>NC_133661.1:228959002-229308926 GCF_037893015.1 Macrotis lagotis | reverse complement strand
CATACCTACTATGTTTCTCTCTATTGTTCTTTGAGTGATTCTTAACTTAAATACTATGGAAACCAAAAAGATGTGATTTTTATTAGAGGAAGAAATTTAGTGTCATTAAAAGAACATTCAATTCTTCAAGGGCAATATAATCCAGTTTCTTCAGTTGAAGAAAGTGATAGCCAAGTGCTACTGTTATTTTAATAAATTGTATATAAGGGCCAAATAACTGTATTTTTTTGTTTTTTGTTTTCCTAACACAAAGGGGTTGAGTGACTTGCTCAAGGTCATATAGCTAGATAATTAAGTATCTGAGGCCAAATTTGAACTCAGGTCCTCCTGACTCCAGGGCTGGTGCTCTATCCACTGTAACACCTAGCTGTCCCTAAATAACTGTTAATGATTACACATGGTAGAAAAATTAGAAGAATTTACTTTCTCCTTTGGAAGGAGAATGACTCATTCAATGTGGACGTCATAAGATCATTTACAGCTTTCACCTTTTTGCTTTCTTTTTTCTATTTTTCATCCTTAAATTCTACTGGGAAAACTCTGTTTTAGTTGGATCTCTCACTATGTTTCTTTTTTTTCCCTTTTTTTTTTTAGATTTTTGCAAGGCAAATGGGGTTAAGTGGCTTGCCCAAGGCCACAAAGCTAGGTAATTATTAAGTGTCTGAGACCAGATTTGAATCCAGATATTCCTGACTCCAGGGCTGGTGCTTTATCTACTGTGCCACCTAGGTGCCCCCTCACCACGTTTTTTTGCTGAGGAGCTTTAGCCCATAATCTTCTTCTATCTTCCTGTGTAACAGATTACACACAAGCTCATACCATTTTTGTCGTGAACTATGATATGCTTTCTGGAATGGAAACAGGAAAGGCAGTTTGATGGGGCGTGTACTGCTTCTGTGCATCAGTGGTAGTTGAATAGGAGATTTTTGTGGTGGTGATGGTACAGAAAAAGGAAAGTCCTTTTCCCACAGGTATTACTCTCTTCAGTTACTGACTGAACCAGAGTTTGTGGTTTGGTGAGCACTGCTATGTCCAAGACCCTTGAGATCAGAGTCCTGGGCTCTTCATGATCTGAGGGGTTGGTAGTGATGAAGGTTTGACCAACATAGCACAACTACCACCTGTCCCTCTTTCTTTGAATTGTTTTGCTGATTCTTCAATTCAAAAAACTAAAGTTACCTTCTACTCCTTAAGATCACTGCGATTATTATTTCACATTCTTATCAGGTTGAGAAATTATGCCATTGTTCTTTCAAGGCTAGAATTTGGAGTCCTCTCCTCTTGAGGGTATGTGTGTGTGTGTGTGTGTGTGTGTGTGTGTGAGAGAGAGAGAGAGAGAGAGAGAGAGAGAGAGAGAGAGAGAGAGAGAGAGAGAGGGAGAGAGAGAGAGAGGGGGAGGGAGAGGGAGGGAGGGAGGGAGGGGGGAGAGAGAGAGAGAGAGAGAGAGAGAGAGAGAAGAGAGAGAGAGAGAGAGAGAGAGAGAGAGAGAGAGAGAGAAAGGAGGGAGAGGGGAGAGAGAAAGAGGGAAGGAGGGACAGAGACTGTGTGTGTGTGTGTGTGTGTGTGTGTGTGTGTGTGTGTGTGTGTGTGTGTCTGCAAGCATACTGCATGCATATGCACAGGAGATGTGGATAAATGAAGTTTATACTCAAAGACTACCATTAGTGGATCTCTGGGAATGGGATCAAGAATCACATCTGTTCAAAGCTTTGCTGCATGCTCAGGGTCTCATACAGAAGGTTAAAATGAGGAAAAAAAATTCACTTTGCAAATGACTCTCAATCTCAAACTCAAAAATCTCAAAAACAGAACATTTTCTCCGCAAGAGTGGCAGTTAAGCAATCTGGTCCCACCAGATCAACAATAATACCCAGGAGGTACCAAGGTATTGATATCCTCTCACAGAAAAATACAGTCCCAACCCAAAGGTTCATCTCTTTGTACTTAATTAGAGTGATCAAGGAACTCCCCTTAATGAAGCATTACTTGTCAGGTCTACCTTATCTAGATGAATTACATTGCTCTCAAAGTCTCAAACATTCACTAACCTGTAGCTCAACTAACTAAGACGTTCTTTATATGCCAATTCTTTATGATCATTAAAATTCTCATAATATATATTTTTAAAAAATGATCAAAACAATCTTGTAGGCCCTAGGCAGTCTGTTTACTCTGCTTACTGGATAATACAATGCTTCTAGTAGGGCATAAGAAATGCACAGAAATGACTGACTACAATATAAGTTAGAATGTGAGAAATGTCAATCAATCGAAAAAGAGGAATAAGAGATGAAGAAAGGAAAACATCAACTGTATATAGATAAATAAAGGAAAGATTTATAGGTCAAGATTTGAACTGAGTATTGAAAGAAGAAAAGAATGTAAAGTTGAAGATGTAATGGAAAAGACTTCTAGACAACTGGTGATGGATGAGGGGAGGCTGAGGCATTTGTGTGTTTGTGAAGGAAAGGCTAAGGCAAAAATAGGCACCACAAAATCAGGAAATACTTAATAATATAATTTGTCCAAAACATTGAGTTTGTGAAGGAAAACAATGTGAAATAAAGTTTGAAGGGCATGTTGGAGTCAGATTTTTGGAAAATTTTGAAACTTCTAGATGAAGTGGTGGATTAAGTGCTGAATGCTGAATCAAGACCTGAGAACTTGAACAAATACCTATGTGTCTCTGGGCAAATTACTTGACTTCTCTCAATCTTACTTTGCATAAATAAATTGGAGATAATAATAGATGTGAGAATCAAAAGTCAATATATGTAAAGTTCTTTGTAAACATTAAAGTACTATATAAAAGCCAAGTTGTTACGAGTGGTAATAGTGGTAGTAGTGGTGGTATCTCATTTTATTGTTGGATGTCTTGTTAAAATGTTCTTGCTTAGAGTGGAGTAAAATCTTATCCATATAACTAGTTCCTTCTGGAGTAAAATGAACTAAAATCCAAAATTAATCTATGTTGACTAGGGATTAAATAAAGCTAACTGGAATAATGGGAATAGTTTTATTAAAATGAATAATCTTTCACTAAAAATGAATTTAATTGATAACAGTTTTATATTTGAGATCCTCTTAATTAAGCTTTCTTAGAAATTATGTTTTGTTAAGTGGGTTTAACAAGCAGGTTTTTATGAAAAAAGCTCATAATAAACAAAATATTCTATTTATAAGCAACCAATTTTATATTCACAATATGTAAACATTATCCTAACTATAAGTTCTGTTCTTCTTATTCAAGTATATCAAATTTTTTTCTAAGTAACCATGTAAAATTACACCCATTAGTTGAATGTTCTCTTAGATCAAGTCAGAATTTGTTTTAAGCTAAATGAAATTGCATCATACAAAACAAAAAAGCATATAGGTAATTTTTAAGATAAACTAAATTTTTATAAAAAGGAAAATAAAGAGAATTTCTGAGCAATGTTTCCTATTAACACTTACCTGACTACTCCCTGCCTTCAGAAGAAGCAAAGAGATAAAAAAAAGAAAAAAGATAACTGAGCAATAACAAAAACCACATGATTATAAACTAAGGCAATATTTGAGGAGAAATCTAAGGAACAATGAAAAGGGATAAACATATTAATTCCTTTGGCTCCTTTTGTGTCACTGAAAAAGAATGTTCTCTAAAACCTAAATTTAATTGCTTCAAATTGATACAAACTATAAAATACAGATACATATAGAAAATGTAAAGGTCGTTTGGACTTCAGTATAAACAAAAACTATGAAAAACTCACAAAACTATAGCAGATAAATATGAATGAATTATATACACATGCAAAAATAATAGCTAACATTTATAGTGTCTATTACATGCAGGAATTGTGCTGAGTGCTTCACAATTATTATCTCAATTGGTACTTATAATACCCCTGGGTCAAATGTGCTGTTATCATCTCTATTTTACAGAAGAGGAAACTAAGACAAACAGAAGTTAAGTAACTTGTCCAGGATCACATAGAGTTTGAAAGCAGATCTAAATTTAGATCTTCCTGATTCAAGGACCATCACTCTATCCATTAGAACACCCAATCTCCCTGACTTTATGTCTTCTGTCTGTGAGCCAGTGTCCCTAACTTTTGAAAGATTCATCACCTGGTTGTCTTTGGGTGATGACTTTTTTGGCATAGATGGGGGAGGGATGGAGTGGGGTTGTCCTCATAGGCCATTTGGGATTGGACTCAGTACTCAGACTGAGAAAAAAAAATCAAAGGATCCTTAAAGTTTGTATAATTGTATAATTAAAAAAATTAAGTTCATGATTTTCTTCTTTAACTGGAGTTTAGATTTTAGTTTTTCTTTTATGAATCAATAAGGGCAAATTCAAATAGTATGTCTAACAATATATTAGGACCAATATCTTCTTAATGAGTATTTTTTAAATGAAAGCAATAAACTCACTTGATTCTTGGTCTCCATCAATTCAATCAATTCAAATTCAGACCAATAATATTTGAAAGTATTTGCCAATACTTTGATATACTTCTGTAATTTAGAAGTAAAGAAAATATCCTGGTTGTGACAATACATGTAAAAATTGGAGGGAATGATATTTTTATTTTCCAATATATTTTTATTATACTAAGCATTTTCAAATAACATTTTATAAAAATTTTTAATATTCATTTCTTAAATACTTTGACTTCCAAATACTCTTCCTGCCTACTTCTTTCCACTTTCCTTGAAAAGGCAAGCAATTTGAAATAGATTATACATGGGAAGTCACACAAAACATGATGCAAAAGAAAACACGAACAAAAATTCCAAGAAAAAGAGTAAAAAAAAGTATGCTTTGATCTGCATTCAAGACTCCTTCAGTTCTTTCCCTGGAAGTGGATGCATTTATTGCTGAGAATAGCTAAATTATTCAGTTGATCATTATATAATATTGCTTTCACTATACATGATAGTTTATTGGTTCTGTTCACTTTACTTTTTATCAGTTCAGGTAAATCTCAGGTTTTTCTGAAAGTATCCTGCTTGTCATTTATTGTAACAGAATGATATTCCATAACAATCATAGTCTACAATTTGTTCAACCATTCACCAGTTGACTGGCATCCCTTCAATTTCCAATTCTTTACCCAATGTAAAAAGAGCTACTGTAAATATTTTTTGTTAAATTGAGCATTTTCCCTTTTTTTTAAAGTTTTTGCAAGGGTTAAATGGCTTGCCCAAGGCCACACAGCTAGCTAATTATTAAGTGTCTGAGTCTGGATTTGAACTCAGGTATTCCAGGGCTGGTGCTCTATCCACTGCACCACCTAGCCACCCCAATCCTTTTCCTTTTTTTAAAAAATCTCTTTATGATATATATATATATATATATATATATATATGTAGTAAAAGATACTATTGCCGTGTCAAAGGCTTTGCACAGTTTAATAAAGCAATGCATTAATGTCTCAATTTTTCCACATCAGAAAAGGGTGATATCGGCACAAATAAAGACAATCTTTTGAAATCTAATCCTACTTCTGCTCACACTTTTCCTAATAAACAAAGAATATATGTTTGAATTTTTTACTTCCTAAACAAATGCATATTTCTCTATAAGTGCAAACAGGATTACCTTACTATTAGCTACCTAATTAATATGTCCTAACAACACAGGTACTTCTAAATTAGACCTGTACATGATAAACCCTGTCAAGAAAGCACTTACTGGGGCAGCTAGGTGGTACAGTAGATAGAGCACCAGTCCTGGAATCAGGAGGATCTGGGTTCAAATTCCGATCTCAGACATGTAATAATAACCTAGCTGTGTGACCTTGGACAAGTCACTTAACTCCATTGCCTTACAAAAAGCAAAAAAAAAAGCACTTACTAAGCAAAAATGTATCTGAAACTGGTATTGTATAATAAGTTCTAACAGTTTCAATATTAACATTTTAAAATAATATTTCTACCAAATTAAAAAAAATTCAAATTCTGATTTTTTTATGCATGTAATTCTAAAGTTGGCAGTTACCTTTCATCTACTGTCGGTTCTTTTTGTTGTAAATGAGGCTTGACTCCAAACATTGGCCGGATGTTTGTTGATAAGGCTCTGATGGTGTATGTAATTTCATTTTCCCTTGTAACATCACTATCATATCCTAGCATCAAAAATATGAGAATTATTGCTCTCTTAGAAATAAAGAAGACTGGGTTAATTGCTATGGTGATTTCATAAACTTGATAACAATAGACTAACCTCTCCCTCTCTGCATGCTGCCCCCCCCCAAAAAAAATCCCAAAAAACAAAGCAAACCAAACAGCTTATGATTTGGATTTCTCTGATTGGCAGAGGTGTGACTTTTAAGAGTCATTTTTGGATAAATTGTTAGCACTTCCTTGAATTCCACACAAAAAAGGGAAGTAAAGCAACATCTCAATGATTATGCCTAGAAGGTTGTGTAGCTTGATGACTCAAACTGTGAAGTCAGAAAGATTGGCTTCAAATGTACTGGTTGTGTGACTGTGAGACAGGCACTAGCCTCTTGTGTGCCAGGCAACTCTGAGTCATAAAAAAGTTGCTCACTGCAACAATGGAGAGAATTTCCATACTCAGTTTTATAACCTCAGGTCACCTAAAATACAATTTCCTTTTAATATTTTGGATTTGCTTAATAAAAACTAATTTTAGAATAAAAAATGTGTTTTCACCAATTTAATTTTTTTAAAAGTTTGATGAAAAGAGTCAAAAGGCATGAGAACCAATAATTTGATTTAAAATGTACTATTTATACATGCCACAATGGTGGAAAAATATGATGACCTCATCTATATATTAAATAATAAAAATCATTATCCTAGGTGAAAATGATTTATTAAAAGTTCAAAATACATTTATAATCAACATGTTTCTCAAACCATCATTAGACAGAGTAACAGATAATTTTTCCTAATTTAAAAATTAACAACCCTAAAATTTTAAATGAACTATAATGAACTATCAAATTCCTCAATACATAACTAAGCTATATATTTTGTTTTTTAATTTACCTTATAGAAAACTCAGTTTCAGCATTTAAAAAAGGAAATGTGATGCTAAAAGTAAAATTTTACTCCATTAATTTCATTTGATATTTTATTAGATATAAAAATTGTTTCATATGTTATCACTGTCCTTATGAATAAAGTGATCATTCCTAATCTAGCTCCCAAATTTTAAATAATTATATATTGCTAAAATTTTCTGATACTTTCTTTAAAATCAATTTTAAAATTACATACCTCCATCTTCTTCTGACTCTATATCAGATTCTTCACTATCACATGGTCTTTTGTCTCGGTAACCTTCCATTTCATATATCCAGACCATAAGAGAGGTATCTGGACCTCCTACTGTGACCAATAAGCTGTCATCATAAGTCCAGCGAACGTTTGTGACATGAGTGCTATGGGCTACATATTTCTTAAACTTTCCAAATTTTCCCTAAAAATGAAAAAAATGGGAGTTTAATTTAGAAAGTACATTTATAATTACTTTAAATGCAAGATTAAAAATATAATCTTGAACATTTAATAGTTTAAGCAATTTTTATTATGTTTTAAAATAAATGATCAAGATAATCTTGGGGAATTTTAATTTACAAAGTAAAAAGCTAGCTAGTTATAACTCTCATTACAATGACTTTCTTATTTATATACAATGTCTTTGAAAATATTTTATTAATACTCCATGTATTGTTTTCTTTGTAAATATAAGAAAATGCAAGTTTATAAAGTAGTAAGAATGCAGTTACATAATTTTCCTCCATTTAGTACAAATAATACTAAGAAAAGTTCTGCAAAACTTAAATGTATTATAAAATAGTTTCACTGCTATGTGTTTAAAAGAATTGGTAAAGTAATAAAATAAATGGATTACAGTGATTCTTGAAATTAATAAATCCTCTGAGAATGATCTTGCTCTTAAAAAAATCTAGTAAATAAGAGATGAGATTAGAAAAATCCTTTGAGCAGTTAGATGGGAAGGAAATTTTGTTACACTTCGTAAGCCTATCATTATTTTAATTTCTAGTATTTATGGTCTGACAAAATCTGTTTTTTAAAACATTTTGTTTGATAATAAATGTATTGCTATGTGTGATTTAAAGAATGCAATCTTACAACACATCAATATTAGATATGAACAATTAACTTGGAACCAAAATCAGAAAAAAATTTTCTATGCCTTTCAAATTATTGAAAAACTTCATATAAAATTAATAAGCAATTTATTTTAAAATTAGTACATCATTAAAAAATAAAATTGCTATAATATTGTTTGGCTATTCCACCCATTTACTGTGTAATTCGGTCCAACTATCCATTTTGACACTATTTTGTCTAATAATACAATTTTGAATAACTGATGATATTAGCTGAAGTATGGATACCAATTTCTCTAAAATACCATGAAATGAATTAGCTATGTTAGTTCTTTTATTTTCAATGAAAAAATATATACATACTTTAGCAGGATATCTAAATAACTTCACAAATCCAAAATCATCACCAGTAGCTAGGACTACACGGTCACTTGTAAGACAAGAGGCAGTTACATCTGTGACTTCTCCAATTATTGGCCAGATTCCCTCACAGCAAGAACCAAGCACACTTGTCCACGATGCCCAACCAATTTTTTCTACCTATAAAAATAGTTTTAGGCTTTACATAATCAACAAGTAATAGAAAAAACTTTCAAATATTACTTCTTATAGACTATTATGAAATGAATTAAGTGTATCACCTGAAAGAAAATTTGTCATCATATAATAAAGGCTCTATGGTAGAAGGAATGTTGATTTAAATATTTAATCTGCTTTATCTATAATCTTACTCTTAATAGAGAAATCAACAATCTTTCCAATTAATGAGGCTCAAAGAAGGTAAGTATTGTGAAGGGCTGCAGGTAAGGTGGGAAAAGAACAGGACATGCAGTCAGGGAAGACCTGGATTCAAATCCAGGACATAGCCTATGACTAGGGACAAGTCACTTAATCGAAGACTGGTTCACAAAATGCACATAATTGTAGTACTTCCTTGACAAGATTGTTGAACATCAAATGAGATGATATATGTAAAGTATGTGCAATGATAATAATGCTTTATCATAATACTAATTTAATTAATCTATTTTTTTTTGGCAAGGCAATGGGGTTAAATGACTTGCCCAATGTCACACAACTAGGCAATTATTAAGTGTCTGAGGCCACATTTGAACTCAGGTCCTTCTGACTCCAGGGCCAGTGCTCTATCCACCTAGCTGCCCCAATCTAAATTACTAGTATTACTCTAAACATGAAATTGATCCTTATAGACAATCTAATTTCTTTTGTGCAAGAGGCATAATGAAAACAGAACCCAACTTGAAGTCAAAGACCTGAGTTCAAGTTTTATCTGGGACAAGTACTGGCTGTGTAACATTTCCTAGGCAAGAACTCTCAGACCTACAGGCAACTTTGTAAAACTATAAGGAATTTCCTCATTTCATTAAACCAGTGAAATCCCCACCTATTACTTAAGCAAATTATCTTTAGTTTTCATGACTGGAAATAACAATAGTTGTTTATAGCTGTCTATAAAATATCTCTACTTGAGGAGAGATATTAAGTTACCTTTTTAAAAATTTTCTTTGCTTGATGTTCAATTTGCTTAACTTTTCCCCACAGGTTCTATTTTCTACTTCTATGTAGTTCACAGTTTACTAAAACCATGAGGAAGAAAGTTAAACATGTTTTTGGTTTTGGAAAATAACTGGATCATTCAAACATTGTTCATTCTCTTTCATTATCTACCTAAATCTACTTCACAATAAGAACGAATACTTCAAATAATATCCCACAATTGCTAATGAATGAAAACGACTTCACGTGTATTTAATGTGGGAAGGATAGAAAATAGGCATTGGACTTTTAAAAAACATTCACATAGAAAAATTCTCATCAATAATTTGTTTTCCTACCTCTAGACTAGGAATAATCTGATTTTTCCCTCGGGGAGCTTCAAAGAATAATTGTTCTTTAGCACCAGTATTGACCTGTAAAAGCTTTCCTTTAGAAAAACATAAACAAATAGAGAATATAAGGTCTCATTTCTGGTTCTTATACAAGGAAAAATATTAAGTTTAAAAGTTTATAAAACACTTTATTTTGCTCTAGAAATTTAATAATGTAGATAACTAAATTCAATTCAATTTAACAAAACTTATTAAGCACTTACAAAGGTAAAAATGAAAGCAATTTCTGTACTTTATGAGATTAAATGTGCTTAAAGAAAACAACAGATATAGATAGGTCCTGATTAGTGTGAATGATGTATTCCCTAAAGTAGTCATATGTATCAGAATTCACATATATTTAAATTTACATTATCTGAAGTTGAAATTATATAAAATATGATTATCGGTATCAGCTCAATGGAAATATATAGTACAAATTCAAAAATGCAGTCACTTTAGGAGAATCATTGTTTATACTAATCAAGAACTAAAATTATATATATAAATATATATTATATATATAAATTTAAATAATTTCAAATTAATTTTGAAGGGAAAAGAATTGGCAACTGGGTGGGAGGCCTTGGGAAAGACATTTTGCAGGTGAGAATTAAGCTGCGGTATAAAGGAAACTGTAAGCACCAAGGGTTGAAAGTAAAGTAAAACATTCTGTGCATGACAGAGAGCTTGCCTGTGCAAAGGTGTGAAAGTGGGAAATGGAGTGTGACAATGGGGAAGAGTAAGCAGGCCAGTTGGATTGTAATGCAGAATGTTAAGAATGTTAAAAAATATATAAGTTAAAGCTAGGTCACTAAGGGCTTTCCATGTCAAACAGAGGAGCTTCTTTTTATCCTAGAGAAAATAGGTAGCCATTGAACTTCTTGAGCAGGAGAACAATGCGGACAAGCCTGAGGAAAGATAATGAATTTCTCTGAGAAAATTTAGAGATACAACCCAAAATATTTAGAAAAATATTGGCTAAGAAATCTGAAGGCACAAAACTCATACACTTTTTTTTTAGGTTTTTGCAAGGAAAATGGGGTTAAGTGGCTTGCCCAAGTCCACACAGCTAGGTAATGTCTGGGACTGGATTTGAACCCAGGTACTCCTGACTCCAGGGCCGGTGCTTTATCTACTGCGCCACCTAGCTGCCCCTAAAACTCATACACTCTTAAAAATCTTTATTTTACTATACCATGCCAATTTCAGAATTTAGGGGGATTATATTTTTTAAATTACAAAAACTAGGTAATGGTTGGTTCTCAAAGATTATCTACTTAGCAAATGTGAAATCATTATGTTAAATCCCGTGTTGACACAAAAATGTAATATCATTTGTAAAGTATGATTTTACTATCATTGTAAAAAATCAGTACTATTATTGTAAAATATAATGTATATTATAAATTGTGTTATAAATGGAAGAAATGAAAATACTTTAGCATAATATTTTAAAGAGTTTTAAAAACAAGAAATATCTCCATGGATCACTATTATTGGTAATATTAGAATTAATTTCATAAAATTGTGAATGTTTTATATATATATATATGTAAAATGACATAGGTCTTTTTTAAAATAATAATACTTATATGTTTTTGAGTTAAGAAATGTAATTTGTGTTTTTATTTTCCTAATGTAATGCATTGAATACAATTTTCTTTGGAAATTAGTGCTATTCAAGTTCTTACCTCTTAAATCCCAGTCAATATGTGTTATGTAACTGGTAGCACCTTTGCAGATTCCTACTCGTTTACTACTCATTACATTATAGATGTCTACAAAGCTGTCATAGGATGCCACAGCTAGATATTTTCCAGAACCTAAAATACATGAAGAGGAATACTGCTGTGTAAGTTTTCATAGCTTATTTTCTGCTATTACAGATAGTTACACTTATTCTAAACTTTAAAAAATTAAACAATTCATTGATAACTTTCATAAGTATAATCATACTTTAAAAATTAAATAATAGATAAAATTCAGAGAATCATTTCAGATACATTTGGTAAGAAAACAATGAAAAAGAGTTATACTTATATAATTTTGTGAAAGGAAATTTTGTATACTTTTCAAGTAAAACAAACAATCCCCCAAAACTTCTTTTAATTTTTGGAAGAAATAGTAAATTGTCATAGGAAAATTTTATCTTTTAATGTTTATTCCATTATACTGTCCTTAATTATAGTACTATACTGCATTATAATAGTGTACTTAATAATAATATATGAATTTGTATAAATATATATGTATATATGGCACTAATTCATGGGAATTTATAAAATAATATCTATCTAATTGTCTACTGAGAAACTTTAAAAAGTAAAATATTCTTACACAAACAATATTATTTCAACATATTTAGCTAACAAATTCAAGTGTCTGTCAAATTAAATTATATATCTCTTGAATCCTACCAGGTGAAAAGCGAATATCTGAGATAACATCCTTTCTGTGGTGAAAGGAGACGAGATCCTCTAAGGTGTCTGCATTCACTATTAAGAAACTTCCATCATTGAGACCTACAGCTAAAGCTTTACCATCAGGAGAAAAACAACAGCACCTCCCCCCTAGGAAAAAAAAAGAAAGAGATTACGTTATTTCAAGAAATTTCCTAATAAATCAAGTGAACATTTTTTAAAATTTAAAAACATAGGTCTTCATAACATTTTTTAATTTCAAAGAGAATACAAAAATTCATTCTTCTACACTGGAGCTTAAACAACAAAGCTAATTCAACATTTACTGACTGTTTATAATGTATAGTTACTGTACCTGATAAGTAAATAAGAAGATGAATTAAAATTGGAGAATAGAAGGTTCTAAAATAAGGTACTTTCACAAATAAATATAGACAAAATAGAATATGAAAATACAGAATAGGTAGAAACAAAGTGTTATGAGATGTTGAAGAAATGTGAGATCAGTTTTACCTGGGAGGATTAAAGTCAAAATATCAAAGAAGAGGTCGCATTCAAACTGGGCTTTGAAGGATAGGCTGGATTTCCAATGGTGGAAATGTAAGGGAAAGACATTCTAGTATCTGAAGATAAATTACTCCTTTCCCATTCTCAAACCTTCTCTATTAAAATATAAACTCTCATTCTTTCAGCATAATGGGGTTTCTTGTCCCTTCAAGTTTCTTACTACCTGCTTCTGTGCATACAGATTATCAATGCCCTTTTTAAATGTAGAGCCCCTGAATGAGAATGAGATAAAACAATCTAGAAAATGTGGAAGAATAAAGAAAAGTTAATTTTGACTGTTCTAAAAAATACTTATTAGGAGATGTGAGATTAGATTAGAAAAATAGATTAGAGGCTGACAATGTAGAGGTCTTCAAAAGACAAGAATACAGCCATACATCTGACATGAAAATAAACATTCAGATTACTTTTAAGATACTTGACAGAACCTTCGATAGAATGATTGGATCCAAAGTGTAAATTAGTGTGTATACATATGAATATAGAAGGAGGTTATTATAGTGGGACATGGCAGAGTTCTTTTCTAGTCAATATTTTTATCAGTCACTCAAATGAAGGCACAGATAGCATATTAATCAAGTTTCATTACTGGAAATTTTGTGTTTAGGTTGGGAAGGATAGTTAATATATTAAGTGACTGAACTGAGATAAAAGATCTCACATGATTGAGCCAAATCTTATTTTGATGGATCTGTGATGTCAATGAAATTAGTGTTTCCTCTAATGCTGCAGACTTCAAATGACTATACTAACTCATCCTGACTCTTGCATACTCTCCATAAGCCTCCCTTAGAATAAACCCAAACAAGTTGGGTATATCCCTATGATTTCTTGATATTGTATGAATACCAAAGGAGTGCAGTTGTCCATCAGTTATCTACTGCTCTTTTCATAAGTGATACTCTTTTTTTTTTTGAATCATGCATGCTCTGGTGACATCTTTTGTTTTTTAGGTTTTGTTTTTTTTGCAAGGCAAATGGGGTTAAGTGGCTTGTCCAAGGCCACACAGCTAGGTAATTTTTAAGTGTCTGAGACCGGATTTAAACCCAGGTACTCCTGACTCCAGGGCCGGTGCTTTATCCACTGTGCCACCTAGCTGCCCCTGGTGACATCTTCTTATACTATACCTTTTGTACACATCTTGGAAGTTTATAACTCACAGCTTATGCACACACACACATGTGAAATTCTTCATTGCTCTTTAATTCTTTGTAAACTCTTGCAACTTTGGTTCTTTTCTTTCCTTACTGAAGAAGACCAAAATTACATCACTACATTAGAGATAAATTACAGTGTGTCCAACTGTGGCTGATCAGACCAATACAAGTTCAGAATGCTTTACCCCAGGTCTGGCACAGATAGTCCATGTTAACTCTGAATTTATGTATCTCATGTGTCCTTTGAACTACTTCAATTCTGCCTTACTCATAGAATTGTGAAGTACTGTCATTGATGATGGCATGCCATGCTGGGCAGTTCTGTGCCAGTGTCTCCCATGTTGAACAATCATTTCTAAAGTTCTTAAAAGAAATCTTCAAAGTGTCCCTGTATCACTTCTTCTGACACCCTTGTGAGCTCTTGCGTTGTGTGAGTTCTCCATAAAACAGTCTTTTGGCAAGCATGTTTGGCATTCTAACAACATGGCCAGTCCATTATAGTTGAGTTCTCATAGCAGAGTTTGGCTGCTTGGCAGTTTAGCTAGAGAAAATACCTCAGCGTCTGGTATCTTCTCCTGCCAGGTGATTTTCATAATCTTCTTATGACAATTTAAATGGAAGCAATTCAGTTTCCTGACATGGCGCTGGTAGACTGTCCAAGTCTCATAGGCATAGAGCAATGAAGTCAACACAACAGCTCTAGACCTTCAGTTTGGCAGTCAGTCTTCTTTCCCACACTTTCAAAGTCTCCCAAATACTGAGCTAGCTCTGGTGATGCAAATGTCAACCTCATTATCAATGTGTACCTTCCTGGAAAGAACACTGCCAAGATAAGTGAACTTATCCACTGTATTCAAAACTGCTCCATTTTCTGTAATATTCTTAGTAACCTTAACATACCACGAGAAGAAAATTATTAATACACTGGCTTTTGTTTGAGAGAGAAGTTTGAGCCTGAGAACTGTGATGTGGAGATGACCATAATAAATTCCATGTTCTGTTCTAATAGGTTCCACCTTGGTAGATAGTCTCAAATTATAGCCCTGCTAATAGGCTATGTGAGTTGTCTCTGAACTAGTTCAACTATGTATGGAGAGGCTCATCAACATTAGTTGAACATTAACAACCAATGAAAAAAAGAAAATGTAAAGTATCGCTTAATCTTGTAAAGAGATTTCTTCCATCTCTGGGACAAAAGTGAAATAATAACAGAAATGGTGACAGAGGATTTTGAGAATGACTTATTTTTAGATTATGTTTTATAAAGATTAGTTGGTATCCCTGTCAAATAAATGGCCAGAGTTGACATTCTGAATTGAATCACATATTGACATTTTTGTTATGTATTAACCCAAAAGATAATAAAAAATTAAAATTAAATGGAAGGCTGGCTCATATATTCTCTTTGGTGAAACAAACAAGAATATGGAAAATTTCATTATGAGTCAAAAGGCATTAAGAAAGATTACTTCATGAAATAATTGTCCATCGTTCTTTTATATGCTTATAATAAGCACAAGGAAAAAAGATCACAAAGAAGACAATTAAATCTTTTGTATCAATATATATTGATGAATATAAAAAGTAGGTTAAAACCATACAAATTTAATCAATGTATGCTTTAATACTCAGTGACATCAATGAAAAAATGAGTTTAGTGAGGAGAGTATAAAATATACTGTAAAACATTTTTATTTATGTGTCATGAATAATTTCTTCAAGTTAGATGTTGGATACAGACAATACTGAATGATCTCACAAAATTAAACTAACTACCAGTTATGGTGGTAATTTATGAATAAACAATATCTATAATCAGATCATTGATTTGCTAGAGCAATTATCAAATTCACCACCAAGTTAGAAAAATAAAAGGTAAGAAAATTTATGATGAGAGTAAAACAGTTTACTTGAAATATTCAATCATGGTTGAAAGCAAAGGTTGGATATTAGAGAAATTCTAGGAATCACATGGCAACGAATTAAAAATGGGGTGAAGAAGAAAGTCAAAAGATAATCAAAGTTTCCTGTGTGGGGAACAGAAAAAAAGTAATACAATTAAAATAAATGAGGTAAAGAATTGTAAAAGCATGTTTTGTGTAAAAGGTGAAGAATTAAGTTTTTAAGAGTTTGTGGTACATGGAAAAACAACCATGTGTAAATGTCTCATAGGTGATTAAAATGTATGTCAAGAGCAGAAGATTTTTTTAAGGCAAGGTATACAAATTTGTCAGTTGTTTACCAAGAGATGGAAGCTAAAGCATGGGAAGTAGATGAGATCACCAAGAGAGAAGATGGAGCAAGAAGAAAGTTGAGGAACAAGACCTTTAAGGAATCTGAATAAACAGGAGGTGGGGTGGGAAAATGATCAGGAATCAATAAAGGAAATACTGAAGAGAAATATGCCAGAGATAGAGAAATAACCAGTGTTATAAAAAACAGAGAAGGAAATAGTAAGAACAAGATGGAACAAGAGTTTCTAATACTACAGAGAATTCAATCAGTGAATCAAAATAGAGGCAAAAAGGAAGCATACTATATATACATAAATATACATATATATATATGTGTATATATGGCATTGTGCGAAGTGCTTTACAAATATTTCATTTGATCCTCCAAACAACTCTGGAAGTTAAATCTTGTTATTACCCCCATTTTATTCTTGGAGAAACTGAGGTAAACAGCAGTAGTTAAGGGACTTGCCCAAGGTTATATGTCTGAAGCTTGACTGAACTCGTCTTCCTGACCATAGACCCAGAGCTCTACCCATTGTACCATCTAGTTGCCTTAAAATATACTTAACAGAGCAATTAACCCATAGCCTGGAGCTTCCAAAAATCATGGCGACACATTTCAATTTATGAAATTAAATTCATAATTAGTTCAGTTTTTAAACTTTCTGTTGTTTTCACTGCTGTTTTAGGAGAATGGGAGCAGAATCAGAGAAACTGGATGTCAGAAATGATCTCTGATTAAGGTTTAGTAGGCAGGGAATGGCAGTATGTCAGAGTGGTACTTCATTAGTCACTACCTAGAATGAATCATCACAAAGCTGACCATGAGGTCAGGACTGTGTTGGAAGGACTTTAAAGTGTATTAACCCAGAGTATGGGAAGATAGCCAGGGAAAATGGAAAAGAATTCAGGTACAAGGGAACAGAGCGTTAAGTTTAATATGAATTCAAAAACAGTAAAATGGGGAAGATAGAATTTGGTAGCCAAAGGAGGCCATTTCAAAGAGGTAGATATCTATACTGGGTAGAAATTTTTAAAAAAGAAGCAGGAATGAGAGATAATATCATATAGTGGAAAGACTGCTCAGTTTGAATTCAGCTTTGCCACCTGTTATCTGTGTGACCGAGGGTTAATTTTTTCTGTGCCTCAGTTTCTTCCTTGGTCAGTAAGAAGGCTTGGACTAGGTGACCTCTGAGACTATGTTCCATTCTATTTCTATGAGTCTATGAATATAAACCAGAAAGGCAGAATGAAATGATATTAGCATCTTCTCCTAGTTTTTGTTCTGGTTTTTTACTTTGTTTGAATACCAATCAGAAACAAACCTGGAAGCATTTCAGTGTCCTGGTTTCTATACATTTTTTTGCAAATTTTTTAAAAATAGTATTCAAAATAGGTTTTGAGGTCACAGAATTCCCCAATAGGGACTTAATTGGAATTTCCTGTCTAAATCACGGACCCTCAAGGTATCATGGATAGATTTTAAGAGTTCCAATAACTGGATAAGTATTTTTTTTTTGGTATTGTGATAATTGTATTTGGAGATAAGTGACTTCATTAGTAAGTTGATATAATTTAAAAAATATTCATTTAAAAATTCATTTAAAAACATTGTTCTGAAAAGGGGTTCATAGACTTCACCAGACTGTCACAGGGGTCCAAGACATTAAAAAGATTAGGAATTCCTGTTTTAGCTATTATTGGATAATACCTGACTAGATGTGGTGGTTTACAGATCTCAGCAAAGCATTAAAAAAGTTATGTGGCACAGTGGATAGAGCACTAACCACTGATCCTGGAGTCAGAAGACTTGAGTTCTAAGAGTACTCAGACACTTAATGCTTACTTAGCCGTGTGACCTTGGGCAAGTCACTTAACTCCATTGCCTTGCAAAAAACAAACCAAAAAGTTATAGAAGTCACAAGAGCCTGGTGACTTCATCCTAACATATATTAATAGAAGGGGAGAGTTGGTCTTGAAGAGTTTGGATAGCTGAAGCCCAGCAGATGTTTTCAGAGAACAACCAACACCCAGAAAATCAGTGGAGATAGTCATTTTAGTGATAAGTTAATAATAGATGTTAAGCCACTAAAGTTGAACACTTTGTACTGAGTGCTGTGTTACTATCAATCCTCTCCCACCTCCTGAAGCATCTGGCTTTGTCAGTTATTCTCATATCACCATCTCCATAACTTCAATCATAAATTCTTCACTTTTTCCTGTAATCCCCCTGAAGTAATCATCTACTTTCATTTTTGAGTTCTTGAACCAAAGAATTCAGATTTATGCAGGGGAGAAAATTTGACCTTTATTCCCTTCTTGCCTTCTTTATTCAAAGTGGGATAATTTTAGGCAGAGAACAGAGAAATTTTTGGAAGTTTCTATATGTACTCCATCAGTTTTATCCAGCACCATTTGGAAATAGTTACAAAATTAAAGATGTCTGTTTATAATAAGTTAAGGGCCTTTGTTTCTGATTTTTAAAAATTATTTAGGAGGTCTGGGCCTGCATTTTGTGCATATTTTCTTAAAGAAGATAACACAAGGGAAGAAGAAAAGACTGTCTTTTTTTTTTTTGCAAGGCAAATGGGGTTAAGTGGCTTGCCCAAGGCCACACAGCTAGGTAATTATTAAGTGTCTGAGACCGGATTTGACCCCAGGTACTCCTGACTCCAGGGCTGGTGCTTTATCCACTATGCCACCTAGCCGCCCAAAGACTGTGTCTTAACAGAAGTGGTAGGGGAGTATTTCAGAATCCTCAATTTCTATGTAGTCATAGTACTGACTGATTAGAACAAAGTTAAAAAATCAATAACAAAAGACAAAGATAAGAAGACACTGTAAAGTTTTAACTAAAAGTTAACCTATTCAAAGGTATTGCTGATTTAAAAATGGGAAATAGAATGATAACATTTAATCAACATTTCATCTCCTTGTCAGGCAGAGAAATATGGATATATTAACCAAGGGAAAATAATGATTTAGGATGTAAATCATTTTGTAATTATAGAGAAGAATGGACAAAGGTAGCAAGAATATTATTGCCTGATTATAAGATGCAACTGTACAGGTAGCTTTATATATATGTGTATATATATATATATAATATATATGTGTGTGTGCATATATATATATATATATATGTATGCGAGTTAGTATAAACCATACACATGCAAAATGTATTGCTGTTGTTCAGTCATTTTCAGTTGCACTAATTCTTTATGATCCCTTTTGGGGTTTTCTTGGCAGAGATACTTTCGTGGTTTGCCATTTCCTTCTCCAGATCATTATACAGAAGAGGAAACTGAGGTAAACAGGGTTAAGTGACTTGCCTAGGATCCCATAGCTAGTAATTGTCTGAAATCAGAAGATAACTCTTTCTGACTCCAGGTTCTGAACTCTATTCGCTATGCTACCTATTTGCCCTATAATATCTATGTGTGTTTGTGTGTGTGTGTGTGTGTGTGTGTGTGTGTGTGTGTATTTATAAATATATAGTATATATTGTTTATATATTATGGGTGTATGTCCATTTTGCTTCTATTTTCTCAAGATCTTTGGACAAAAAAAAGGAAAACAAAAGTTGCTAAAATGGGATTGAAATCCAAGAAAAATAAAGAGATAGCAAGAGAATACCTAGATACCTTTGTTAAGTTCAGGTTACAAGATGCAGATGAACCACATCTTAGATTACTGAAATAACTGACATATGTGATGACTGAACCCCAGTCAATGATCTTCAAAGCTCATTAAGAATAGGAGTGGGGGTGGGGTGTTTTATGATTTGAGAAGGGGAAACATCAATATATGAAAAAGGAAAAATGAATAGGATCTACAAGTTATAGACTACTGGGCTATATGACTGAGTCCAAGCAAAATTCTAGGAGATTTTAATAAGGAGAAGGTTAGTAAATAATAGAAAAGAAAGAGGTGATCATACATGACTGATATTTTGTCCTTTGTTCTCAAAGAAGGCTGTGAAATCAGGGAGGTGATGTCAAGAAAAGCATATTAATTGGATTTGAGTGAGGGGGACTGTGCTAAGTCACCAGACTTACTTTCTTCTCCAGAGCCATCTGAGTTCAGTGGCCAGATATGAATCAGGACAACTGGAGATGGCCCTGGATGCAGAGCAATGAGGGTTAAGTGACTTGTATAAGGTCACACAGTCGTCTGAGGCTAGGTTTGAACTCCTGTCCTCCTGACTCCAAGGCTGGTGTTCTACCCCTGCACCACCAAGCTGCCAGTTTCCCTGCAAACAGGTCATGCCAAACTAGTTGCCTTTCTTTTACTTTCCTTATCTTTTCTTTCCCACAGTTGCTAGATGGGTAGATTGTGAAAAATTGCAGGGTTACTGAAACTAAATTTCAATATAGCAACTGTCAAAGTTTTTAATGCTACCTTGTGAACAAAATAAAGAAACGAATTAGTTGCTAGATTTGGAAATGGATAAATGACCTGATCTCAAGAGCAATTACTAACAAGTAGAAGTCAATTTGGACTGAACTTTTTATTAGAATGCCTAGGGAACAGTCTACTTGACCCTGTGTTGCTTAACAATTTTATCACATAGAGTGAAAAGATGGCATGTTCATAAAATTTATAGGTAACACAAAACTGGGAGAAATAACAATATTGGATTAGAAAAAATTTAAAAATAGATTTGAAGTAAATCTAATGAGATAAAATTTAACAGAGTCTTACATGAGTTAAAAAGAATCATCACATGAAAAGATGGAGGAGATAAAATTAAAAACTATTTCATCTGAAAAGGATACCAGGCTTTTAGTGAAAAGCTAGCTCAATATGAATCAGTAGTTCTATGTGGCAGGCAACAAAGCAAAAGCAATCACATGCTACCATATAGTAAAAGAATCATGGTTTTCAAAAGGTGAGAAGCAACATTCTCATTATATTCATGTTCAATTTTAGGAAGGACATTGATGAATTGTAGAATATTCAGAGAATGGTCCTAGTACTAATGGGTAAGCATTAGGAGAAAGGAGTAGATGTTGTGGAGAGGCAGAGTTTAGCTTGTTATAAGGAAAATCCTCCTAACAATGGAATAGGATAACTTATAAAACAGTAGATTCTCTATAACCTGAGGTCTAAAGGGAAAAGCTGGCTATTGGACTTTGTGGTAAGGAGATTTTTGGTCAGGTACAGTTTCAACTAGATGGCCTCTGAGGCATTTTTCCATTCTGAGATCGCGACAAGTGGTTAAATTGAGCAAGTCTCTTACCCTTCTTCAGTTTCCGGACAGCTAACATACAATGGCTAGGAGATAGATCCCATATTCTTAAGGTCTTATCATCACTTACAGTAGCACAAATAGGCAAATGAGGATGGGTAGCTAAGCCCCACACATCTCCTTCCATGTGTCCCTAAACAGAACATAAATTTAGACTAAATTTAATGACTAAAAATATAGGAAACACATCTCCAATGCACAAAATAAACTATATTTAATTCATATGTACCAACTTGCACCAAAAAATATTATAATCTTAACAAAAATATTTTTGGAATATGTGTATGTACATATTCCTTTATCATCTATCTGTCTGTCTGTTTGCCTATATCTTCTCAATTAGGACAAATCACTTAAATTCACATTATAACTAATTTACATTATGAAAACACATTTAATAACTAGATATAAGAATTAGACTCTGGAATAGCTGCCAGAAAGTTCAGCTATCTTTTTTCACCTCACACTTCTAGAATCTCTTAGGCATTTCCATGTAAGTTTTGGGAAAGAGTTACAATTATCACTGAGTGTATGAACCTGCTAAATGTAGTGCTTTGGCTCCTTGACCAAAGTGCACACACTGTAGATAATGCCAGGAAGTATAATGATAACTGAAGCCACCAGATAATTATAATATTGTAGAAAAACGGTGAAATTATTATCTAAATTATCTAAAGTAACTTAAATCTTTTCTTGTGAGCGTTTAAGATTATTATCATATCATTTTTGAAAAGGCATAGAATATGTATTTGAGAAAAATATGAACTTTACAAGGATGAAGATATATATATATATATATATATATATATATATATACTCCTTAAGTTTTTCTATTTCCAAATAAAAGGCACAACACACAACTATACTTTGTCATTTAAAGTTGTAAATTGCAATACTTTAAAAGCTTCAAAATATATGGGATTTTACATATATAAATACTTTCTTCATCACTGCAGGCTGCAAAACTTCCTGAATAGTTAATTTTTATGAATTGCAAC
Organism: Macrotis lagotis; assembly: GCF_037893015.1. Lineage (NCBI taxonomy): Eukaryota > Metazoa > Chordata > Mammalia > Peramelemorphia > Peramelidae > Macrotis > Macrotis lagotis. Next base: position 229,286,308 of record NC_133661.1, on the reverse strand, counting down.
TACAAAATAATGCTTATACATATTATATTTACAGTTCTTCACAAGGCATTTTATAATACTTTAGTATTTAAATGCATATTACAGGGTTGATCACACTATTAGAAGTACTTGTAATTACTTGTAACAGTTAAAATTTATTGCACCCCCTAAAGATGCTTGTGTTCTACCTGGTGATACTGTATGTGCTTGTGTAGAAAAGTAGTATTTATAAATGAAACCGCATATGGTGATAAAGTGGATAGAGTCCATGCAAGATATGGAGACAGCAGGACCTGAATTCAAACTCTGCCTCCCTTAGTAGCTGTGTGATCCTGAGCAAATCACATAATGTCTTTAAGCTTCATCAGTAAAATGGAGATGATATATGGCCTACTTCAAAGGACTGTTACAAACATCAAATGAGATATTTGTAAAGAGCTTCACAAACTTTGAAGTACTATACAAATACTGATTGTTATTTTCTATAATTCTATGTAACATATTTATACTATTATATCAGTCATTATTACTTCATCTTTCTAGTAGGTCATAAATTATTTGAGCACAGAGAATATATATAGTAACTTTACTTTGAAATACAATGCTGTGAATCATATACATAATGACTTCAGTCTTTATATGCAATATTTCATTATTTAAAAAACTCTTGGTATAATGGGACAATATAAATACCATTAAAATAACTAAATTAACCAGAAAAATCTGTAAAGTTTTCATAAACAAGAAAGATAGAATGTATAAGGGAAATAATTCTCAAGAGGACATCAGAAAACCTGGGTTCAAGTTTCAATTCCAAGAAGCTTGCAAGACCTTGGAAAATCATTTTTACTTCTCTAGTCCAAGAGTCTCCTCTCCATCATTAACATGAGGAGACATCTATACTATGTACTTCACAGGACTATTGTGAGAAGCAAATACAATCATGCAAATGATTTTGATCACAAATTACTAGATATATATAAGCTATCACGATTACTACCAATAATTATAAATTAAGGAAGAAAAGAAGATCTAAGTTTGTGTTAAAAAAAACATGATCACATTTTAAGGAGGAAAAAGGGGGACATCAGAGTTCTGTGGTATCCAGAAAGAAGATTTGTATAAAAAAATTTCCTAAATGGGTAGTAACATTTTATTTTATTTACTGCTCTTTCCACAGTTTCTTATATTAAATATTACTTAAAAATTTATATCCCTTAATTTTAAGTTTGAGCAGTACTTTAAGTTTTTATAAATATAATTTTAGCAATTTACTTTTATAATAGTGAAGGAAAAGATAAAGGTTATGATTTTCTCATGATCAGTTAAGAGTTCCAGAAAATATAGTCAGGTTCAAAAATATGGATAAACCAAATAAAACACATGGAATATGAATATAAACTGAATACCTTTTCTTACCAAATGGTCTCTGTTCTTCAGTGATAAATACTTCAAAAAATTATCACAACTGGTTTACTTGACTAAGTATATTATTTTTATCTATTCATTTAGTTATTGTATAATCTATATAACTAGTACAGATAAATAAGCATTTTTCTGATTATTTGAGTGATTATTTCAGTAATGGCAATTTTAATTTCCTGAACCATTTTTTTCCGGCATCCTACACAGTAGACTCTCTAATATGTTAAATTACCATTTAAAGGAATGATATGAAAAAGTATATTAAAATTTAAAATTACCTGAACCAGGAGAGTAATTGGACCACTTTTATCTACCTCCAGTATTTCACCATTCTTTGTGCCTACTAAGATATGACCGTGTCCTAAAGATATGGCACGTATAGAGGGGTTGTCTTCTAAAAGAAGACCTGAAATATTAAATGGAAGAATTCTAAGTAATATGTTACTTTATTAAAAATTATAAAAAACTTTCAATTATGTTATCTGACCATGAAATCTCAGATGATGAGTTAGTTTCTTCTCCATTTTAAAAGTTGCAATAAACAGGTTATATTTTCCCTCTCTTCATTCCAAAACTGATCCGAGAATGAAGCTCTACTATCTTAATTAAGGTGAATCTTTTTTTTTTTAACTTTTACTTATATAGAGTTTTCTATCTTTATTATAATTTTTCTTTCTGGACAGATGGTAATATGGCAAGTTTCACAAAAGTCATTTTGCTCATATCTACTCAACCCAATTCTACCCCAATACTAGGGCTCATCTTTATCTGCCTAACCCCTTTACCATGCTGTCAATCCTTCTATATTCCAAATTGAACTCACAGATCAGGAGGAAAGAAATCTTACCTTCACCTTCTTACCCACTGCCATGGAGAGCTTGTTGTTCTAACACCATTAATCAATAACTTCTGCTCTGAAATTCCTATCTTTCAATTACTGCACTCTTTCATAATTCTTGGCTTTCATCTACTGAACTCTAGGTTTGTCTTTTATCTTATAACCCAATCCGATTCAGTAATTCTGGGTTTTCTGTCAAATACTATTATTATAGCAATTTTTGTCATAGTTCCTTGACTTCACAACTCCTGCTGGTTCCATATCTATTTTATTTCAGCTAGCCATCAAAACTGCTCCACAAATTCAAGACCTGTTTGAAATCAGAAATTTATCAGTTATGTGAGTCCTCTTTCCAAAGGAGAAACTGACCCAAATCTTTCCATCTTGTGCAATTTCTGTTCATATCTTTCTGTAAATCTTACTCTATTCCTATCCCAGGGTTCAGCCAAAGTGCTGTGCACTTTCCATTGGGTCACTTTATGTTATAAGAGTAAAGATTATAAAAGAGCACAATGGTCATCCACTTGCTATTCACCATTCTTGCTATATGACTGGTTCAAGATCTCAAACTCTGAAATCTCCTCTTATCATAATCATTTGTTATTCTACTGCTTCTATTTCATTTATGTCAAAACTATCTTCACTCTCAGTGCAATCACTCTGCTCGTTTCACATTCCTCTATATTCAGAATAGACCCAATTGTCAGCTTCTGAAATTATGGACTGGTCTTGAAACTTTAATTCCTTATCCCTTCCTACCCACCTTTAACCTTCTACTAGTCCTGTCTGATTAATCTGCCTTTAATTTTCATTCTTCCCTCTTACCCTTAAGTAGACAATTATTACAGAGAAAACCATCAAGCTATGTTAACCAGATATGGACTATTTATCCTAAATTAAGTATCCATGGCTAGTCCTCTCACGTTTCCCACATATTTTGTTCTAACCTACCTTGCAGCTTCTTAATACAACAATCCCACTCCATTTCTTCTTCTCTTTCAGCAGATAATCATGCTCCCTATTTTACTGATATCAGTATGGCACCTTGGAAAGCATGCTGGATATGGAATCACAGGACCTAGTTTCAAATTCTTGCTCTGTCACTTATTACTCATGTGATCACAGACAAGCCATCTAACTTCTTGGTTCTTAGTATATTTATATATATAATGGGATGACTGACCTAGATTACCTCTAAGATCTCTTTCAGCTTTAAAACATAAGCTCCTATAATCCAATATTTTTGTCTTAGCCCATCATCTGCCACTCTCAATTAAGAAGATGGGATGACTAACAGCAACATGGGGGTGATGATCAACCTTGATGGACTCACTCATTCCATCAGTGCAACAATCAGGGACAATTTGGGACTGTCTGTGATGGAGAATACCATCTGTATCCAGAGAAAGAACTGTGAAGTTTGAACAAAGGCCAAGGACTATTACCTTTAATTTAGGAAAAAAAAAACCTGATATCCTATTGTCTGAACTTGCTATCTCTTGTACTTTACGCTTCTTCCTTAAGGATATGATTTCTCTCTCATCACATTCAATCTGGATCAATACATACCATGGAAACAATGTAAAGACTGGCAAATTGCCTTCGGGGGGGGAGTGAAGTAATATTAGGGAGAAAATTGTGAAACTCAAAATAAATAAAATCTTTTAAAAAAAAAGAAGGGGCGGCTAGGTGGTGCAGTGGATAGTGCACTGGCCCTAGAGTCAGAAGAACCTGAGTTCAAATCCGGCCTCAGACACTTAATAATTACCTAGCTGTGTGGCCTCGGGCAAGCCCCACTGCCTTGCAAAAAAAAAAAAAAAAAAAAAGGTGGGATGACTTCCTCCCTTACCTAATACTTTCACCCATAACACTAATACTATTTATTTTTTATCTCCTCCCAGAACTTGCTTCTTCAAACATTTCTTGCCTTTTCAACTTCTTCACGAATGTGCTCTTTGTTCAAAGCTAGAAAAATAAGATAAAGCCTTTCCTATGTTTGAACAAAAACACCGTCTCCTGAACAAATTATTTTTTCCTTCCCTTCAATGTCATGCTTTTAAAGTCTCAACATTTGCTATTTCTCCATGCACTTATCTCTCATCTGTCATTAATTAGCTTTCTGACTTTGGGCAGGTCATTTAACCACTCTGGCCTCAATTACCTCATCTAAGATTCATTCCAGCTCTAGAATTATGATTTTATTCCTTGTTTTTTGCAAGGCAATGGGGTTAAGTGGCTTGCCCAAGGTCACACAGCTAGGTAATTATTAAGTGTCTGAGACCATTTGAACTCAGGTCCTTCTGACTCCAGGACTGGTACTCTATCCACTGCACCACCTAGTTGCCTCTCCTATGATTATTAAATGTTCCACTGAAATGCATTCTTCAAGGTCACTAAGGACTTCTTTATTACAAAAGCCAAGGGCCCCTTCTAGTCCTTAGCTTTCTTTACCCTTCACTTGGCTTTCCAGGCATACTGAACATGCCTAGTTTTTCTTTCTACCTATATGACAATTTTTTTCTTTGTCTCCTTCCCTCATTCCACATTCTTCTCCTAGCCTGTAAACCAGTGACATTTTCAAGGTTCTGGTCCTTGGTCTTTTTTGACCCTCTCCAAACTCTCTTCTTGGCAAAAAAAGGTAATATCTACTTGATGTTAAAAAGATTTCATGCTTCAGGTGGGGTTTGGTCGAGATCAACCTCAAATAGAAATGGATGCCTGCAGTGGCATACTCATGCTGCCTGGGCAATAAGTTTGTTAGCTCTGGTTGAGATAACATTTGGGATCCCTTCTAGCTTTCAGAGATTTTATAATCTCATCTATTCCCAAGACTTTAGTTCCTTGGAGAGTACTTTTGCATCTCTGTTTTTAGCCCTGATTTCTCTTCAGAATTCCAGTTCTATAATTCCTTTATTTTCTGTATATTATCCCCTGTATATCCCATTTGCACCTTACACTCAACATGTTTAAAAACTGAATTGCCATATTTCGTGTCACTACTTTGCTACCCTCACTAAGTTCTCTATCTTCCCGTTAACCCCATGACTTCCTAGTTACTCAGATTCAAAGATCAACTTTAACTCTCTGTCATCACACACAAATAATCAGTGGTTCAGTCCAAGACTGGTAAAAAATTGTTAATACTAAAAAATAGATTTAGAATTTTAGGAAAGAACCAGCTCAATATGACTGTGCATGGGCATGACTTGTTCAAAAAGAGCAAAATATAAAGGGGCATTAGATTACATCAATAAGGTTCACCTAATTTGAAGAAATTTCTTTTTAACTCAGAAGAAAAAAGTAATGGAAAACATTTTAGTGAAGATCAGTGGAAAGAATTTGTCAGACTGTTTGAATGAAAAGAAAGAGAAAACAGATGATCAAATTGAGAAACAGAACAAATATGAAGCTTGAAAAAATAGTGATGGATTTTTTCTATTAGGCATTTTCTGCAGTTCACTTTCTATCAAAAACAGAACAGTGAATAACTTGTTAACTTGCCTTAAACAAAATTCAGTCCTTCAAAAACAAGTGGAAAGAATTCCATTTTGTGTCTAATTCTCACTAAAAGGGAAGAATTCTTGATGGGGTGGAAATAATGGAACTTTCTAACACAGCAGAAAAGTAAAGTGGGTCACAGTCTAAAGTGCACCAAAGACTATAGAAAAGCAGATCGGAAAATGTAGCTTCCAAAGGTTAAAATTCTGCAGGGGAAGTCAGTTTAAGAGGGATGGAAAATCTCAAGAATGAAATTCTAGTGACACAAAAAAAAATTCTGATTGGGGAAAAAAGGGAGTTATTTGAAGAGACTGAAGTAGATGCACTGAGTACTCCTCAAGTGACTTCGACTTTTAAATATAAGAACAGAAGTAAGGAAGAATAAAAATAAGTGTGGCACAGTACTCTAAGACTAATATCAGGAGTGCTAAAATTCGATTAGATAAGGTGGGTCAATAAAAAAGGGTTTGTTTTAAGAAGGGACTGTCATGGATTCATCATCTTTCAGAACTGTATATATAGCCCCCAGTCTCTCCCCTGGGGTCCAGTCCTCCATCACCAGTTGTCTGGCAGACATTGTCAAATGACAAGAACCTGTAGACATCTCAAACTCACTGTGTCCTCTTATCATGCCTCACTCTCCCTCATACCACATATTCAATAGAATCTTTTCATTTGTATCTCTGCAGCATCTTTCTATAGACCAGTCCTCTCCACTGACACAGACATTTTGCTATTATGCTGCTGCTCCTTTCTCCTTTCTACTACTGTAACAAACTCCTACCTGGCCTCCCTATCACCTGGGTCTCTTGTCATTCCAAACCATCTTCCACAGAGCTGCAAAAATGATTCTTTCCTAAAGCACAGGTTTGACCACATAATACCCACTTACCCATAATATACTCATACTCGATAAACTATCTCTAAGATTAAATATAAACTTCTTTGTTTGGCCTTGAAAGTCCTTCACAACCTGGTTATATCCTAAATTTCTAGCCTTCTCACAAATTACTCCCTCCAATGCATTCTAAGACTGAGTCTGCTATGTCTTCACATATGACACTCCATCTCTCAATTTTGACTTTACACTTGCTGCCCCCATTCCTGAAATGTTCTCCCTCCTTCCACCTCTTGAAGGTTTTTTTTTTAAAGTTTTTTGCAAGGCAATGGGGTTAAGTGGCTTGCCCAAGGCCGCACAGCTAGGTAATTATTAAGTGTCTGAGGCCAGATTTGAACTCAGGTACTCCTGAGTTCTTCCAGGTACTTCCAGGCTGGTGCTCTATCCACTGCACCACCTAGCCACCCCTGAAGGTTTCTTTCAAGAGTTCAAGTGTCACCTTATGCATTAGGCCTTTCTTGATACCTCTATTTGCAAATGCCCTTCTCTTCAAGATAAATTTTTATCTGCTTCCTATGTTTTTTCTTACGTAATAATATATCCTTATTTTTGTATATGTTGTATATGTTGTCATCAGAAACCAAGATCCTTGAGGGCAAGGACTCTTTCACTTGTCTTTGCCTTTCCAGGGTCTAAAAAACAGGCATTTAATGAATGCTTGATTGATTAATGAGCTAAGGAAAACTGATAAAAGAGATAAGATAAAGATGTTTGATTCTTATTTTGCTTTTGTTTTTTTTTCCTTCTGCAAAGGGAATATCCTTTTGCCTAACAAAAATGGCTAATAGAGAATAAATGACAAAAATTAAATAGTAAAACAGAAGAATTAAAGTCATTTGACTGAATTGAACTATTTTTTCCTGAATAAAGAGAATGTGTCACTGCTGAGTGATTGTAAGTTATCTTTCAAAGACTGTGTAGAAAAGCAAAGGTAATACAGTTCTAGAAAGAAACAAGTATTAACCTGATTTTCTAAAAAGTGGTATCTATAAACAATAGGTCAGTGAGTTTAACTTTGATGCAGGGCAAAATGGTTACTGAACAGAAAAAAAATGATCATATGATTTCAGCAACAACAGGTTATGCCAAATACCATGTTTCCTTTTTGATAATATCACTAAATTGGAAAATAAGAGGAATTCTGTAGATACTGTTTAATACAGATTTTAGGATAGCATTTAAAGTTAGGCTATAATATGAAAAGATGTGGGCTAATAAATGACAGGAAAATTATATGACTTTGGAAATGGTTGACTGGAGAGAGTAGTCTTTAGTAGAACAATATCAACTTGGAAGGATATTTCTAGTGCAGTTTTCCAGGAATTTGTACTTGGTTCTAAGCTATTTTATATTTTCTATTAATTGCTTGGCTAAAGGCATAGATGGTGTCTTTATCAAATATGCAGATGGCACAAATAACATTGTGAATGACAGTCAAGATCCAAAAAAAGTCTTCACACTAGAGTACTAGGATATATCAAATAAGATGAAATTTAAGAGGAATAAGTGAAAAATCAGACTCTTCATGAGAAATGAAGTCAGTTCAAAGGTAGTTTGAAAAAGATATGTGGAGAGTGAGAGTTTGTGAAGTGCAAAATGAGTCAGTATTGTAATATGGCAACCTAAAAAGCTAATGCAATATCAATTTTCATTAAAAGAATCATAACTTTCAGAATCAAATAGGTGAAAGTCTCTCTGTACTTTGCCTGGTAAAACCACATGTACAATAAAATATTAAATTGCTGCAGTCAACATTTTAAGAATGGCAATGATAAGCTAGAGCAGAGAGCAACTAGAATAGAGAAAAGTTTTGAATCTAAGCCACAGAGAATGTGGAAGGAAATGTATGCATTTTTTTGTTTTTTGTTTTTGTTTTTTAGGTTTTTGCAAGGCAAACAGGGTTAAGTGGCTTGCCCAAGGCCACATAGCTAGGTAATTATTAAGTGTCTGAGATTGCATTTGAACCCAGGTACTCCTGACTCCAGGGCCGGTGCTTTATCCACTACGCCACCTAGCTGCCCCAAAATGTATGCATTGAATCTGAAAAACAGAAAATGAAAGATGTACTAGGTTATCTGTCTCCACATCTGAAAAATGGTCATTTGGAAGATGGATTAGACTCAGTTTATTTGGTCTTGGAAAGAAGAATTGGGAAGAAGAAATGGGAAGAACCTGAAAAGGGCAAATTTAGGTTTGATGTCCTAAAAATCTTCTTAACAATCAGTTGTACAAAAGTGGAATACATTTCTTCGAGATATTCTGGGTTTCACCACATTTTAGGTTTTTGAAACTGAAATTTTGTGGTTCTATATTTAAGGCTAGTTCATTTTTATCTATATTTTGTGGAAGATTAGCATTATACAGAGATATCAAGTAGGCAGAGAAGCTACCAACTAAAAAATCTACTATGTGATAGTTAAAAAAGATAGAAAACTTTTAAAATTAGCTTCTGTAATGATATGCTAAATTAAAACAATGAATTAATACATGTTGTTCTTAAAATAACTGGAGTTTTTTGATATAAGATCATTAGCCTAGAACCTTAATATGCTTGTCTTTTTTAAAGATAAAAAAATGAGGAAAAAAAACGGCTATAGCCAAAAAATATACTGTCCTTACTTTATTTGCTACTTGCCTTAACACACAGATAAGCCCTTAAGATATATTAAATCAACTAATTTTAGATCACCTTTAGATCCTGGAGCTAAAGAAGCTCTTTTGATGGCATAGGTTTTTAGGCACCTTTCAAAGGAATCATCCCAGAGAGCCACTACTCCATCTTTTCCTCCAGTTACAAAGCCCTGTAAAAATCAAAACATGTAAGTTCAATGAGTTTTCAGAGTAGGTATAGATATCTGTGTGTAACTCTTATCTCCTTAAGTAGACTGTATCCTCTCTGAGATCAATAATTTGTCTCATTCATCTCACTGAACTGTGACCTAGCATACTATCTTGCATATGTGCATATTACTGACCAAATATTTTACAACCTGTATATGTACCTTAGAAATATCTACACATGCTAAAGACAATTCTATTTTAATTTGAAAAGCACTTATGAAACACTGTAGAAATAAAAATGTAACCCATTGTTAAAAAGCAGAGGAAGCCAGAATTCCATGATGGGTAAGAGGCTACTGTCAACTGTATGTCTTTCAGCCTGACAGCTGATTCTGCAATATTGAAGATGAGAAAAATGACAGAGCATGTACCTCCAAGAGCCACTCTTTCCTGTGCCTAGCTCTACCTTTGTCCGGCAATACATACCTTCAGTACTTTGGGAGACAATCTCTCTGAGCCTCTATTACCCCTTATGCCAAACAAGTGAAAAACCTCTTGGACATTTTACAGGCTACTTTATCACATAACAAATATGCAGACCATTACAAACAGTGTACTTGAAGCTTGGTAGAATCTATCACAAGCTTTGTTTCACTCACATAGCCTTCAAAAAATCTACATATAAGGAGGCATAAGAATAAATAGAAGAGGCAAACAATCTAAATTAATTGGTTAGGTGACCATATTCTTCTCATTTTTCATAAACATCTTAAGAAAAAGATTTTATTTCTTGAGAGATTCAGGGAGGATCTTTTAGCTATCCAGAACTTATAAAAAAAGTAAATTTTGACAAGAACCGAAGGTAGAGTTTAATCAATACTAGAAGCTGAAGCATCATCTTTTCCTCTTTAATGAGAAGGAAAGCAAGATAAAAAGAATCAAATTTAAAATAACTACTTGGGAGTCTATTTCCAAGAAATGAAATACATGAACAATATGATAAAACATTCTTTATATAATTAAAGCAAGTTCTAAATAACTGGAAAATATTGATTTTTCAGGGTGGGCTGATACAATAAAAGAATAATACTACCAAAATTAATTTACTTATCCATTACCATAATAATCATACTACCAAAGAATTACATTATTACTTGGAGCTAAAAAAAATCCAAAACAAGAAAATTCATTTATTAGAACAAAAGGTCTAGAAACTCAATCTATACTACATTGCAATAATCATCAAAACAATAAGGCACTGCCAAGAAGAACAGAGATTGGTTTATCAATAAAACAGATAGGAAACAATCTACAGACACAAATAAGCACAGTAGCCTAGTAATAGGTAAACATCTCATACCACATAACAAGATGAGCTCCAAATGGTACATGAAATAGACATAAAGGGTAACATGTTAAATTAAAAGAATAAGGAAGAAATTCATGACCAAACAAGTAATGGAAAAGATGGCAGGAGGTAAAACTGATGATTCTGAAGACAAACAATTAAAACACCTTTGTGCCAAAAAAACCAAGGTGACTAAAATTAGAAGAGAAGCATATATCTCAATGTCTTTTTTTTAGGGTTTTTTTTTTGCAAGGCAAATGGGGGTTAAGTGGCTTGCCCAAGGCCACACAGCTAGGTAATTATTAAGTGTCTGAGACCGGATTTGAACAAGGCTGGTGCTTTATCCACTACGCCACCTAGCTGCCCCAGAAGAGAAGCATATAAAAAGATATATAACATAAAAGTTTACCTCAAGCATATATAAGGAACTGTTCAACTTTATAAAAATAAGCCCCATTCCCCAATTTATAAATTTTAAAAATAATATTTTATTTTTTTACAATTTTATGTATAAAAGAATTTTAAACATTCTTTTTTTTAAGTTTCAAGTTTTAAATTTTCTCCCTCCCTCCCTCTCCTCATTCCTCTCTGGGACAGTAAGCATTTTGATATATTTGCATTTGCTATATATTTGCAATCATGCAAAATATATTTCTATATTAGTCATGTTGTGATAAAAAACACAAGCCAAAAAAACATAAAAAAGTGAAAAATAATGTGCTTTAATTTGCATTCAGACTCCATCAGTTCTTTCTCTGGAAGTGGACAGCATTTTTCATCATGAGTTCTTAGGAATTATCTTGGATCACTGCATTTCTGAAAGTAGCTAAATCATTCACAATTGATAATCACATAATAGTACTGTTACTGTGTACAATGTTCTCCTGGTTTCTGCTCACTTTACTGCTAGTTCATGTAAGTTTTTCCAAGTTTTGTTTTTTTGAAATCATCCTTCTTGTTATTTCTTATGCCATAATATTATTCAATTACAATCAAAATCTTATTCAGTGTATTCAGCCATTCCTTAATTGATGGGTAATTTCTCAATTTTAAATTCTTTGCCACCACAAAAGGAGCTGCTATGAATAATTTTGTACAAAGAGGTCCTTTCCCCTCTTTAAAATCTCTTTGGTATGCAGACCTAGTAGTAGTAGTATTGCTGGGTCAAAGGGTATACAGAGTTTTATTGCCCTTGGGGCATAGTTCCAAAGTGCTCTCTGGAATGGTTGGATTAATTTTCAACTTCAAGTGCATTAGGGTTCCAATTTTTCCACATTCCTTTTAACATTTATCATTTTCCTCACTGTCATACTAGCAAATCTGATAGGTATAAAGTAATACCTCAGAGTTGTTTTAATTTATATTTTTCTAATCAATAGTGATTTAGTCTTTTTTATATAGTTATTTCCTTCATCTGAAAACCACCTGTTTGTATCCTTTCATTTATCAACTGGAGAATTACTTGCATTCTTATATATCATCCCTATACATGTAAATATGAGCATACAATCATTTTGTCCACATCTTAATATACTATGTGAGATAGATGCTGATCTATATTTTTTTTTTTGCAATTCAATGTGGTTATTAAGTGGCTTGCTCAAGGCCACACATCTAGGTAATTATTAAGTGTCTGAGGCCCGATTTGAACTCAGGTACTCCTGACTCCAGGGCCAAGTGCTCTATCCACTGTGCCACCTAGCGGCCCCTATAACTAATTTCTGCCAAATTGTTTTCCAGTTTTCCCAGCAGTTTTTTTCCAAATAGTGAATTCTTGTCCCCCAAAACTTGGCTCTTTAGTTTATCACTCTTAAACTCGATTCTACTCAACCTTGTTAAACCTGTCCCTGGACTTGTCCTTTTGGCTGTTGTTTCCTCCTTAAAAACAGCAATTGGTTACTGATGCCAGTGAAGAAAATCTATGGTATCCAAGTCATCTTAATCTATAACATGACAGGGGACCCTGATGGCTTCAGAGGAGAGAATTAGGCTAGTGACTTCCCATAGCCCTGCCTCCTTAAAATCCAATTTACTTACAAGTCATGATATCATCTTCCTGATGGAATGATCCTCTTTGAGAAAGAAGGACAAGCAATAATATAAACTAATATTGGAATGAACTGTTCTTTAAATGTTTGGCAAAATTCATTTATGAATCCATCTGGCCTTGGAATTTTTTCTGAATTTCTTTTTTTAAGGTGGGGCAATATAGTTATTCTATTTCCTCTTCTATTAGTCTGGGAAATTTTCATTTTTGCGAATATTCAGCCAGTTTACTTAGATTGGCATATTGATTAGCATATAGTTAGGCAAAATAGCACCTAATAATTGCCTTAATTTCCACTTCACCAGTGTCAAGCTCTACTTTTTCATTTGATTTCCTTTCTTTTTTAAATCAAATTGTTTAAATCAATTGTTTATCTATCTTACTGATTTTTTTAAATAAAACTAGTTCCTAATTTTATTCATTAGTCAAATACTTTTCTTTCAGTTTTGTTAATGTCTCTATTGACTTGCAGGATTTCCAATTTGGAATTTAACTGGGGACTTTTAATTTGTTTTTTCTATTTTTTTTAGTTGCATACTAAATTCATGGTCTCTTCTTTGCTCTAATTTATTGATATAAGAATCTAGAGAAATAAATTTTTTCTAAAGTATTGCTTTGGCTGCATCCCACAAATTCTAGATGTTGTCTTATTGCTGTCATTCTCTTTGATGAAATTTTGACTGTTTCTAAGATTTGTTTTGATATGTTAATTCTTTAGGATTAGATTAGTTTCCAATTAATTTTTAAGCTTTTCCCCACAATTCTTTATTGACCATAATTTTTTTTTTGTATTATGATCTGGAAAGGATTCATTTAATAGTTCTTTTTTTGCATTTAGTTGTAAAATTTTATGTCTGAATACATGATCAATTTTTGTGTAGGTGCCATGTAGTGATGAGAAAAAGTTCTATTTCTTTCTAGTCTCATTCTATTTTCTCTGGAAACCTAACATATCTAACTTTCCTAAAATTTTATTCATCTAATTTCTATCTTTCTCTCTCTCTCTCTCTCTTTCTCTTTCTTTCCTTCTTTCTTTTTTGTTTGATTTAATCTAGTTCTGACAGGGGAAAGTTCAGGTTGCCCTGACTAGTTTAATTTTACCATTTCTTCCTGTAACTCATTTAATTTCTTTGAAAAACTATGCTAGGGCTTCGAGGGCAGAGCCAAGATGGCAGTTTAAAGCTAGAAAGTTCTTGAAGTCTTTCCCAAAATAACTTTAAATGAAGCATCTAAACAGACCTTAAAGCTACAGAACCCACAAAACAAGAGTGAAACAAATTGTCAGCTCAAGATATTATGAAGGAACTTCAGTAAAATTCTGTCTCACATAGGTAAAAGGAGAGTATAATCTAGTATTGGCAGGAGAGCTGGAAAGTCAGTAAGGGGCTCTTAGTCACAGATCAGTTCAGGTCCCACCTCAGCAAGCCTGGCAGAAGAGCAGGCCAGCTAGCGAGGGTCCCAGCCCCTGGTCAAAAGAAAAAGTTTAAGCCCCAGGAACCTTGATATAACAGGTGAAACTGGGATGGGCTACCCTAAGGCAGGGAATAAAATACTAGCAAGTAAAACATAAGCAAGGCCCTAGACAAATGGTAAGCCAGGGTTCAGATTCTGGTCCCCAGCACAAAAAGCCTGGTATTTATACTCCCCTGTGCCCCAGGAAAAAGCTGAACTATTAAAATGAGCAAAAATATAAAAATAAAAAAAGCATTAACCATAAAAAGCTACTGTTCTGATGAAGATAAAAAAAAATGATATCTCAAAAGAGAAAAACAGTGACAAAGTGTCTAACATGTGAAGCCACAAAGAAGTTTATAAATTGGTCTTGCATCCGAAAAAGAACTCTTGGAAGAACTCAAAAAAGAATTTTCAAAACCAAAGAAGAAAGGAAGAAGAAAAATTGGGAAAAGAAATGAGAGTCATGAAGTAGAATCATGGAAGACTGCTGAAGAAAAAAATACCTTAAAAAGGAAAACTGGCCAAATGAAAAAAGGAAATCAACACCTTTAAAAGTAAAAATGGCCAACTAGAAAAGGAGGGAAGGAAACTCATCAAAAAATAAAACTGACTAATTAGAAAAGGAATGTAACTCATGAAAAAGTAAAATTGATCAACAGGAAAATGAATATAACTCTTCAAAAAGCTAAATTCATTGATCTTCTCTGTCTCTAATTTAATGATATAAGCATCTAGAGAAATATATTTTCCCCAAAGTATTGTTTTGGCTGCATCCCATAAATTTTGATATATTGTCTTATTGTTTTTGTTCTTATTGATGAAATTATTTATTGTTTCTATGATTTGTTCTTTGATTCATTCAGTCTTTAGGATTAGATCAATTTCCAATTAATTTTTAATCTTTCTTTCCACAGTTCTAGAAAAAGAAACACAAAAGCTAACTGGAGAAAATAAAACCCTAAAAATTAGAATTGGATAAATGAAAGTTAATGACTCTCTAAGTCACCAAAATTCCATCAAACAAAATCAAAAGGCTGAAAAAATAAAAGAAAATATAAAGTACCTCTTTAGAAAAACAACCAACCTGGGAAAAAGATCTAGAAGAGATAATTTACAAATTATTGACCTACCTGAAGGTCACAATCAGAAAAAGAACCTGGAAAATGCCTTGCAAGAAATTATCATGGGAAACTTCTCTAACATCCTAGAACAAGCAGTTAAAATAATCCTTGGAAAGAATCTATATTATCACCCCAAAATAAAAACTACAAGGAATATTGTAGTCAAATTTCAGAATTCTCAGCTGAAGGAGAAATACTGCAAGCAGTCAAAAAAGGAAGTAATTTAAATACAGGAAGTCACAGTCAAGATTATATAGTACTTATCAGCTTCAACATTAAAGGATTGGAGGGTCTGGAATATGATATTCTGGAGGGCAAAGTAGCTTGGATTACAACCAAGAATCAGCTACTCTCAAAATTCAATATATTCTTTCAGGGTAAAAGATTTCAACAAAATAGAGGACTTTCAAACTTACTTGATAAAAATACCAGAACTGGACAGAAAATTGTATCTTCAAATATAAGACTCAAGAGACACATTAAAAAGATAAAACGAAAGGGGAAAAATATTAGTCAATAAGACTAAATTGTCTGCATTCCTACATGAAAAGACAATACTTGTAACTCTTTAGAATTGTATTTCTCTTAAGACATTTGAAAGGAGCATACTTACACAGAGGATATGACCTAACTTTTAATTCCTGAGGGCTATATTTCTATTAGGACAGTTAAAGGAACAAAAACTTGGAAAGAGGGTACAGGTATAAATCGATTATAGTTTGAAGTTATTTCTGGTTCTGGAAATTCTATTTCTAATGGAATAGTTCAGGGGAGGGTACTCAGATAGAAGGTATTGGTATGAAGTGATTATAATATGACGAAGTTGAAAAATCAATCAACTCTTGAGAATTGTACTTCTAACAGGTCAGACAGACAAAAAGTGTACACTTTGACATGGGTGTGGGTACAAGACAGGTATAAAACAATTAAGACATGAAAAAAGTATTATTCTGTGAGAAGAAAGCATTAGAGGATAAATAACACTGATGAGGCACAAAAAAAACTATTATAATAAAGAAAAGAAGGGGGAAGTAAATTTTATTTTCAGCAGATTTGACTCAAAGATTCAATAGGTTTAGAAATTTATCCTATACTACAGGGAAATAGGAGGGGGAAAGGGGAAAGGAAGGAGAAGTTGAGGGTGATAAAAAAGGAAGGAGAAGGTAAAAGGTAAAAAAAGTAAAGGAAAAAAGAGGAAAGGTAGAAAAAAAGCAGTTAGAAGTAAAAACTAGTGAGGAGGGATAAGGGAAAAAGAGAGAGAAAAATACTACAGATGGGGGGAGATAGAATGGAGGGAAATATAGGACTAGTTATCTTAACTGTGAATATGAAAGAAATGAACTCTCCCACAAAATGGAAGTGGATAGCAGAGTGGATTAAAAATCAGAAACCTACAATATGTTGTTTACATAAACACATCTGAAGCAGAGAGTTACACACAGGGTAAAGGCAAGAAGGCTGGAAAGCAATATATTATGTTTCAACTGACATAAAAAAAGCAGGGGAAGTAATCTTGATCTCAAAGCAAAAGCAAAACTAGATACAATTAAAAGGGATAATGTAGGAGAAGTACATTGTAAGGCTAAGACTAACTAATAGATGTATTAGTGAAATTTTGTGAAATACTCCCATCAAATAATGCCCATCAATCGAGGAATGACTGAAAAGCTATGGTATAAGAATGTTATGGAGTATTATTGTTTTTTAAGAAATCACAGATGGCAGGACTTCAGAAAAGCATGAAAACATGAACTGATGTTAAGTGAAGTGGGAAGAATCAGGAGAACATTGTACATATTAAAAGTAATACCGTGATCAACTATGATGGAAGCAACTTCTCTTAGCAATAGGGATCAAGGACAATTCTGAGACACCTCTTAAGGAAAATGTCATCCACATCTAAAGAAGGAACCATGGATTCTGAATATGGAGCAAAGCATATATTATATTCACTTAAAAAAATTTCTTTTTATGTGTTTTCTTTCTTTCTCATGTTTTCTTCCCCTTAGTTCTAATTCTTCATTCACAACATGACTAATATGGAAATAAGTTAAACAGGATTGAACATGTACAACCTATATGAGATTGTTTGTTGCCATGAGGAGGGGAGAAAGAGGGGGAGGAGAAAATGTGGAACTCAATAAGTCTGTAAAAGAATAAATGATAAAAATTATCTTTATGTATAATTGGTAAATAACTAAAAATAAAATTAAAAATCTGTGCGCTATGCCACTTGATATACATTTGTTTAGTATTATTACTTCACTTTTAACAAGATGTAGTTTCTTTCCTTATCTCTTAATTAGATCTATTTTTGCTTTTGCTTTGTCTGAAATCATGATTGCCACCCCCCCCCTTTTTCCAAATGAGGCATAACAGATTCTATTTCAGTTCCCTACTTTCACTCTGTGTGTCTCTCTACTTCAGATAATTTGTAGTAACAACAAACTGTTAGGGGGCAGTTAAATGGTGCAGTGGATAGAGAATTATCTCTGGAGTCAGGAGGAACTCAGTTCAAAGCCAGCCTCAGTCATTTACTAGCTGTGTGATCCAGGCAAGCTACTTGATTTGAATTGTCTCCCTATCTCCTCCCCAATATTGTAAGATTCTGATTTTTAAATTCATTCTGCTGTTTCTAATTTATGGATAAGTTCATCCCATTCACAATCAGTTAAGATTACTGTGTATTTTCCTCTACTCTACTTTCCCCATATGCTCTTGTCTTTCCATCTGTCTCCTTTCACCCTGTCCCTCTTCCATCTGACCATCTCTTGCTCCAATCTGCCTTCCCTTCTATCAGTTTCCCCTTTCTCATATCTCTTTCCTCTTCTATTTCCCTAGAGGATAAAACAATTTCTATGTCAAATCAAGCATACTTTTTATTCTTTCTTTGTGCCTTTTTACTGATAGCAGTAAGGTTCAAGTATTGGCCTTTACCCTCACCTTGCTCTCTATGTAATAACTCTTCTGCACCTCTTATATGTGATAAAATTTAATTTTTTTCTCTTTCCCTTCCCTTTTCTCCCAATGTATCCCTCTTTCTCATTCCTTTGGATATCATCCCATTATAGTCAACTCATATCTGTGTCCTCTATGTATAATGTTTCTAGCTGTCATAATAGTGATAAATTTCTTAAGAGTTACAAACTGTGTAGGAATGCAAACATAAGTTTTCTCTTTTCTCTACCTTTTTTTAGATTTTTTGTGAATCTTAAATTTGAAAATCAAAATTTCTGTTAAGCTCTGATCTTTTCAAGAACATTTGAAAGTCCTTTATTTCATTGAAGAGGTATTTTTTTCTGTTCAAGGATGATACTCAGTTGTGCTGGGTAGGTGATTCTTAGTTGTAATCTCAGCTTCTTTCCTTTCCAGAATATCATATTCTAAGCCTTTAATGTAGAAGCTGCTAAATTCTGTGTAATCCTGACTGAGGCATTATGATATTTGAATTACGTCTTTCTGGATGCCTATAAAATTTTCTCCTTGGCCTAGGAGTACTGGCCAAGCTATCATTAGCTATTATTTCTGGGAGTTTTCATTGGAATCTCTCTCAGGAGGTGATGGGCAGATTCTTTCAATCTCTATGTTACCCTATGATTCTAGGATATCAGGGTAGTTGATAATTTCTTGAAATGTGTCTAAGCTTTTGTTTTGATCATAACTTCCAAGTAGTTCAATAATTTTTCAATTATCTTTTCTTGATCTATTTATGTCATTTGTTTTTCCAATGTATTTTTTTCTATTTTTTTCATTTTTAAAATTTTGTTTTACTCTTTCTTGATGTCTCATGGAGTCATTAGAATCTACTATGCCACTTCTAATTTATAAGGAATTATTTTTTCAGTAATCTTTTGTATTTCCTTTTCCATTTGGCTAATTCTAATTTTTGAGGGAGTTATTTTTTTCCATGAATTTTTGTATATCTCTTCCCATTTTTGTGCTACCTTTATTGTTGACTCTTTATTCTTTCTTTTTCTTTTCTTTTTTCTTTTTGCAAGGCAAAAGGGGTTAAGTGGCTTGCCCAAGGCCACACAGCTAGGTAATTATTAAGTGTTTGAGACCGGATTTGAACCCAGGTACTCCTGACTCCAGGGCCGGTGCTTTATCCACTACACCACCTAGCCGCCCTGTTGACTCTTTTTTTCATTATTCTCTTACATCACTTTTATTTCTTTTTCTCAATTTTTCTTCTACCTTTATTATTTGATTTTTAAAATCTTTTTTGAGCTTCTAGAAGTCTTTTTTGATCTGACACCAATTCATATGTTTCTTTAAAGTTTTACATAGCCACTTTGACACTGTTGTCCTCTTCTGATTTTGTGTTTTGATTTTCCCTATAACCTATTATCTTTCTGTGGGCAAGTTCTTTTTTTTTTGTTGATTTCTCATTTTTCCAGTGTATTTCTTGATTTTTCCTGTCAACTTCTAAGCTGGGCTGGAAAATTATCTCACTCCATCTTTGTTGGTTCTGCCACTTCTGAATTCATTTTGAGGTGTCATTTTAAAATTGTTTAGTAGAACTCAAGTATATTCCTGAATTTTTCTCCCATCTTGGCTCTACCCTTTCTAATTGATAAATTGTTGAAAGATATGAACAACGACTTTTCAGAAGAAGAAATCCAAGCTACCAAATTCATATTCACATAAAAAGCTCTAAATTATCAATAGAGAAATTTAAATTAAAAGAACAATGAGTCAGAAAGTATTTATTAACTACCAAGTGCCAAGAAATGTACTAAATTCTGAGGATACAAAAAATTAAAAAAATAGCTCCTGATCTCATGAAGCATATTATAATGTAAAGGGGGGGGTCAATACGAAAACAAGAACTAACAAAATATTTACAAGATCAGCCATAATTACCAAAAGGAAAGCACTAAGAGATGGCAACAGGTTTCTTGTAGTAAGTAGTATTTTATCTGAGACTTAAAGGAATCCAAATAAGTTAGGATGCCAGCTCAGCAAAACTGACAAAAAATAGAAAATGATAAATTCTAGATGGCAAAACAGAGTCATTACTGTACTTTCAGTGGAACTGTTAAATGGTTCAAGCCATTTTGGAAAGCTCTTTGGAACTATACCCCCAAATTATTAAACTGTACATACCCCTTTGGCCATGGATATACAATCAGGTCTCTTCTGCAAAGAGATGAGAAAAAAAGGATTCAAAATGTTCAAATATATTTATTAAGTCTTTTTTTTTCCTGGTAGTACAGAATCAGAAACTGAGCAGCTGCCCATCAAATTGAGGAGTGGCAAATCAAATTATGGTAAATGAATGTAATGAAATACTATTGTGCTATAAAAAATGAAGAATGGAATGGTATCAGAAATCTTGGAAGACCTACAATAACTGATACAAAGAAAAGTGAGCAAAAACAAGAGAAAACATTTATATAATAATAATGACATCATTGTTAAGACGAACAACTCAGACAGACTTTCGAACAATACAATGACCAACCATGATTCCAGAAAAATCATGATCTCCTGATAAAGAGAAGATGGTTTTAAGAGTGTAGATAGCAATTTTTTTGGTTATAAAAAGACAAGACCAATGGAGACTATGTTTTGCTAAATAGACATTTTTATACAATGGTTATATTTTTCTTTCTTTCTTAAAAAGGTGTGGGGAGGTAGGAAAAAGTTTATTTCTACTGAATGAAATTTAAAAAAAACAAAGCATCAGAGGAGAAATTAAAATAGAAATAATAAACCACAAGCCATCCTATTTTAATTAACTGTTTTCCCAATTCTATCCCAGACTCCTTTTCTTTTTCTTTTTTTAAATTTATTTTTTATTCTCATTTTGTACAACTGTTTTTTTTACATTAATAAAACATTCTTGTTTACAAGTAAACAAAATACCCCTCCTCCCCCATGAATATAGATAGACTTGCTTGGGCAAAAAAAGTAAAGGGGAGAGAAAAAAATTAAAATTAAAAAAAATAATAGTAATAATTGTAGGTATGGCCAGGTGGCACAATGGACGAAGCACCAGCCCTGGAGCCACGAGCACCCGAGCCCATATCCAGCCTTGTAAACCCAACAATCACCCAGCCATGTGACATGCAAGCCACCCGATCCCCACTACCCTGCAAAAACCAAAAAAAAAAAAAGAAAAAGAAAAGAAAAAAGAAAAAAAGACCCAAAATAAAATAAAATAAAATAAAATAGTAATAACAGTAGGGGTGGCTGGGTGGCAGACAGAGCATTGGCCCTTGAGCCAGGAGCACCTGGGTCCGAATCCGGCCTCAGACACCCAAAGATGACCCTGCTATGTGGCCCCAAGCAGGCCACCCAGCCCCACTTGCCCTGCACTCTCCCCCAAATAATAATAACAAAAAATGTGCTTGAGTCTTTGTTCCAACACCAACAACTCTGTCATGGGTGTATCGCATTCTTTATGGTAAGTCCATCACAAAAGTTACTTCCATATTTATCCAACATTGCCATTGCTGATCACAACTCCCTCCTTTCTTATTTCTCCACTACTATGTACTATATTTTCTCTCTCCTTTCACTCTGACTCTGCTGTAGGGTCGCTGAGTGGCGCAGCAGACAGATCCCTGGTCCTGGGGCCAAGAAGCCCTGAGCCCCCATACCACCCCTTAGGCCCAGAATCCACCTGGCCCCATGGTCCTGGACAGGCCTTCCAATCCCAGCCCCTTGCAAGAAGTAAGAAAGAAAATGTGTTATATCTGACCACTCTCCCCCCATGGTCAATTCTCTCCTCCTTTATTCACATCCCCACCCCTTCCCCCTGCTCCCCCCTCCTTCTTACTCCAGATGCCTATACCCCATTGAGTATATTTTCTGTTTCCTCTCCTAGCCATCTCTGATGAGAGCAAAGGTTCCCTCACTCCCCCCTTGCCTCCCCCCTTTCATATCATTGCAATAGCTCATTGTAATAAAAAAAAATCTTATGTGAAATATCTTGGACTATTCCCCCTTTCCTTTTTCTTTCTCCCATTCCATTTCCCTTTTTTTCTATTGACTCCATTTTTACACCATATTTTATCTTCGAATTCAGCTTTCTCCAGTGCTTCAACTATAAAAGCTCTCTCTACCTGCTCTATTAACTGAGAAGGTTGATATGAGTATTATCAGTGTCATTTTTCTATGCAAGAATACATGCAGTTCATCCTCATTAAGTCCCTCATATTCCCCCCCTCTCCTCCAATCTCCATGCTTCACCTGAGTCCTGTATCTGAAGATCAAACCTTCTGTTCAGCTCTGGCCATTCCAAAAGGAACATTTGAAATTCCCCTGGTTCATTGAAAGTCCATCTTTTTCCTGGAAGAGGACATTCAGCCTTGCTGGGTCGTTCATTCTTGGCTGCATTCAAAGCTCTCTTGCCTTCCGGTATATTGTATTCCAAGCCCTCCGAGCTTCCAGTGTAGCTGCTGTTAAGTCCTGTGTGATCCTGACTGCAGCTCCACGATATTTGAACTGTGTCCTTCTGGCTGCTTGTAATATTTTCTCTTTGACTTGGGAGTTCTGGAACTTGGCTATAATATTCCTAGGGGTTGGTTTTTTGGGATCTCTTTCTTGGGGGGATCGGTGGATTCTCTCCATTTCTATTTTGCCCTCTGCTTCTAGAATATCAGGGCAATTTTCCTGTAGTAATTCTTTGAAAATGATGTCAAGGCTCTTTTCCTGATCATGACTTTCACATATTCCAATAATTTTTAAATTATCTTTCCTAAGTCTGTTTTCCATATCAGTTGTTTTTTCAATGAGATATTTCACATTTTCTTCTAATTTTTCATTTTTTTGGTTTTGAAGTATTGATTCCTGATTTCTGGTAAATTCATCAATCTCCCTGAATTCTATTCTTTGTCTGAAGGATTTATTCTCCTCAGAGAGTTTTCTTATCTCTTTTTCCATCTGGCCAATTTTGCTTTTTAAAGCATTCTTCTCCTCAATAACTTTTTTTGAACTGTTTTATCCATTTGACCTAAGCTGGTTCTTAGCATGCTATTTTCTTCAGCATTTTTTTGGATTTCCTTGACTAAGCTGCTGACTTCATTTTCATGTTTTTCCTGCATCTTTCTCCTTTCTTTTCCCAGTTTTTCTTCCAACTCCCTCATTTGATTTTCAAAGTCTTTTTTGAACTCTGTCATAGCCTGAGCCCAATTTCTGTTTTTCTTGGAGTCTTTAGATGCAGGAGCTTGTGCTTCCTCATCTTCAGACTGAGGATTTTGATCCTTCTTGGGCTCATTTGCAAAATATTTCTCAATAGTCTTCTTTTTGTTTCTCTGCTTGCTCATTTTCCCAGCCTGGGCCTGGTTTGGGGTGCTTCCTGAGCTTTTGGGACACTCCCACAAGGGTCTCTGTGTGAGAGGCTCTGTCCTCCCTCCTGGTCTGTGAATGACCATAAGCACCCCCTCTGCCACGGGGCTGAGGTGGGGGGGGGGCTGCTGTTCTATGGGGGGGGGGCCTAGACTGCGACAGGATCTGAATGTGGTCAGAGACCCCAGAGTCCTGTTCCAGAGACAGAGGACAGAGCTCCCAGTTTCTCTTCACTCCCCTCCCTCAGCTCAATGGGCTCATGCCCTGGAGGCTCCTGCTTACCGGCTCCACCTGCTTTTGTTTCCTGGATCAGGGCTGGGGAAAGACCAAGCTGTTCCCTGTGTGCCCCGAGGGCTGGTCTCCACGTGCTTGCTCTGGCAGAGGTCCCCCGCTGTTCCCCCACTTTGTGCCCGGTGCTCCCCCGGGTGCAGCTCACGAGACTCCCCCCGCTGCTGTGAGCTGAGGCTTCCAGCGCCCTGGGGCTGCCTCCGGGAGGCTGAAGTTCTTTGGCTCAGGCGGGCCACCCCTCTGGCAGGCTGCCTCTCCCGGGGAGCAGAGCCTTTCTGCTCTTTTCCAGGTTACCTTGAGTAGGAGAACTGCCTCACTGGATCCCTTTGTGGGTTCTGTCTCTCGAAAGTTTAGTTAGAGTCCTTAGCTGATGAGTTTTATCAGAGAGCTCCTAAGACTCGATCCCTTCTTGTCACCATCTTGGCTCCCCTAGACTCATTTTCAAAAGTAACCATTACAGAATTAGTTTCAGCAGTATTTTGCTATGCAATTTATCAGAATTACATGATTTCAATAGCACCAAGAAAAAATCCTTTGAGAAAACTTTTGCTTGAAAATTTTCTGAATTATCATTTTGTAACAAATAATTTTTAAGTCTAAATAAAAGTGAACCTAGAAAAGTTATAATTGAATTATCTGAATTACAGAGAAGCACACAGAACAATATAAGAGTTGGAGGAAGACTCAAATGCTGTCATCCAGTCCAGCTTGCATTGGACAAAGAATTCTTCTAAAACATTTTTGACAAGCAGTTATCTGTCTTCCCCTTGAACACCCGAATATACCTTTCCAAGGCAGCCCATTGCCCTGCACTAATTGGCAGCAATCTGTTTCCTACTTTAAGCCCAAATATGTTTTTCTGTAAACTCTGCCCAGTGTTCTAAGTTCAATCCTTCTTTCCCCTGTCAGTTGCTCAAATTTTCACAGGTAGAAACTATGTACTTTTTCAGACTAAGTCAGACATCTTTAGTTCCTTCAAGTGATTCTTACTCATCGTGATCTCAAGACCCCTCATAGTCCAGTTACCCCCTCTTGATGTTTTCTAGGACATCAATGTTATCAGTAATATTATATATGTAATATATATATATACAAATATAAATGTTTGTATATACACATAAATTTATGTGTATACATAAGGTAGAAGGAATACATACACAGAGAACAGTCCTTGGCTCTGTTCTATTTAAAACTTTTAATCATCATTTCATAGCATATTAGATTTGAAGATGACTCAAAGCTGAGAAGGATAGTTGATACACTGGAAAACACAGATATAATCCAAAAAAATGACAAGCTAGAATGACAGTCTGAATGTAATAAGATGAAAGATGAAATTTTTATAGAGATAAATGTGGTCATACTTGAGTTTAAAAGCATATTCACAAGTATAATAAGGATAGGTATGGCTAGACAGAAATCTGAAAAAGATTAAGAGTTTTAGTGAATAGGAAGCTAAATATTTTATCAACAGTAAAATGTGGCATCCAAGAAAACTAATATTAGAATGAAAATTTAGTATGTAGAAGGAAAACAGTTTTGCTTGGCCCTGGTCAGACAATAGCTAATTGATTGCTTAAAGCTATTTAGAGTGTTTAATTCTGGGTACACCATTTAAAGAAAACAGTCAGGTGGGGGGGTGAATTCTAGGAAGATGGTGGAGTAGGTCAGAATATTCCAAAATCTCCGGATTTCCTCCATTAACAAAACAAATAAAAAATTCAGGGTGAAAGTACAACAGCAAAAACAAACAAAAGTTGTGGTAGAATAGGGTAATTTTCTGGGACAATTGGAAAAGATCTAGTATTCCTTCTAGAACAATGGGAGACAATCTGAAGAAAAATCCCAGGACTCAGGTTCTTCCCTCCAGGCTAGTTCCCGGAACAGCAAGAGGGGAGCCCTAGGGGCAGCCAAGTTGGGAGCTAGCCTAAGTCTTGGCCTCAGCCTCAGAATTTTCATCTCCTGGACTGTGTGTGGGAATCTGAATGAGGAAGAGAGGGAACCTCTGTTGATAAAGGACAAGGGTCTGGCTGTCCAGGTGAGAAGTAATCATGGGCAGGAAGGGTCCAGTATACCTCCAGTGATTGCAGAGGAGGTAGTGCAGGGACACTGCTAATTGTGGACAATTACAATAGAACTGAGTTCTTGATCTTGATTCCTGGGCAGAGGGTAGAACTGAAGGTTATAGCCACTGAAAAGCTCTCAGGGGAGTAGTATCATTTCCAGCAAAGTGTGCTGAAGGGCCCAGGCTGTAGCTCAAAATGGGAATGAAGTCTAGAGGCTGGGTCCAGGACAAAGCTCCTGAGAGCAGAGATTCTATCCCTAATACTGCCGGAATAGAAATGAATATAAGAAAAAGCTGCTACTTTTTTTTTTTAATCAACAAAGGAGAAAGAAATCAACCACTGAGAGTTACTATCAGAAAAGAGAAGACTGGAGTTCATCTTCAGTGGGAGATGCTATAGCAAAAATGTCTCACCTACCCCAAAGAGTAATGTCAAATGACTGCCTGCTCAAAAAGAATTCCTAGAGGATATCAAAAAGACTTTAAAAATCAAATAAGAGGGGTGGATAGGTGGTGCAGTGGATAGAGCATCGGCCAGAGCACTGGGCCTGCAGTCAGGAGTACCTGAGTTCAAATCTGGACTCAGACACTTAATAATTACCTAGCTGTGTGGCCTTGGGCAAGCCACTCAACCCCATTGCCTTGCAAAAAAACAAAACAAAAATTAAAAAAAAATCAAATAAGAGATCGAGGAAAAACTAAAAAAAGAAAATAAGAACAATCCAAGTGAAACAAGAAGATTATGAAAAGAAAGGAAGACAGTGAAACTATAAGAGAGCAAGAAATAATAAAACAAAATAAGAATAGTGAAAAAATAGAAGAGGTGAAACATCTCACAAGAAAAAATTATAGCAATGCTGTACAGATTAAGAAGATAAAAATACAAGAAAACAACAATATGAAAGCTATGATCAAAACAAGAATCTTGATTCAATAATACAAGAAATAATTAAAGTTTAAAGTGTTAGAACAAGATGGAAATACTGAATTAGAAAAAATTCATTAATCACCACCTGAAAGAAATCCTAGAAAGAAAACTGACAAGAATATCATAATTAATTTCAATACCTCCAGGTTAAGGAGACAATATTAAGATCAACAAGAAAAAAAGAATTAAAATATGGCAGAGCCACAATTAAAATCACACAGGACCTAACAGGGATTATTTTAAAAAGAATGAAGATCTTAGAACACAACATCAAAAAGCAGAAGAAATGGGGGCTGTGGCCAAAAATCACACCCAGTAAAATTATGCATAATCCTGAACAAAATCAAAGGACAGTCAAGGAATTACTAGACTTAGGATTTTGTTGCAAAAAAGAATTGAATTTAAAAGAAAATTTGACATAGAAAAAAGCAAGAGAAACATAAGGTAAACATCAAAGACATTACAAGGGACTCAATAAGGAGAAATTATTACTATCTATACATGGAAATGTAAACCATATGTTCAAGTTTGTTATCAGTAATTGGATAGGTATAAGGAAATATGGGGAAGAACTCAGTAGGAAGAGATTTTTAAAAGTAAAAAGAAAAAGATTTTTAAAAAAGTTACCATCTAATACAAATGAGGTGTGAGAAGAAGAAGTGATACAGAGGAATTAGATGGGGAAGGAGAGCTGATATTTCTAGAAACCTATTCTCATCAGGAATAGGTAAAAAAAGGAACAACACATATACATATACACATAAACACACACACACACACACATATATATATATATGGCTATAAAACACTTCTAAATTCATCAAGAAAGAAGGATTAGGGAGAGTAGTGAGGGTAAGGAGTAGAGAGGTTAGAGGGTATGGAACAATAAGAGTATATAGGAGAGTGTGTAGATTAATGGTGTTTAGAAGGGTTGAGGTATAGAAGGGTGTATAAGGGAAGGATTCTTTGAAAAGTGGTTGATTAAGGAATAGGAGGGCAAGGTAGTGAGTAGAAGTAAAATAGAGTGAGCTGGGGTTATTGCTTTCAGGATATGCTATAAAATGAGAAATAGCCACAAAACAAATAAAAATCTATGAATTCGTGTAATATATATATATATATATATATATATGAATATGTATATATATATGTATATAAGTACATATGTATAAAGGGTATAAAGTATGTGTATACACACACACACACACACACACACACACACACACACACACACACAGGTATATATGCATACTTATCATAACCACCAGAGGGAGAGGTAGGAGGGGAAAAAATAAAGTAAGTAGTACACAGCAGAGAGTAGAAGAAAACCTACAAGGAAGCAAAGAAAAGATGGACAATTTTGAACACAAAAACTAAATATAACTAGCTTGAAAAAGAGAAGTCCAGGGACAGATTAGAACATTGCAGTTATTCAAATACATAAAGGACCATCATATGGAAAATAGACCCTATCTTTTCTACTTGGTAACAGAAGGCAAAACTGAAAGCCCTATAAATTGCAAAGAGACATACACAGATTTTGACTCAAAAAAGGAAAAACTAGCTCCCACTCCTAAACTATAGATGTTCAAAGATGGGATAATCCACCTCAATAAGTAAGCAGGTTTCCCTCAGCAGAGGCCCCCAAGAAAATACTAAATAACTACCTATCAGGGCCATTATAAATGCATTGTTTGCAAATTAAAGCTTCTCTGAGGTACCACTTCATACCTCTCAGACTGGCCAATATGACCAGAAAGGATAATGATCATTGTTGGAAGGGTTGTGGGAAATCTGGGACACTGTTACATTGTTGGTGGAGATGTGAACTCATTGAACTTTTCTGGAGAGAAATTTGGAACTATGCCCAAAGGGCAGCAAAAGTGTGTATACCCTTTGATCCAGCAATGCCACTACTGGGTCTATACCCTAAAGAGATGGTGAAAAAAGGGTAAAAACATCACTTGTACAAAAATATTTATAGCAGCCCTGTTAGTGGTAGCAAAGAATTGGAAATTAAGTAAATGTCCTTCAATTGGGGAATGGCTTAGCAAACTGTGGTATATGTATGTCATGGAACATTATTGTTCTATTAGAAACCAGGAGAGAGATGGGAATTCAGGGAAACCTGAAGGGATTTGCATGAACTGATGCTGAGTGAGATAAGCAGAACCAGAAAAACACTGTAAACCGTAACAGCAATATGGAGGCAATGATCAACCTTGATGGACTCATTCATTCCATCAGTGCAACAATCAGGGACAATCTGGAGCTGTTTGCAATAGAGAATGCCATCTGTATCCAGAGAAACAACTGTGCAGTTTGAACAAAGACCAAGGACTATTGTTTTAAATTTAGAAAAAAAGCCTGATATCTTATTGTCTGATCTTGCTCTTATACTTTATGTTTCTTCCTTAAGGATATGATTTCTCTTTCATCACACTCAATTTGGACCAATGTATACCATGTATACCATGGAAACAATGAAGACTGACAAATTGCCTTCTGTGGGGGGTGGGGGGAGGGAAGTAAGATTGGGGGAAGAATTATAAAAATCAAAATAAAATCTTTAATAAAATATTAAAAAATAAATAAATGGATTATTGCTTATAGATGTGTGTCTCTGAGGATCCTCTCCATTTCTGGGATTTTGTAATTTGGCCAAGTAGAGAGAAATTCATTAGTGAGATAGATAAGGAATGCAGGATAATAACATGGAGGGACATCAGGGTAAAGAAAACGATTATATAAATAGAATAAGGGTTATTGGCAACAGTTTAGCAAATAACATTTTAGGTATTTATAACAACATTTAAAATATATATATGTGTGTATATGTTTATATACATATTCTATGCTTTTTTCTGGTTGCTTAAAGGTTATGATGCCATCTTCTTTAAATGAAACTTTATCAATGATAATAAGCATCTGGGTGTCAATACTACCCTATAACATGAGAAAATACTTTTCTATAATTGCTTCACTAATTGTGAAAAAAGCATGAAGAACTGAGAGAAATAAGGCAGGCCAAGTTGCCAAGAAACAATTCTTGAATTTCCTATCAATCTTCTAGTTCTCAAACTTGTTACTAGTACTAGGTGGCAATGCCAGGTTAAAGGAATTGCTATTTTATTTATAGAATCACTCTGAATATATTATTAGGAAGATATAATTATCCATCCCTCTAAAAGACAATTTACTTACCTTTTCCAGAGCATGCATACTGAATACTGGTCCATCATGTGCTTTGACAGTTTTTATAAGAAAAACATCTTTCCAGATACACACATCTCCTGTTGAAGTTCCAGAGAATGCCATCTCTTCAGTCCAGCCATACACGGCACACATCATTGTGTCACTTTTCCCCTGGGGACCTATGTAGCCTTTTCTCCCAATCAATCCTCCTCCTATTTTAAGATTAAAAATTATTATTAAAATTTATAAAATCAGAAATCACTGAAATTTCATTTTTCCTACAAGAAAACCAAAAATGTTAGGTAGTCTTAAAAAGTCAATTTATGATAATAGCTATCATTGTATTTTATGTTTGGGTTTGAATTCAGGTCCTCCTGACTTCAGGTGCTGGTACTTTATCCTTTACACCAATTAACTGCCCCATAACTAACATTGTTATATCACTTAATACTTGACATTATGCTTTATCTCCATAAGATAATATTATAAATATGATAACCATTTTACAGAGGAAAAAATGATGTTCAGAGTAATAAAGCAAATTGTCCACTGTCTCACAACTATTAGATACACAAGTTGAAGGGAATAAAGGGTTTAACAAACTCCATATCTAGTTTTCACCAATAATGTAGTTATAAATCTACCTATGAAATCAGCATCCCTGCTAAATCACCATGTAGGATGAATCATTTAGGT
This sequence comes from Macrotis lagotis, assembly GCF_037893015.1. Classification (NCBI taxonomy): domain Eukaryota; kingdom Metazoa; phylum Chordata; class Mammalia; order Peramelemorphia; family Peramelidae; genus Macrotis; species Macrotis lagotis. The sequence goes on along the minus strand of NC_133661.1, from coordinate 229,255,451 downwards.
CTTTACAATATAATTTTTAGTTTGTATGTAAGAGCAGGAAGGGGGGGGCAATGTTTATTTTCTGGGATTATTATGCTAATAAAATGAAAAAAAAACCCCACCAATAACCCATAGTTAATTTTATAAGCCCCTTTAAAACCTGGGACTACAAATAACATTCCACCTCCTGCTTACTTTATTTTTTCCCTCCTACCTCTCCCTTTGATGGTTATGGTAAGTATGCATATATACCTATACCTATGCATATGTGTGTATATATATATATATATGCATATACTTTACACCCTTTGTATATATGCACTTATATACATATATACACATATATACCCACATGTATACATACATATTCATATATAATACACATTCATAAATTTTTGTTTTGTGGATCTGAGAGAATATTCTAACAATATATTAAAGAGAAAGTCAACAGTATATTTTGAAAGAATCAAATTAATCCATGTACTTTTAAATTTGTTTAATTTATAAAAATGTTTACTCACTAGTCTGAAAATTCACTACTGAATGAAAAAATGGATATCCAAATAAAAGTTATATTATAGCTATAATTAAAAAAGAAGTAGCATAATTTTATAATGAACACATTTTACTTCCCCAAAGCCTAAACTTTTTTAAACTTTTTAAATTTATTTTTAATCTATTTAAGGCAATGGGGTTAAGTGACCTGTCCAAGGTCACACAGCTAGGCAATTATTAAGTGTCTGAGGCTGGATTTAAACTTAGGTCTTCCTGACTCCAAGGCCAGTGCTCTATCCACTGTACCACCTAAACTTTCTTGAAAGAAAATTGTAAACACAAAAAATCCCACCAAATGATGTTTTCTTCCCAGGCAAAAATAAACACATAAATAAATAAATAAATGCAAATGTGGGACTACCTGGGCACTGTGAAGAAGAGAGAATGATGCTGGAGCTAGATGTCTGGTAGGTTCAGACAGAAATCATTCCAGCACTCCACCTCTTGAAAAGTTTGCCTTTAGAATGAGATTGGTAGGCCCAACATTAGGTGACAAGTTACAACCTTCATCCTAAAAGGATAGCTAAAACCATTGTGAGAACACATTGGTTCTGGCTGAATCACAGAAATGGGAGAGGGAGAGCAGACTCCTTTATGAATCAGCAGAACTGGAGAGCCAGAAGTAGAAATGTAAAGAGACGGGGCAGCTAGGTGGCTCAGTGGATAGAGTACTGGCCTTGGAGTCAGGAGTACCTGAGTTCAAATCCAGCCTCAGACACTTAATAATTACCTAGCTGTGTGGCCTTGGGCAAGCCACTTAACCCCATTGCCTTGAAAAATCTAAAAAAAAAAATGTAAAGAGAACTTATCCTTTTTCAAATTTTATTTTCCCCCAGTTACATGTAAAAACAGGCTTCAACATTCACTTTTTGTTCATTATTTGTTTAACAGAAATTCTTACAAGAGAATTTCATCTTAATCATATATCACAATTTGTTCAGCCATTCCCCCCAAAATGATGGGCATCTCCTCAATTTCCAATAGCTCCTTGTCACCAGAAAAGAGCTGCTATAAGTATCTCTATACATATTTTTGCTTTCTGTTTTTTCATCTCTTCTTAAGTATAGACCTAATAGTAGCATTGCTTATGTCAAAGGACAGGCATGGATTTTTTGGAGGGGCGGAGCCAAGATGGCAACATGAAGGGATCCAGTCTTAGGAGCTCTCTGATAAAACTCATAAACTAAGGACTCTAAATAAACTTTCCAGACAGAACCCACAAAGGGACCCAGTGAGGCAGTTCTCCTACTCAAGGTAACCTGGAAAAGAGCAGAAAGGCTCTGCTCCCCGGGCCGGAGGGGCGGCCTGCCAGAGCCAAAGAACCTCAGCCTCCCGGAGGCAGCCCCAGGGCGCTGGGGGCCGCAGCTCGCAGCAGCGGGGGAGTCTCCTGGGCTGCACCCCGGGGAGCACCGCAAGGAGTGGGGGAGCAGGGGGGGACCTCTGCCGGGCCGAGCACCTGGAGCCCAGCCCTCAGGGCACACAGCCAGCAGCCTGGTCTTTGGCCAGCCTAGACCTGGAAACAGAAGCAGGCGGAGCCAGTAAGCAGGAACCCCCAGGGCATGAGCCCATTGAGCTGAGGGAGGGGAGTGAAGAGAGAGAGAGACAGCAGAGCTCTGTCCTCTGCCCCTGGAACAGGACTCTGGGGCTCTGACCACATTCAGATCCTGATCCCAGTCTAGGCCCCCCCATAGAACAGCAGGGCCCCCCCCAACCTCAGCCCCGTGGCAGAGGGGGGCACTTATGGTCATTCACAGACCAGGAGGGAGGACAGAGCCTCTCACACTGAGACCCTTGAGGGAGTGTCCCAAAAGCTCAGGAAGCACCCCATAAAACAGGCTTAAGCTGGGAAAATGAACAAAGAAACAAGAGGAAGACCATTGAGAAATATCTTGCAAATGAGCCCAAGAAGGATCAAAATCCTCAGTCTGAAGATGAGGAAGCACAAGCTCCTGCATCTAAAGACTCCAAGAGAAACAGAAATTGGGCTCAGGCTATGATAGAGCTCAAAAAAGACTTTGAAAATCAAATGAGGGAGTTGAAAGAAAAACTGGGAAAAGAATGGAGAAAGATGCAGGAAAAACATGAAAATGAAGTCAGCAGCTTAGTCAAGGAAATCCAAAAAAATGCTGAAGAAAATAGCATGCTAAAAAGCAGCTTAGGCCAAATGGATAAAACAGTTCAAAAAGTTATTGAGGAGAAGAATGCTTTAAAAAGCAAAATTGGCCAGATGGAAAAAGAGATAAGAAAACTCTCTGAGGAGAATAAATCCTTCAGACAAAGAATAGAATTCAGGGAGATTGATGAATTTACCAGAAATCAGGAATCAATACTTCAAAACCAAAAAAAAAAATGAAAAAATTAGAAGAAAATGTGAAATATCTCATTGAAAAAATAACTGATATGGAAAACAGACTTAGGAAAGATAATTTGAAAATTATTGGAATACCTGAAAGTCATGATCAGGAAAAGAGCCTTGACATCATTTTCAAAGAATTACTACAGGAAAATTGCCCTGATATTCTAGAAGCCGAGGGCAAAATAGAAATGGAGAGAATCCACCGATCCCTCCGAGAAAGAGATCCCAAAAAACAACCCCTAGGAATATTATAGCCAAGTTCCAGAACTCCCAAGTCAAAGAGAAAATATTACAAGCAGCCAGAAGGACATAGTTCAAATATCATGGAGCTGCAGTCAGGATCACACAGGACTTAGCAGCAGCTACATTGGAAGCTCGGAGGGCTTGGAATACAATACACCGGAAGGCAAAAGAGCTTAGAATGCAGCCAAGAATGAACTACCCAGCAAGGCTGAATGTCCTCTTCCAGGAAAAAGATGGACTTTCAATGAACCAGGGGGAATTTCAAAGGTTCCTTTTGGAGTGGCCAGAGCTGAACAGAAGGTTTGACCTTCAGATACAGGACTCAGGTGAAGCATGGAGATTGGAGCAGAGGGGGAAAATATGAGGGACTTAATGAGGATGAACTGCATGTATAGAAAAATGATACTGATAATATTCATATGAACCATCTCAGTTAATAGAGCAGGTAGAGGGAGCTTTTATAGTTGAAGCACAGGAGAAAGCTGAATTCGAAGATAAAATATGGTGTAAAAATGGAGTCAATAAGAAAAAAGGGAAATGGAATGGGAGAAAGACAAAGGAGAGGGGGAATAGTCCAAGATATTTCACATAATAAGATTTTTTTTTTATTACATGAGCTATTGCAATGATATGGAAGGGGGGAGGCAAAGGGGAATGAGGGAACCTTTCTCTCATCAGAGATGGCTAGGAGAGGAAACAGCAAATATACTCAACGGGGTATAGGCATCTGGAGTAAGAAGGAGGAGGGAGCAGGGGGAAGGGGTGGGGATGTGAATAAAGGAGGAGAGGATGGACCATGGGGGGAGAGTGGTCAGATATAACACATTTTCTTTTTTTATTTCTTGCAAGGGGCTGGGATTGGAAGGCCTGTCCAGGACCATGGGGCCAGGTGGATTCTGGGCCTAAGGGGTGGTATGGGGGCTCAGGGCTTCTTGGCCCCAGGACCAGGGATCTGTCTGCTGCGCCACTCAGCAACCCTACAGCAGAGTCAGAGTGAAAGGAGAGAGAAAATATAGTACATAGTAGTGGGGAAATAAGGAAGGAGGGAGTTGCGATCAGTAATGGCAATGTTGGAAAAATATGGAAGTAACTTTTGTGATGGACTTATAAAGAATGTGATCCACTCACGACAGAGTTGATGGTGTTGGAACAAAGACTGAAACACATTTTTTGTTATTATTATTTGGGGGAGGGTGCAGGGCAAATGGGGCTGGGTGGCCTGCCTGGGGCCACATAGCAGGGTGATCATTGGGTGTCTGGGGCCGGATTCGGACCCAGGTGCTCCTGGCTCAAGGGCCAATGCTCTGTCTGCCACCCAGCCACCCCTACTATTATTACTATTTTATTTTATTTTGGGTCTTTTTTTTCCCTTCTTTTTGGTTTTTGCAGGGCAGTGGGGATCGGGTGGCTTGCATGTCACACAGCTGGGTGATTATTGGGTTTATGAGGCTGGATATGGACTCGGGTGCTAGTGGCTCCAGGGCTGGTGCTTCGTCCATTGCGCCACCTGGCCATAGCTACAATTATTACTATTATTTTTTTTTAATTTTAATTTTTTTCTCCCCCCCTTTACATTTTTGCCCAAGCAAGTCTATCTATTTTCATGTGGGGAGGGGTATTTAATACAAGTATATTTTATTAATGTAAAGAAAAACATTTGTACAAAATGAGAATAAAAAATAAATTACAAAAAAAAAAGGACAGGCATGATTTTATAGCCCCCTGGGCATAGTTTCAAATTGCTCTACAGAATTGTTGAATCTTTTACAATTTCCCCAACAGTGAATTAAACATTTGTCATTTTCTCTTTGTCTTATTAGTCAATCCAATATGTATAAGGCAGTTCCTCAAAATTGTTCAAACCTGCATTTCTCCCTTCAATATAAGACTTTTTTTGTTTGTTTTGCAAGGCAATGGGGTTAAATGTCTTGCCCAAGGTCACACAGCTAGGTAATTATTAAGTGTCCAAGGTTGGATTTGAACTCAGGTACTCCTGATTCCAGGGCTGGTGCTCTATCCACTATACCACCCAGCTGCCCTACATTAGGACATTGAAAAAAAATTGATTTAGATAGATACTACTGATATCCTCATCTGAAAACTGTTCATATTTTTTGATCATTTACCAATTGGGAAATGGTTCTTATTTTTTATAAATTTGATTTGGTTCTTTAGGTTTGAGACAAAGTCTTTGTCAGAGAAATTTGTTTCAATATATTTTACCCACAGCATTATTGCTAACTGTATTTCCCTCCATCCTATTCAACCCCCCACACTCATTTATTCTATTCTCTCCTTTACCCCATTCTCTCCTCAAAAGTGTTTTGCATTTGACTACTCTCTCCCACAATCTTTCCTCCTTTTTATTACCTAGCCCTACCCCATTCTCTCATCCCTTTCCTTTACTGCTTTCCTCTGGGGCAAGATAGATTTCTATACCCAACTGAGTGCATTTTATTCCCTCTCAGAGCCAATTCTGATGAGAATAAGGTTTATTCACTCCTTCTCACTTCTCCCTCTTCTTCTCCACCACAAAAGCTATTTCTTATAACTTTTATGTGAAATAATTACCCCAATTCCACCTCTTCCTTTCCCTTTCTTCCAGTATCACCCATTAATTTCATCTTTTTATATAGTATACCTTCAAATTCAAATCCCACCTGAGCCTTGTCTATATATGCTCCTTCTAACTACTCTAATAAATGAGAAGGTTCATATGAATTATCAATTATCATCTTTCCCATGCAGGAATATAAGCAGTTCAACATCACTAATTCCCTTATGATTTGCCTTTCCTGTTTACCTTTCTATGCTTCCCCTGAGTTTTGTATTTGAAGATCAAATTTTCTGTTCAACTCTGGTCTTTTATCAGGAAAGTTTGAAAGTTCCCTATTTCATTGCATGTCTATCTTTTCCCATGAAAAAATATGTTAAATTTTGCTGTCTAGCTGATAAGCTCCTACAATCCCTTGCTGAAGAAGATGCTAAATCTTTTATTATCCTGACCGTGGCTTCACAACATTTGAAGTTATTTCTTTCTGGTTGTTTGCAATATTTTCTCCTTGATTTGGGAGGTCTAAAACTTGGCTATAATATTCATGGCAGTTTTCATTTTGAGATCTTTTTTTTTTCAGGAGGTGATCAGTGAATTCTTTCAATTTCTATTTTACCCTCTGCTTCTAGGATATCAAGGCAGTTTTTCTGGATAATTTCTTGAAAAAATGTTGTCTAGGCTCCCCCCCCCCTTTTTTTTTTGGTCATGGCTTTTAGGTAGTGCAATAACTTTTAAATTATCTCTCCTGGATCTATTTTCCAGGTCAATTCATTTTCCAATGTGATATTTCACATTTTCTTCTAGTTTTTCATTCTTTTGACCTGGTTTTATTGTTTCTTTATTTCTCACAGAGTTATCAGCATCTATATTTTAAGGAATTATTTTCTTCAGTGAATTTGTGTATCTCCTTTAATATCTGACCAGTTTTGCTTTTTAAGGTAAGGCATTCTTCTCCTCATTGATTTATTTGGATCTTTTTATCATTTGACCCAGCCTGGTTTTTAAGATGTTATTTTCCTCAGTTATTTTTTTAAAAAATCTCCTTTATCAAACTTTTCATGATTTTCCCATTTCCCTCTCATTTCTCTTCCCAATTTTTCCTCTACCTCTCTTTCTTGGCTTTCAATAATATCCTCTTTGAAGCCTTCCTTTGCCTGAGTCCAATTCATATTTTTTTTTTGGAGGCTTTGGACATAGAAGTTTTGACCTTGTTATCGTCTATGAAGTGTCTATATTTTGATCTTTCATATGACCATAGTAACCATCTATAGTCAGATTTTTTATTCTGTTATTTGTCCTGAGTCTATGACTTGATTTTAACTCTTTGTTAAGGTGGGGCTCTGTTTTCAGGGTAGAGGATGTACTGTCCCAAGATTTTAAGGATTTTTGCAGCAGTTTAGGTCTTATGATCCAAGGAGAGATCATGACTACTCTCCTGTTGTCTACTCTGGTCTGTGGGTGACCACAAGCACACCTTTCTGCCCTGGAACTCTGAGGAAGGTCCTGTAAGCTCTGCCATGTTTTTGTTCTTCTTCTTGGGACTGGGATCTAAGACTGTGATCCAGATCTGAGTATATCAAAGCAACAGAATCCTGCATCAGGGATAGCAAAGAGACTTATATAATTCCATTCTGATCCCCTTACTATCTGTAGGTTGAGAGCTCCAAAAGCAGCTGTTGTTGCTGATTTAGGTACTGCTGGGATTGGATCGGCACTGCTGGGGATAGAGTTGGACTGTGCTCCAACCACACCCTGATGTCACAGTTTTCCTGCTGACCTTCAAAGTTGTCCATAGAAATCTCTGGGCTGAGAGGTCTGGAAACCACCACCACCACTGCTACTAACCCAGATGCCCAGTTTCCTATTCCTGAATAGTTAGGACTAGTTTGTTCTGGCACTCCTCTCTCACCCCATGTAGCAGACCTTTCCCATCAATCTTCCAAGTTGTCTCAGGCTTGAAAATAATTTCACTCAATCTTTTTGTAGGTTCTGCTACTTTAGAATTTGGTTAGAGTCATTATTTAAAGATATTTGGAGCAGTTTGGGGGAGAGCTCAAAGGAGTCTCTGTCTTTATTTTGCTATCTTGGCTTCACCTCTGAAATTATCCTTAATGCCAAATTCCAGACCAGGGATATACAAGCATTCTCTGTGCTAGGAGCATAGGGATAGATGTTGGATCACCAAAAGCTACTCACACTTTTCAACTAAGTCAGGGATTTCTCTATTTTGCCTTCTCCCCTTTCACCTTATTCCTTTCTCTCAAGGGAATATTTGTGTTTCCCAAAACTTATCTGTTCCTTAAAACTTTAATTTTCTTCTTTTACTTTGTCCTTTAAGCCTGAAACTATGAAAAATGTGCTTTTGCATTGTTAATCTATTATGAATTCTTGTTCTAAAGGAACTGAAAGGGGACATAAGAGTGCAGGATGAGAGATAGATAGGTTTACAACTGTATTGTTTAGCCAGAGTATTTTTTTGGCTAAGAGTTCCAGGCTGAAATGGAATTATAATTTTTTTAAACTGTTATTTTATTTTATTTTTCTAATTTCATGCTATGGTGGTTTTTCAACATTCATCCATTTTTAAATTTATAATTTACACATTTTTCTACAACTCTCCCCTCCCCTGCTTCTTGGTGGTGAACCAAGTTCTACATGTACATTTGTGTTTAACATATTTATACATTAGTCATCTTGTGAAAAAGGAATTAGGACTAAGAGAAAAGAAAGAAAACCATGAGATAGGAAGAACAATTAGAGAAGTTTTTAGAAAATGAACATAGTATACATTCAGATTCTATGGGTTATGTGGATGACATTGTACATAAGATGTGTCCTAAAATTGTCCTTGATCTCTGAACTGCTGAGAGGAGCTACATCCATCATAGTTTATCATCTCACAATGTTGTTGATATATAGTGTTCTCTTGATTCTGCTCCTTTCACTCATGTAATTCTTTCCATGATTCTCTAAAGTCTGACCACTCATGGTTTCTGGGTTTTTTGTTTTTTTTTAGGTTTCTGCAAGGCAAATGCAGTTAAGTGGCTTGCCCAAGGCCACACAGCTAGGTTAGGTAATTATTAAGTGTCTGAGGCCGGATTTGAACCCAGGTATTCCTGAGCTAGTGCTTTATCCACTGTGCCACCTAGCCGCCCCCACTCATGGTTTCTTATGAAACAATAGTATGCCATAACATTCATATACTATAACTAATTTAATCAGTCATTCCCTAAATGTTAGGCACCCCCTAAAAGAAATAGAATTATTAATTCATTTTTTTCACAATTTTCCAGAGCAAAAAGAAAACCCTTATGCCTGGAGATTTTTAGGTAATGAATGCTGAGGTTGGGGGGGGGGGGAATCATGCTTTGACTAGCTAGACTGGTATTTGAAGTAGGGTCCTCAATGCTTTTCCTCCTATTTTCTACCCCTTCTACCCTGAAATTAATCCTTTCTAAGGGGAAGAGCTCAGGGAATAACTGGAACAATCATGCCTGAGAGGATAGGTGAAGGGCCTAAATAGGTCAACAAAAGAGTGTGAACAAATAAGTAAGTAATAATTCTGCTCATCAGCACTGCATAGCAACTCCCTACTATCAGAGAAATAGCTCTAGCTTCAAGATATCTCTGTAAGTGAAATTCGTGCAATGGGCAAAAATAAATGATTCACTGACATAAAGAGGACATAAAAAAAGACCTTCTAAAACTATCTGAACATCAAGATTTAAGGAGTAGTTTGTCATTTCCTTCTCGAGCTCATTTTACAGTTGAGCAAACTGAGTTGAGTGACATACCCAGGATACATATCTACATACATATTTAGCGTCTAAGGCTGAATTTGAACTCAGGTCTTCTGGGCTCCAGTTCTAGCATTCTATGCACTGTGCCACCTATCTTACAAATGCAGTTAATAGTTCTATTATAAATTTAATTGCTTTGAAAAAGAGTTAAAATAATAGGGAGGAAAAAGTTCTTTACATAGAAAAATATTTAAAATAGGTCTTTTTATGGTGGCAAAAATTGACTAAAGAACTCCTCTCATTAGTTGGGGAATGTCTAAACAAACTGTGGTATATCAATGTAATAGGATAAGAAATGAAGGTAAGAAATGGGGTAAGAAATGAAGGAAAAGTTTCTAAGAGACATAAAAACATACAGAGATGCAGAGTAAAATTGAGCAGAACCAGGAAAAAAAACAATTCATGCTCTAACAAACATACAGAAACAATTCTGTAGGACCTAACTGATCAACTAAATGATCATCAATAATCCTGAGAAATGATTAAAGAGGATGTTGCCCACCTCATAATTAAAATATGGAAAGACTAAAATTCAGATTTAGAAAGGCATTTCTGGATGTATTCAATATGGGAATTTGTCTTGCTTGACTGTATTTTTATACTACTGGGATTTTTTCTATCTTTTTTATTTCTTCAGTATATGGGAGAGGTAGGAAGGAGAAAATGAATAATTGATAATAAAAAATTGTAATTAAAAAACTTAGATGATATGACATTTGGAACACATAAATCAAATACAATTATTGGTTTGTTGTCTATGGTCACCTTCAGCATAACATAAATAAATGTCTCTATATTGTGAATTTTTTTTTTTTTGCTTTGATTAGCATGGTTGCAACTTCTGTTTTTTTATGAACTGAAATTTCAGCTTCTTATTCTGGTAATGTCTGTTTTTCAGGTGTGTCTTTTGCAATAAAGATTTTGTGGGGTTATGTTTGCTTATTTGATGACATTCTCTTCCATATTACAAGATGGTTTAATAATTCACATTCAGGTTTCCTGATCATTTTGGTTAAGGGCTTAAAATATGTTTTATTAAAGTCCTTAGTTTAATAGCATTTTTATTTTCGAAGTTTTTAATTTCTCCTGTAATTTTCTTTCTTTCTTTTTTTTTAGGTTTTTTTGCAAGGCAATGGGGTTACATGGCTTGCCCAAGGCCACACAGCTAGGTAATTATTAAGTGTCTGAGGCCAAATTTGAACTCAGGTACTCCTGACTCCAGGGCCCCTCTCCTGTAATTTTCAAGAATTTTGTTTTGTTTTGTTAATTGTTCATCTCGCTGATCATCTTTTTTATTCTATTTTTATTCAATCAATAAATACTCAATGATTGGGATGACACTGACAATTAGAGGAATTAGGAAAGACCTTTTAAAGGAGAAGGCACCTAAGGTAAGCCTTGAAGGGAATGAGGGATTCCAAAATGGAAGAGAGTAGGAATAGCATTTCAGAAATAAGATGATAATCTTTACAAAGTTTTAGAAGTGAAAGAGGAAGTGGTGTGTAGAAGCAATAGCCAATAGGTCCCCGGAGGCATCTGTATCTGTTAAAGTTCAATTAGCAGTCCCCAAAATAATTTAGAATGGACTAAATTGATATATCAACAATTTCAATATTATGTAGTATTAATTACTGGATTTTACTTGGCATTTGTTAGATACGAGAAAATTTTTATATACAATTACAAATGACTAAAAAAAGGACCATAAAGTCAGGACTGCAGTTTGGAATTATTGTATACTTATAACAGTATCACTGAATTCCTTTGTATAGCCTTAAAGTAAGTTATTAAATCTTGGGATTTGAGGTTATATGTAAATATTAATTACAATAATGTTCTACTACATTATATAGTAATGATTAACTACTAAATTATACAATCTCCTGAAACTATGTAATGTTTCTCATATGGTAAAAAGTTCAAAATACCAATAAATTATTTTTAAACAACCCTTTAAAATACATAGAAGAAAATGAGCATGATGATAACACTTACCTCAAAGGGTTGCTATGAGGATCAAATAGGATAAAATATATAAAGCATTTTCAAGGGAATTTTAAGAAAATAACTTTCCTAAATAACATAAGGAAAAAATTCCTTTCCTTACCTGCTCTCCGCCAAAATTTCATATGTTTAATACCAGCTGTAATCAATTTATCAGGCATATATGGGTTCATCTTCACAACAAAAATCTTATCTTTATTTCCTCTGAAACAAAACCCAAAATATTTAGTTTTTACTTTTTGGACCATTATCTCCCCTAAGCATTCAATAAACATTATGTAAGATTCAATAAAAATATATAGAAAATATATTCAATAAACTATACATAAGATATGACATGTAATGAAAATAATAGTAATGATATCAGCTAGTATTTATATAGTGCTTTAAGGTTGACAAAATGCTTTATGTAAGTTATCTTATTTGATCCTCAAAACAATACTATGAGGCAAGTGCCATCATGCTCATTTTGCAAATGAGGAAACCAACTAAATGTGATATAAAATATGACAGGAAGAATAGAGAGAGATCTAGACAAAATGTTCTAAGAAAATCTGAGAAGAAAACAATCGTATTTAACTAAGGGTGTTGGGCAAGAGGAAGTACAGAGGCTGGGTGTTGAAAGAAGAATTTCTAACAGGTGATACTGGAGAAATATAGGGAGGAAATAATATTAAGATAAATCCAGAAAGGGAGTCAGGAGTCACTCAGTAAGAGCCAAATGCCAAGCCAAGGAGTATGAGGTTTTATCACATAAGAATAAGGGCACTGCTAAATGTTTTTCTGACATGTTTAATTAATAATGTAATATTTTACATTAAATATAATGGAGTAAACTTGTTTTGTAACTCTTTACACATTTAATTGACTAATAACACATAAAATGTTTTACTCCTAATTACTCATCAGGATCTTTTGTCCTTTCATTCTTTTCACTTTTCTAAGCATTTTGCTTTTTTTAAACTTTGTATTATTTAATAAAGGTCTTAGTTTATATTTTTATACTTGTCCATCTTATTGAAATTATAGTATTCTATTACATTAATATAACACAATTTAAACAATTCCCTGCTGTTGGCTGATCTGAAAATTGTTTAACATGTAACTTTAACTTTTGGTAATACCTTTGGGGCATATTTCCAATATTTATTATTGGTTAAAGATTATAATTTTCTTTAGAACTTTAATTGATCTCTGCCACATTGTTCTCCAAAAGATTCCACAAGTTTGCAATTCCACCAGCAATGAATGAGTACATAAATCTGCTTCTCTTCAACTCCACTAGGATTAAGCTTTGTTGCTTCTAATTCTTTTTTGCCGTTTTGATAGAAACTAGTCCCCAAAGATATTTTAATTCATATTGCTTTATTAGTGAGACTGATTAAAATAGGATAAGACTAGACTAGTGACAATAAATAAAACAGAGAGGAAAGATGTGAGAGTTATGAAGTAAAATAGACAAGTCTTGGCAACTGAAAGAGTAAGAGAGCAAAGATTACTCAACCTTTATAACTGGGAAGATGGTGGTACAGACATTAGAAAGAGGGAAAATAGGGAAGAAGAGTCATCTTTGAATATTACCATTCTTCTCTGATCACTCCCTGACTCCACACTTCCTTAGCACTTATCCTTGAGGTCTATTCTATAATTTTCTGCCTAGTAAGTTCCTGTGACTGATTTTGGTTTAAGAGCTGTTGGTATACAATACACTTTTTCTAATTATTTGTATTTCTTTTAGATAGTGAAGGGATAGATCTGCTAAACAGTTCATGGGCTCCAAGGGTTTCCTTAAAACATCAATGAAAAGTAAATAAGGATCCCAGCATATTAGATACATCCACGTCTGATAAATTTAGAGGACAAATGTCAAAGAGAATGGATTACATTTTGATTCACTTGATGAAATAGTCATATTTTTTAGATCAGATATATATTGGAGTATTTGAGCATCTCTAATATTGATCTAAGATTTTTTTTCCCCCTTCAGTTTTACCTCTCTTTTAGGTAGAAGGTCCATCTCTGTCTTACGTATATAACTTGATAAAATATTTCTTAGCATATACCAACACTTTGTCACATTATTTAATGACATTTATGTTTAATAATGTTTAATTATATTTAAAATTAGATGTTTCTTATTAGCTCAGTGATTTTGAGGGAGGATTATTAAATTTCTAATTATCTGGTTTTCTAAGTGTTTATAAGGTATTTTTTCTTTTAAGTGATGAGCTTAATAGATACAAATGTTTTCCCAAAACACTGCTTGAATAGCATCCCATAAATTCTTTTATATTGTTTTAATTAGCATTTAATATAATTATTATTTATATATTTTGCTTTTTGATTCAGTCACTTATGATTAAGTTGTAGCTTTTAAAACATCTATAAACATTAATATAGCTACTAGTACTCTAATTGTGTGATTCTTGTCCAATGACCAGTTATTGATTGTAATACTAACATATTTAATTAAACATAATTGTTACAATGAAAACATAAAATTTAAGGGAGATTAAAGCACAATTGGCTCATAGGTTCTCCCTTGAATAAGTAAATAAAAGAACTAGTGAAGCTGGCTTTATCATGCTTCCAAAGGCAATATCATTTCTTGGTAATCTCTGTACTGCAGTGCTCATGATAAGTAGTTAGAAAAAAGATCATTAAATTAACTGAAGTTTATGGGTCAATGTGGTACAGAGGATGAAGAGGTAAAGAAAATATATGAAGAATTCATTAAGATCCTCCAAATCAAATTCTGTGTGATTGTCATGTAAAAGTAAGAAGAAGTAAGGATAATGAGGAAATCAAGAGAGAAATCAAGTTAAACAGAAGTCTCATGTTTCCTTGCCAGTTCAATTCTCACTTTTGGTAGCAATTGTCTCTTCAAAGGATTTTATAGTAACACAAAACTTCCACATGAGAAGAGGAAAAGAAGGAAGCTTACAAATAAGAATTTTGTGACCTAAAGAAACTAGAATACATTCTTTAAAACTGGGTTGACATAAGATATGGGAAAGTGTTATGAGTCTTCTAATCTTTATCTATATTACAGCAATACAGCTAGTTTTCACTTAAAATAAATGAACAGTTCCTCAGGCCTACCCCTCCCCGCTTTGGAGTTTCAAGCAAAATCAAGCAGCTTCAGTACCTAGAGCAGAAGATGCCTAGCTCAGGGCTATACCAGGGATTGCAACAACAGCCCAAATTCTCTCTGCTTTACCCCTCCCCCATAGCAATAAAATTTGCAAAATGCAATTTTACATAAAGTGAAAACTATCTGTGGTGTATGATACCTCCAAGACAACTTCCCAGTTTTCTTTTATAAATTCAGTCTCTAATCTACCTCTTGAAAAGTGTAAATTGGTGCTAATTGGTGAGGAGCAAAATGTAATCTATCACTTCCATTTTCACAAAGACATTTTAGGATCTCTGAAACCAGTAACTAGAGGAAATGAGAATACAGAATTGGAATATTTTTTCATTTACTTGAGTTTAGCCAATGAGGAGGATGAATAGGATTTTATCTATTACTTCAGGAACTAAGGAGCGATTTGGGTCTAAGGCATTAATTTATGAAGTTACAATTGGGGAAAGAGGGGGAGACCTTGCCTGGTTTCATGGGTGAAAGCAAGAACAAATTAAACTATAAAAGTATACAGGATAGTGGCCAATTATGTAACAGGGAAAGTGATCTTAATTTGTTCTCTTAAAAATAAGGCTCAAAAGTTTTTTGGGTCTTTACCTTAGAAACAAATGAATGCTAACTTAAGATTCTGAAGGAGAGTGAGAATAAACTGTCATCCACAAATATTCTAACAAGGGTGAAAAAAATACTTGTTAATATAGCTATATATAAATGTGTGTATGCATGCTCAATTGATTTAAAGTCTGCAAAAGAAAGAAAGAAAGCAACCACAATTATAAAATTCTAAGAAGCAAATATAAAAGTAGCACCTCTCTGGACCCAAGACTTCACAGGTTATCAGGGTTTCTGGAGGGTAAATACTCTCCCAGAGTTCTTAGAGGTAGTCTCTGAGAGGAATGAAGGGCATAGGCACAACTTCTTAAGGGAAGAAAGAGCCTGGTATGGCTGAAGGATATTCTAGGTTGAAAAAGTTTGATGGGTGAGATAGAAGTTGATCACTAATATTAAACAAAGGATGAAATAGGAAGACACAAATGCTTGCGAAAGATATTTGGTTTTTGCCACAGTCATGGAGAAAATCCTGTGGAGAGTTGAAGAAATGTTCCACAGATGTGAGATCCTCCAGAAGCTCCTTTTTGTGAAAGACATAGCACTGATTTTACCAAGTCCAAGGTCAATGCTGAATATCCTAAAGATTTGTAAATTTTTCAAAAGACCTTAGCCTCCCCTTTTCCTATGATACTTTCTCTTAACTTTTCAAAGATGAGGGACAGGTTTGGAAAACATGTACCAGATTATTCATTTTTTATAATAGTTCCAAGTAGAAAAAGTATATATTAATGGAGATTACAGATGGTACTTTAACCCCCTCCTCAAAAAAAAGGTACCAAAAGACATTAATAACCCTTGTGTGACAGTGCAAAGAGCGCTAGATGGAAGTCTCAGAAGACCTGGGTTCAATAATTCTTCATTCAGACAATTATTATTCAAATATTTACTATGTTCTAGACATTGAACTAAATGCTGGGAATACAAAGCTAAAAATAATACTCATATTGTCTTGGGGGAAACAACACACAAATATCTAAATACATTTTAGACATACAGAGTAAGTGAAAAGTAATATGAGCAGTAAGAAGGACTAGCCAAGTGGAGTGCTGTGGGACACTGGGAAAGTTAATTCACTTTCAAAGCCTCAGTTTTACTATTCATAATTTGAGGACCAGTATCTTGTTATAATCTGGGCCAGTATCTTGTTACCTTCCTTCTCCTCTTTTCTCTATTCTGTAGAAAGGAAATAAGGAAAATTGCCCTCCCCCTGAAACTCATGACTGCACCATAGGACAGATTTTCCTGAAAATTGTATTGTTTTTGAAAGAGAAAAAGGATTCTGTTTTTCCTCTTCTTAACTTTTAAGATGAAAATACCTGTTAAATATAATAAGACTCTCAAAACTATATTTCTGGTAAAAAGAAAACAAGTGATTTCTTTGGAAGAGTCCTCAGTCCTAACTTATCAGTCATCTTGCCAATTTACTAAGAAATGAAGACTCTGGAGTATCTTCCCCATGTTAATTACAAACTCAGGATATCGGGAGAAACATGTCCTGCCAGGAAGAGACAATAAGAGATCAAATAGTATTGTCCAAGGAGGATAATCAGAGCATTTGGGCAATTTAATATTGTACAACCTTCATGATCAGGCCACAAAAAAGATGACAATAATTTCCTCTTCCCTGTTTTTACATAAAAGCTTCACTTTTTGCAAGTTCAGGTAGTGGTAATTGCATTGATGGCCATCACTTAAAGGCTAGAGGTAAGATCTTAGAAAATAAAATTTAAAAGTGTCTAAGCTATATATTCTATATATTCTATATATTCATTTTCTTTTAACCCTACCATGGTACTTGATAGGGAATTTTGTCTGTATTCAAACATGTGTCTTGGAAGGAAAAAAGCCTGTATATAGTTTTAGTTTTAGTTGACAGATGTGGGTTTAGACAATTTTGACTTGGAAATGGGGTAGACTACCTTTTAACAATACTGGATATAGGATCCCTAAATAAAAACAAGGAAAGATTTTGAGCTGAGTCAGACTGGCCATGAAATAACATGAGACTACCACTTTTTCCATTCAGTTGCTTTATTTTGAAATTAAATAATCTCTGGATTTTACCTCTAGTTTTAGGGATCATCACTTTGTGGAAATAATTGCCAATTTTTAGTCAAGAGGACTTTTCCCTAGACCTAAGTGTGCAATTTTTTTGGAGGGGAGAAAGTAGCCTGGCATATTGGGTTTGTTTTTGGCACTTTGTTGAGTGTCTGATAAGGGATTCTGTCTGACATCTTACTGTTTGTCTTTGTGTTGTGTTTTTGGGACCCTCTAGTGTGAGAGCAAAGTGGGTTTTCCCAAGACTCTGGTACCTCTCTGGTGTAAAATTTGTTTTGAGATTTTCTGACTCAGTTTATGTGTTTTGTAGGAGTTTGCTTAAACTGATGTTCTCTGTGGTTCAGGCACAATCAAACTGTCCCTTGTCTCTGCCTGGTCAGCTGTGTCCCAACCGGTCAATCTCTGCTTCCTCTTCCCACTGCCCTTCCTGCTGGGCCAGTATCTTGTTACTTTCCCTCTCCTCTTTTCTCTGTTTCATAGAAAGGCAATAAGGAAAATGGGTTTTTCCTCCCAAAACTCACAACTCTGCACCATAGGACAGATGTTCCTGAAAACTGTATTGTTTTTGAAAGAGAAAAAGGATTGTTTTTCTCTTCCTAACTTTTAAGTTATGGGTTGACAGTCTTGCAATATAACAGTGGGAAATTTCACCCTTCCTTCCTCCTCATTCTCTGTTTTTTGAATGGCTACTTATGCTGACTTACATTTTTTTTTTTAGATTTTTGCAAGGCAATGGGTTGAGTGGCTTGCCCAAGGCCACACAGCTAGGTAATTATTAAGTGTCTGAGGTCACATTTGAACCCAGGTACTCCTGACTCCAAGGCCGGTGCTCTATCCACTGTGCCACCTAGCCGCCCCCTGACTTACATCTCTGTAGTTCTGACTGACTGGCAGAGGTCTGTCTCTCTTTCTCTCCCTCCCCTTACACCTTTCCCAGCCACTACGAAAAGCAATTGAAAGGTAAAAGCTGCTATCTGGATTTAGCTGGCTGTGACCTTTCCTCCTCCTCCTCCTTCTCTCTCTCTCTCTCTCTCTCTCTCTCTCTCTCTCTCTCTCTCAAATGAGAATAGTATTTACCTATTTGTTATTCATTTCATTTTCCCTCAGGTTTCCATCCAGTTGATTTTTCACTTCTTTCAACTGTAAAATGGGGGAAAATTAGAATTTTTCTCTTAGATTATGCAATATAGGCACCATGGATTACACTAATCTATAAACTGAGATTTTTTTTAAGAGAAAAAGACTCCTGCTTTTCCTATTCCTAACTTGGATAAAACTGGTCCATTCATTTCTTAAACTCTGCTCTGATAAGTTGAACGTGTCTCTTTTATCTTATTTCTTTCACATTGGAAACTTTTCTCCTAGTTCCTTCTCCTCTGCCTCTCTGTAAATCTAAAAATATGAAAGCAAAAACTAGCTGTTATTTTTAAACTCTTATTTGTTTTAAGACTCGACTGGGGGGGGGGCAGAGCCAAGATGGTAGCATGAGGGCAGGAATTCCAAGAAACTAGTCCTCAAAAAAAGCTCCGAGAGGCTGTAAAATTATGACTAGCCAAAATTTAGGGGGGCAGAGCCCACAGAAAGCCTGAGTGATACAATTTCCCAGTTCAAGATCCCTGTTTCACTGGGACCAGGGGTGGGAAAGAGTCTGCAGTTGGGCAGTAGCCATGGTATACCTTCCCAGAGCAAATCAGCTCCAGCCTTCCTGGAAAAGCCTGAAGAGCACCTGGGTCCCTGGTAAGAGCACCTGGGTCCCTGGTAAGAGCACCTGGGTCCCTGGTAAGAGTACCTGGGTCCCTGGTAAGAGTACCTGGGTCCCTGGTAAGAGCACCTGGGTCCCTGGTAAGAGCACCTGGGTCCCTGGTAACGGGGTGGTTTCCAGACCTCTTGGCTCAGGGATCACTGGGATTGCTTGAAGGGGCAGTGAGAGAACTCTGCTGCACCAGAGTAAGAGCGGAGCCAGACCAACTCTGGCTTTGTAGTAGCCCTGTGGTGGAAACCTGAGGAGCCACTCAGCAGTTGCTTCCAGAACACTCAAGCCAGTTAGTAAAGGGGTAGCGAGAGACTGCAGAAGTCTCTCTGCTATTCTTGGGGCAGGACTCTGGTGCCTATATTCAGATCCAGGGCCCAGTCTGGGTTCCCATACTGCTATAGTGGAGCAGGGACCCTCCTCACAGCTCCAGGGCAGAGGGTTGGCTTGTGGTCATCCTCAGACAAGAGCACAGGCAGGAGAAAAGTCAGAATCTCTCATAACACCTTGAAGGAGTTGGGGTCCAGAGGGGCATCCCAAAAACCTTTCAAAGCTTTGGAAGTCTGATAAATCAGTCACAGGCTGAGGAAATGAGAAACGAACAGAAAAAGAAAAACCTGACCATAGGAAATTATTTTGGTTCCATTGAGGATCAAAATACATGCTCAGAAGACAAGAAAGTTGAAGCTTCTATATCCAAAGCCTCCAAAACAATAGGAAATGGATTCAGGCTATGGAGGAACTCAAAAAAGTCTTTGAAAAGCAAGTAAGGGAGGCAGAGGAAAAGCTGGGAAGAGAAATAAGAACAACAGGGTAAAATGATGAAAACCAAGTCAGTAGCTTGGTGAAGGGGAGACAAAAATATAGAAGAAAATAATACATTAAAAACCAGTTTAGGCCAAATGGAAAAAAGCAGTCTAAAAGGCAAATTAGGAGAAGAATGCCTTAAAAAGCAGAATTGGCCAATTGGAAAAGAAGATATTAAAAAAAAGCTCTCTGAAGAAAATAACTCCTTCAGATGTAGAATGGAGTTAAAGGAAGCTGATGACTATGCAAAAAAAAAAATCAAGAAACAATAGAACAAACTCAAAAGAATGAAAACTTAGAAAAAATGTGAAATATATCATTAGAAAAACAACTGACCTGGAAAACAGATTCAGAAGAGATAATTTTAAAATTACTGGGCTACCTGAAAGTCATGATCAGGAAAAGAGAAGACTTCATTTTTCAAGAAATAATCCTGACTTTCAGCCAATATGGCGGAGAGAAGACAGGCACAGTTCTAAAGTCTCCTGATCTTTCCCCATCTATCACATGAAACAAACCTTTTAAAAGAAATCCAACCCACAAAACCCAGAAAGAAAAGCCAGGAGAAAGAACATCTACCTCATTCAGGCGGGTGAGTCTGGGCTCAGCGGGTGGATCAGCCCGGGATCAGCCTGATTAACAGCTGAATTGGAACTGGGAGTCTGAGGGCCTGAGAGGCGGACATGCTGGATCAGGGTGGGGCTGGACGGCAGGGGCCTGAGTCGGCTGGGGAGCAGAGGCGCTGGTGTTGGAGCTGTCCCCGGGGAGCTTGCGCACAGGGCTGGGGGGAGAGTTCTGGAGCACAAAAGCTTCGGACACCATCCCTGGGCTCCTCTGGTCTGAGTCCCATTACAACTAAGACTTCTTCCCTAAAAAACAAATGCAAACTACTTCTGCCTCAGGCCCAGGTGTGTGAGCAGAAGAACCAGCCCAGCTGAGGAATGACCTCAGGCCAGGGTAAAGCCCACCATTGACTGAAGGCAAAAGAATTCAATAGCTCAAACTCCTCCCCTCAAACAAAGGTCTCTCAACCAAGGTCACAGACACACCAGAGAGGGAAACCAGCACCTCCTACTGGCCAGCCAGAGAAACTGCACTCAGTAAAGCCTTTAGAGATCCCAAGCCCAGGTGAACCAGCCCCCCCCCACAACTCAAGGTCTTAGCATAATGAAGAAGGGTCAGAGGAAAGGTGGATCCATAGAAAAATTCTTGGAAGGGAAAGACCCCAACTCAGAGAGACCTGGAACCACTGAAGAGAATACAATCTGGTCTTCAGCACAGAAAGACTTCCTCGAAGAAATAAGGAAGGAGCTTAAAAATTTGGGAGAGACAATTAATACTTTGAAACAAGAAAACAAAACCTTAGAAAGTATAATTGGACAAATAAAAATGAGAATAAATCTCTCAGATCCTCAATTGCACAAATACAAAATGAGAATAATTCTCTCAGATCTTCAAATGGGCAAATGCAAAAAGAAATTAATTCTCTCAAAACCTCAATTGATCAAATGGAAAGCTCTTTCAAAAGTAGAATTGACCAATTGGAAAAGGGGCTGCAAAAGGTTAATGAAGAAAACTCCTCCCCCCAAAAAAGAATGGAGTCTACAGAAGCTAATGACTCCCTGAGACAGCAAGAGTCAGTTAACCAAAATCAAAAAATAGAAAAAATAGAAGCAAATGTAAAATACCTCATCAACAAAACCACTGACCTTGAGAATAGATCGAGGTGGGGCAACCTGAAAATTATAGGACTTCCTGAAAACAATGAAGAGACAAAAAGTCTGGACTTAATATTACAGGATCTAGTGAGGGAAAAATGCCCTGATATCATGGAATCGGAGGGCAAAGTAGTTATTGAAAGAATACCTTGATCCCCACCAGAAAAAGATCCTAAAATGAAAACACCAAGGAATGTTGTGGCCAGACTCCAGAACTATCAGATAAAAGAGAAAATCCTGCAAGCCCCCAGAAAGAAACAATTTAAATATCAAGGAGCCACAGTAAGGATCACGCAGGACCTGGCTGCATCAACATTAAGGGATCGAAGGGCCTGGAATGAGATATTTCGACGAGCAAGGGAGCTTGGAATGCAGTCAAGAATCTACTTTCCTGAAAAGCTGAGCCTTCTCTTCCAGGGAAAAAGATGGGTACTTAACGAAATGGAAGAATTCCAAAAATTTCTGATGAAAAGACCAGAGCTAAACAGAAAATTTGGACATCAAACAGGAGGTTCAAGAGACACATGAAAAGGTAAAAAAAAGGGGGGGGGCAGTAAAAGAAAAAAATGCAATCCAGTAAGTTGAAACTGGCTATATCCCAGCATGGGGGTAAAAAAAAAAAGATTCTCATAAATCTTGAGAATTGTAACTCTAACAGAGAGAACATACCTAGCCAGAAATGATGGACATTCATGACCTCTCCATGAGACTGCTATCTAAAGAGATGTAATTAGCTTTAACCCCACTTGGGAAAAAGACCCTAATAATTCTCAGGAATTTTGACTCTATTCGATAGAATATACTGAACTAGAAGGGACAGACACTCAGAATTTTCTATGACTTAGATAGAATGATATAAACAACACTACCTCCTTAAAAAGGGGGGACAGGAAAGAGACTGGAGGAGGGAGGGGATTGAATGGGGTAAATCTCATTACACTAAGAGGTACAAAAAACCTATGGTAATAGAGGGGAAGAAGGGAGCAGAGGAGAAACACCTGAATCTTCTTTTCATCAGACTTGGCTTAAAGTCAACCTACACATACTCAGTTAACTTATAAAACATCTAACCTTTCAAGTATTAAAAGGGGAAAAGGGGAGGGGGGGGTGGAGAAAGGGAAGGGGAGTGGGGGGAAAAAAGGGGGAAAAACAAAAGGAAGGGAATGGAAAAGGGAAAGGGGAAAGAAAAGGGAGGGTGTGATATAGGAGGGCAAACACACTGAAGGGGGTGGTATTCAGAAACAAAAAACTGCAGAATATGGATAAAGGGGGAAGAAAGGGGGAAAAATACAAACAGAGGGAAGATAGCAGAGAGAGCAATAAAGAATTAGTAATCATAACCTTGAATGTGAATGAGATGAACTCTCCCTTAAAACGTAAGCAAATAGCAGAGTGGATTAAAAACCAGAACCCTACAATATGCTGCTTACAAGAAACTCATTTGAAGCAGAGAGAGATACATATAGAGTAAAGATAAAAGGTTGGAGCAAAATATATTTTGCTTCAGCTGAAGTAAAAAAAAAACAGGGGTAGCAATCCTTATCTCAGACAAAGCAGCAGCAAAAATAGATAGCGTTAAAAGAGACAAGGAAGGAAACTTTATCCTCCTAAAAGGTACCATAGACAATAAAGTCATTTCAATATTGAATATATATGCACCCAGTGGGACAGCACCCAAATTTTTAGAGGAGAAGTTGAAAGAATTACAGGAAGACATAGACAGCAAAACTCTACTAGTGGGAGACCTCAACCTCCCACTATCAGATCTAGATAAATTGAATCATAAAATAAACAAGAAAGTAGTTAAGGGGGTAAATAGAGTGTTAGAAAAATTAGATATGGTAGATTTATGGAGGAAACTGAATGGGGATAGAAAGGAATATACCTTTTTCTCCGCAGTACATGGAACTTACACAAAAATTGACCATTTACTAGGACATAAAAACCTAATGATCAACTGCAAAAAGGCAGAAAGAGAGAATACATCTTTCTCAGATCACAATGTAATAAAAGCCATATGCAATACTGAGCCAAGGAGATACAGACCCAGAACAAATTGGAAACTGAATAACCTCATTTTAAAAAATGAGTGGACCAAAAAAAAATTATAGAAAGAATTAACCATTTTATCCTAGATAATGATAATAATGAAACAACATACCAAAACCTATGGGTTTCATTCTAAGCAACTCTCAGGGGATATATTATAGCTCTAAATGCTTACACGAATAAATCAGAGAAAGAGGAAATCAATGAACTAAACATGCAACTAAAAAATTAGAGAAAGAACAAATCAAAAATCCCCAATTAAATACTAAATTAGAAATTCTAAAAATTAAAGGAGAAATTAATAAAATCGAAAGCAAAAAAACTATTGAATTAACAAATAAAACCAAAAGTTGGCATTATGAAAAACCAATAAAAGTGATAAACCTCTGGATTAAAAAAAGAAAGAAGAAAACCAAATTGCTAGTATCATAAATGAAAAAGGTGAACTCACCACCAATGAGGAGGAAATTAAAGTAATAATTCGAAACTATTTTGCCCAACTCTATGCCAATAAATTTGATAATCTAAGTGAAATGGATGAATAATTACAAAAATATAAGTTGCCCAGGTTAAATGAAGAAGAGATTAAATACCTAAATAACCCTATCTCAGAAAAAGAATTTCAACAAGCCATTACTGAACTCCCTAAAAAAATCTTCATGGCCTGATGGATTCACAAGTGAATTTTACCAAACACTGAAGGAACAACTGGTTCCAATTATATATAAACTCTTTGGAAAAATAGGGAAAGATGGAACTCTGCCTAACTCTTTCTATGAAACCAGTATGGTGCTGTTACCTAAACCAGGAAGAGTTAAAACAGAAAGAAAATTATAAACCTATTTCCCTGATGAATATAGATGCAAAATTCCTAAATAAAATCTTAGCAAAACAATTACAAGTTATCACTAGGATAATACATTATGATCAAGTAGGATTTATTCCAGAAATGCAGGGTTGGTTCAATATCAGGAAAACTGTTAGTATACTCAATTATATCAACAACAAACCCAACAGAAATCATATGATCATATCAATAGATGCTGAAAAACCTTTTGACAAAATACAGCATCCATTACTATTAAAAACACTAGAGAGTATAGGAATAAATGGACTGTTCCTTAAAATAATTAGCAGTATCTATCTGAAACCATCAACAAGCATTATATTCAATAGGGAGAGGCTAGAGGCATTCCCAATAAGATCAGGGGTGAAACAAGAGTGCCCATTATCACCACTACTATTCAATATTGTATTAGAAATGTTAGAATCAGCAATTAAAGAAAAAGAAATTGAAGGAATTAGAATTGGGAAGGAAGAGACAAAACTCTCACACTTTGCAGATGACATGATGGTCTACCTAGAGAATCCCAAGAAATCATCCAGAAAACTACTGGAAACAATTAGCAATTTTAGCAAAGTTGCAGGTTATAAAATAAACTCTCATAAATCCTCAACTCTATATATGTCTAGCAAGATACAGCAGGAAGAGCTAGAAAGAGAAATCCCATTCAAAGTAACCTCAGAGAATATAAAATACTTGGGAGTCTTTTTGCCAAGACAGACTCAGAATCTTTTTGAAAACAATTATAAAACACTTCTCACACAAATTAAATCAGATTTAAATAATTGGGCAAATATCAACTGTCATGGGTAGGTAGAGCTAATATAATAAAAATGACAAGTCTAGCAAAACTAAACTTTTTAGTGCCCTACCAATCAAAATTCCAAAAAATTACTTTAATGCGTTAGACAAAATTGTAAGTAAATTCATATGGAGAAATAAGAAGTCCAGAATTGCCAGGAGGTTAATGAAAAAAAAGTGCAAAATAAGGTGGCTTAGCCCTACCTGATCCAAAATTATATTATAAAGCATCAGTCATCAAAACTGTTTGGTATTGGCTAAGAAATAGAGTGGTGGACCAGTGGAATAGACTAGTTGTAAAAACAGGAGATGATTATAGTAATCTGCTGTTTGATAAACCCAAAGAGTCCAGCCATTGGGATAAAAACTCCCTATTTGATAAAAACTGTTGGGATAATTGGAAGTTAGTATGGAAGAACTTAGATTAGACACACCTCACACCCTTTACCAAGATAAGATCCAAATGGTTACAGGACTTAGACATAAAAAACAATACTATAAGCAAATTAGAAGATCAAGGACTAGTTTACCTGTCAGATCTATGGAAAGGGGAGCAGTTTATGACTAAGGAAGAGTTGGAGAACATCACCAAAAACCAATTAGATGATTTCGATTACATTAAATTAAAAAGCTTTTTCACAGATAAAACCAATGTAACCAAGATCAAAAGAAATGTAGTAAATTGGGAAACAATCTTTACAACTAACAATTCTGACAAAGGATTCATTTCTAAAATATACAGAGAACTGAGTCATATTTTTAAAACAAAAAGTCATTCCCCAATTGACAAATGGTCAAAGGATATGCAAAGGCAATTTACAGATGAGGAGATCAAAGCAATCCATAGCCATATGAAAAAATGCTCTAAATCATTAGTTATTAGAGAAATGCAAATTAAAGCTTCTCTGAGGTACAACCTCACACCTCTCAGATTGGTCAGTATGACCAAGAAGGATAATGATCATTGTTGGGAGGGATGTGGGAAATCTGGGACACTATTACACTGCTGGTGGAGCTGTGAACTCATCCAACCCTTCTGAAGAGCTATTTGGAACTATGCCCAAAGGGCAACAAAAATGTGCATACCCTTTGACCCAGCAATACCACTACTGGCTCTATACCCTGAAGAGATGAGGAAAAAGGGTAAAAACATTACTTGTACAAAAATATTTATAGCAGCCCTGTTTGTGGTGGCAAAGAATTGGAAATCAAGTAAATGTCCTTCAATGGGGGAATGGCTTAGCAAACTGTGGTATATGTATGTCATGGAACACTATTGTTCTCTTAGAAACCAGGAGGGATGGGATTTCAGGGAAGCCTGGAGGGATTTGCATGAACTGATGCTTATTGAGATGAGCAGAACTAGAAAAACACTGTACACCCTAACAGCAACATGGGAGTGATGTTCAACCTTGAAGGACTTGCTCATTCCATCAGTGCAACAATCGGGAACAATTTTGGGCTGTCTGCAAAGGAGAATGCCGTCTGTATTCAGATAAGGAGCTGTGGAGTTTGAACAAAGTTCAAGGACTATTCCCTTTAATTTAGGAAAAAAACCAGATATCATATTGTCTGATCTTGTTACCTCTTAGACTTCTCTTCTTTTCTTTAAGGATATGATTTCTCTCTCATCACACCCAATTTGGATCAAGGTACAACATGGAAACAAAGTGAAGACTGACAGAGTGCTTTCCATGGGGGGGGGAAGCAAGATGGGGGGGTAATTGTAAAACCCAAATAATATCTTTAATAAAAATTATTAAAAAAAAGAAATAATCCAACAAAACTACCCTGAGATCCTAGAAGCAGAATGTTAAATAGAAATTGAAGGGATATGTCAATCTCCTGAAAGAGATCCTCTCCAAAAACCACCTAGGAATATTGTAGCCAAATCCCAAAACTCCCAAGTCAAAGAGAAAACCCTAAAAGCTGCCAGAAAGAAACAATTCCAACTACCATGCTCTACAGTCAGGATTACACAGGATTTTGCAGTATCTACATTAAGGGCTTGTAGGGCTTGGAATATGATATTCCGAAGACAAAAGAGCTTGGATTGCAACCAAAAATCAACTACCCAGAAAAACTGAACATCCTCTTATGGGACTGTTGAATTGACATTATTCTGTCTGATTCCAAGTATGATCAACAAAAGCAATGCTGTTGGGTCAAAATTCTATTGATACTAGAAACCTTATGTAATTTTGGATATGACAATGCAGGTGACAAACTTACTGGGACAAAGTTAGAAGTTCAGCATATTATGAGTTTGGACTCTTGATACGATTTCCCAAATATGATATTATGAAAATACGTCACCTGGAGGACATAAAGTCTGATTTAAAGCATTTGGCCATGCATATGACCTCTGCCTGGAAACTAACATCTAAGTAAATGAAGGAATTTTTTCTTTTCTTGGGTTCTGGATCTTTATCGTAAATTTATGTAATCCTATCAGGTGATTAATATTAAAATCAAGTATAAAAATTTATGCCACATTCTACTAGCAAGTGAGGCTAGTGTATAGCTTTGGAATCTGTTATCAGTTATATGTTACTGTAGTCTACCTTTACTTTTAAACAGCAAATACATCTTCAGTTGAAGGTTTTTAATTCATTTTAAATATTAGCAAAAAGTTAAAACTTTTATTTGTAAATTACTTATTGGATACTTTGTTCTAAAATGATTATCAATTGTATTATGTAACATGTTAAAAATTAATTTAGTAACCAATGAAGAATTCACTTTTGCAGTGGAATTCTTGTTTTAATGGAAGTTTATTTTATATAGAACTGATCCTCCAAATGGGGGAATGAATGATTAAAAGGAATAAGATAATTTCAAAAAAAACCTAGTTTAATTCTCAAAATTTTCTATCTGTAAGTAAGGTATCTGTGTGTCATCTGGGAAATCAAAGAGGTTCCAAAATATGAGATCTGGCTTGTTTAAAATTTTGTGTTGAGATATTTCTTTTACCAAAAAACAAGATATCTACAAGTAACCTGAATGTACTTGGAATAGCCTGGTCACTGATGGACTCCAGGGATAGAAAGGGACATCAGATGTCTCCAGAATAAAGAAGAAATGGACCAGAAGTTTATGTGATTGCTTACTTTCTTCCTCTTGTGTTTATTTGTATGGGTTATTTAATAAAAGGGGAATGCCCCCTTTTGATCTCTGTAACTTTCCCTGTGATTCTGTAAATGCATCACCTATTCTTGTGCACCCCACCCCCACCCCACCCCAATAGAACTCATGTTTGTCTGTCCATTCTTCAAGTGACTATAGGTCTCCAAGAGATGCTATCACTCCCTCCGACATGCCCCTCATCTTTTTTTCTACGCCTCTTTAATTGATCTATAGCTGACATAATGTCAGTTGTGATTAAAATGAAGCAAAATGTTAAATATAATAAGGTACTCAAAACTATATTCCCAGTGAAAAGCTTTATTCTTAGGAAGAGAACTGGGAATATAGTCTGGTCCTTAATGATACCACTAATAATACCACCTTGACAACTTAGTAAGAAATTAAAACTCCTGAGTATCTCCCCGTCTTAATTACAAACTCAGGACAAAGATCAAGAAGTTAGAAGATTTGACCTGCCAGGAATAAACAAGAAGAGACCAGATAGTATTTGTACAAGGATGATAGTCTGAGGAGCATTTGGACAACTTCAAATTCATTCTATATTCCAAATAAATCTGAGCTATTCTCAAACCCTGGTATTTTAACTACCTCACTTGTGTGTACCTTCACAAGTCACTCCACTATATTCAGGATGCCCTCCTTTCTCAAATTTACTATTCTAAAGCCTTATCCTTCAAGGTTCAGTTTAGATCCACCTCTTCCATAAATCCTTGCTGAATCCTGTCATATGTCTTTATCTTCAGATTACTTACCTGTGTAAAGACTGTATCAACCCTCCTTTCCCCCAGGAAAATACATATTCCTTAGGTCAGGGATGGGTTTCCTTTTTGTCTTCAAAAAATCCGCTGTCTAGCTCAATGGTTTAGATATAAATGCTTATTATAATGAACAGAGGGATTGCCATCTACATTGGTGAAAGCAGTACCCATACCAATCAAGGCACAATCTTGAAGATGGAAAACTTAAAAACTGAGAAATAAAATGAAACAGAAAGATTTTGAAATGTATACTAAAATGCTGTATCTGCAGCAGCAAAATTCTGTTTTGATTTTTAAAAAATTCTAGCTAAATATATTTTCAAGTCCAAAGACATTTCACTCTTTCACTGATGTTGATTTTAGTCTTTTCCCTACCTTGTAACTGAGAGTTTCTCGCCTTTCTTCCAGTCCCATAACACAATAGTATGACTATCGTCTATTCCAACTGAAGCCAGACGTTTGCCATCCGCTAAAAAAACAAGCAGACCAAAAAGGATTTATGTTAATCATTTAACATTCAGTAAATATATTTAGTGACATTTCCAATAACAAATGAGAACTAAATTTATAATATACATTACTGACGTTTAATTAGTTACTGTGTATATCTATCTATCTATATCTATATCTATATCTATATCTATATATATATATATATAGAGAGAGAGAGAGAGAGAGAGTACAGAAACAGAGTACAGAAACAGAGCTTCAAGAGAAGGTTGAATGTTTACCATAAAAAAGTTGATTATATTTGATTATACTCTTTAATACAGACCTCAGCCAACTCTAATAATCCATCACTTTAGGATACAAGATCTCAAAAGTGAAAGGAAGGAAAAAGAAAAAATGGAAAAGTGAACAGGAAGATAGAAGTGAACAAAGAGTGAATAGAAAAAGTGAAATAAGTATACTCCAGGACAATATCTATTCTCTGGGGGGGGGGGATTTAAAATATCAAAAAGAGCATTACTTCTTTTTGTAGTTCAAATATCAATTATATTAAGTATTTTCAGCAATTTTGAAGTTAACAAAGAAAAAGACAGAGTTCTTGTATATGGTTTGACTGCTTGCAATTCCAAATTCATAATTTTACCCATCACTACTGTGAAATTCCAAGTAAAGCCTAATTGTTTAAAAAAATTATCCAAGTCTATCATCCATCCATCCATCCGTTGATCTATCCATCTGTCTTTCTATCTAAGAGCTATGATGGCTCTTAGTCTGCTCTTCTTTCAATAGACAAATAATCTGTCTGGTCCTTAATGATACCACTAATAATATACTTGTATTTAACTTCATAGTTTTCCATATATTTATTTAAACTGTAATGAAGTGAAGAGCAGCAGAAAAGTAGAAAAGTGGTTCTTGAGTTTCTTGTAACACTTTCTATTTACTATTTTTTCTTTTCCCCATTTCCACAGGCTTCATGATTTCACCGTATAATATGTAGTTTTCAACAATTCTAAAAATTGTCAGAGAATCACTGAGTAACAGAATTGAAAGGAACCTCTGTGGCAACCCAGTCTAGTTTTTGATGATGATGATGATGACGTTTGTCCTTCATACTTGAAGAAGACCATGACATTAGGGAGGTAATGCCATGACTACACATGAATTGGACTGGAGTTGAGGCATACTATGCTAAGTCACCAGCCTTACTTTCTCATCCAGTCATCTGAGTCCAATGGCCAGATAGGAATCAGGATACCAGAAGATGTACCTGGATATGAGGCAATCAGGGTTAAGTGACTTGGCTATGGTCACAGGTAGTAAGTGTCAAGTGTCTGAGGTTGGATTAAAACTCCTATGCTCCTAATTCTGAATATAAGCACTTCTGATGCAAAATTTTATAGGATCGTGCCAGTTTTATATTCATCCTCTGCTACCTCCCATTGCTGCCATTTTATACCTATTCTTTAACGGACGATGAGCTCTGTCTCTCTGTATAAATATGTCTCTTTAGATAACATGTACTCTTTGTTTTAATCATAATTGTTTCTCTTTGTGTCTTTAAATTTAATACTTGAAACTTCCCACCTTCTCCCAAGTTTGATTCCTCTGTAGAATTTTAGTTCACAGGATTCTATCTGTAACCATCTCTGAATACCTTGAAAGCTGCTCTCCCAAAGAGAAAACAGATTCTTTTTTCTTGTAAAAAGAATTTAAAATTTTCCAATTACATTTAAAGATATTTTTCAACATATAACATTTTTTTTAGGATTTTGCAAGGAAATGGGGTTAAGGAGCTTGCCCAAGGCCACACAGCTAGGTAATTATTAAGTGTCTTGAGGATGGATTTGAACTCAGGGACTCCTGACTCCAGGGCCAGTGCTCTATCCACTGTACCACCTAGCCGCCCCAACATTCATCATTCTTTTTTTTTTCTGGTTTTTGCAAGGCAAATGGGGTTAAGTGGCTTGCCCAAGGCCACACAACTAGGTAATTATTAAGTGTCTGAGACCAGATTTGAACCCAGGTATTCCTGACTCCAAGGCTGGTGCTTTATCCACTATGCCACCTAGCCACCCCCATTCGTCATTCTTTATAAGACTTCTGAGTTATCTACATTCAGATTCCATAGTTTTTTCTCTGAATGTGGGTAGCATTTTTCATCCTGGGTCCTTTGGAATTGTCTTGGATCATTTTATTGTTGAGAAGGGTTAAGTCAATCAGAGTTGGTCATTGTACAATGTTGTTGCTATTGTGTACAATGATCTCCTGTTTTAGCTCAATTCACTCAGCATAAATTCATGCAACTTTTCTAAAGTCTGGCAGCTCATGATTTCGTACAGAAAAATAGTACTCCACAGCATTCATATGCCATGATGTGTTCATTCATTTTCCCATATATACTTTTTTCCTTCTTGTAATCCCTTCTCACCAGTGTTTTGCTTCTGACTGCTAGCTTTAAATTAGCCCTTTATTTTTATCAATTCTTTTCTTTTCCTTCTTTCCCCTTTTAACTTTTCTTTTTAACTTTAACTTCAACTTTGTCTTTACTTTTACTTTTTACCCTCTCTTTTTATCAGTCCCTTCTTTCCCTTTTCCCCTTCTCCCCTAATTTTCTGTAGGGTAGAATAAAATTTTAAACCCAATTGTAAATGTTTATTTTCCCTCTTTAGGCCA
Source organism: Macrotis lagotis (assembly GCF_037893015.1). NCBI lineage: Eukaryota > Metazoa > Chordata > Mammalia > Peramelemorphia > Peramelidae > Macrotis > Macrotis lagotis. Next base: position 229,223,145 of record NC_133661.1, on the reverse strand, counting down.
ATCTGTTGAGAGTAAGTGCTCACATTCTCCCTTCTTTCCCTCTACTATAAAAGGTCTTTGTGCTTCCTAATGTGTTGTTTATCCTCTAATCTTTCACTTCTCCAATATGATCCTTATTTTCAAGTCTCAATTTCTGTCACATCTTCTTTCCAAGTACCTTCTATAGAAACAGTCCTCATTAGCTAAAGTATAACGTAAAGTAAAATCACTTTCTGATTCATTTGTACCTACCCCCCAAGTACACTTCCTCCGATTGTAGCTAAAATATCAAGTAAATCAAAATAAATTCATGATCTATTTTTCATGATTTATTTATGTCCACTCCCCTAAGTACACTCCCTCCCTCTGTCCTTAAGTTATAATATCCTGCAAATCACAATCACTTCATGATTCACTTATAATTATACTCTCCAAGTAACTCCCTCTAGCTCTCCCTATTAGTTATACAACCCCTGTGAACCAAAGTATGATGTAAAGCAAAATCACTTCAAGATCCATTTATACCCACACCCTCTAAATATATTCTCTCCAACTATACTCAACCCATATGAACTACAATATCAGCTAAAGCACCTTCACTTTCATGATTAATCTATACCCATATCCTCTCTCTATGTTTCTTTTTAACTATCCTAAGAGAAATACAATTCTTAAGAGTTACAAGTATGGTCTTCCTGTGAAGGAATGTAGCTGGATTAATGTTACTAAGATATTTTCCCCTTTCTGTTTACCTTTTTATGCATTTCTTGATTCTTGGATTTGAAGATCTAATTTTCTGTTCAGTTCTGGTCTTTTTATAAGATAATTTTAAAATTCCTCTATTTCACTGAAAATTTATCTTTTCTCCCTAAAAGAATATGTTGAACTTTGCAGGGTTGTTGATTTGGTTGTAATCCAAAGTCCTTTGGATCCTGGAGTATCACATTTCAGGTCCTCTGATCCTTCAATGTTGATGCTGTAAGTCTGTATAATTCTTATTGTGGTTTCTTAGTATTTAACTTGCTTCTTTTTGGTTTCTTGTATTTTCTTCTTTAGCTGAGAACTCTGAAATTTGGCTATGATATTCCTTGGAGTTCTTATTCTTGCTTCTGATCAGTAGATTCTTTCAAGGACAATTTTTGTCTTCTTTTATTTAGAATATTAGGATGGTTTTCCATGATAATTTCCTGAAAGATATTTTCCAGGCTCTTTTTTTTTAAATCAAAGCTTTCATGTAGACCAATAATTTATAAGTTAGCATTACTGTATCTATTTTCCAGATGGATCACTTTTCCAAAGAGATACTTTAGATTTTTCTTCTATTTTTTTCAATTTTTGATTTGGTTTGATGGAATCTTGGTATCTCGCAGTGTCATTAGTTTCCATTTGTCCAATTCTAATTTTTAGGGTTTCTCCAATTAGCTTTGTTGTTTCCTTTTCTAGTTGGTTAATTTCACATTTAAATGAGTTGCTTTCCTATTCCAGTTGGTTGATTTTATCTTTTGATTAGTTACATTGTTTTTCCAGTTTGTCATTTTTACTTTTAAAGGAGTTGATTTCTTCAGTCAATTTTTCATAATTCTTCTGCATGACTCTCATTTCTTTTCTCCATTTTTCTTCTTCCTCTCTTCTATGGTTTTTTTGTTTTTTGTTTGTTTAAGTTTTTGCAAGGCAAATGGGGTTAAGTGGCTTGCCCAAGGCCACACAGCTAGGTAATTATTAAGTGTCTGAGGCTGGATTTGAACTTAGGTACTCCTGACTCCAGGGCCGGTGCTCTACCCACTGCGCCACCTAGCCACCCCTCTTCTATGGTTTTTAAAATTGCTTTATGAGCTCTTCCTAGAGATCTTTTTGGGATTTGAGGCCAACTCATGTTCCTTTGAGACTTCAGATATTAGCATTTTGTCACTGCTTTTCTCTTCTGAAATAGCACTTTTTTGTCATCCCTATCATGACAGTAGCTATCTATGGTAAGTGTGTTTTGTTTTGTTTTAATTCATTTTGATAGTTTGAGCTCTGCTCCAGGGGTACAGGGAAATATAGTCCCAGACTTTTTTGTGCTGGTACCAAGATCTGGTCCCTGGATTATTGTTTGTTGATTGCACTGCATATGTAGAGGTTGGGTTCCCTCTTTTAGGATAGCCCTGTGTTCCAAAGTGTTGCCTATGCATAGGTTTGTTACCTCCTTTATGTTAGTCCTTGTTTTCTTCTTGCCAAGTCATTGCCTGTGCAGAGGTTTGTTCCCTGCCTTAGGGTAGTCCACACCAGTCCCATCTGTTGCACCAGAAATGTGGCTCAAACTATGCCTTCTGAGCTGGAAATAGTACCTTAACCTACTAGCCTGCTGCATCACTTGTTTGCTGAGGCAGGACCTAAGCTGCACTGTGGCAAAGCGTCTCCAACTGGTTTTCCAGCTAACCTGCCTATGTTGGGCCATACTCCCCTTTTACCCAGAGGAGACAGACCTTTACTGAAGTTCCTCCATGATATCTTGAGTTGAAAACTTGTTTCACTTTTTTTGGGGGGTGGGGTGGGATCTGTAGCTATAGGTTCTGTGTAGAGGCTTCATTTAAAGTTGTTTAGGGAAGAGGTTCGGGAGCTATCATCTTGACTAAACCCTGGAAGTGGCTCCTGTTCATCATTTCCTATAGCACAATGGTATTCCATTACATTCCTATACCACAACTCTTTTAGTCATTCCCCAATTGATGGGCATCTCCTGAATTTCCAATTATTTGCCACCACAAAAAAGAGTTATCATAAATAATTTTTTTTAGGTTTTTGCAAGGCAAATGGGGCAAAGTGGCTTGTCCAAGGCCACAAAGCTAGGTAATTATTAAGTATCTGAGACCAGATTTGAACCTAGATACTCCTGACTCCAGAGCTGGTGCTTTATCCACTGCATCACCTAGCCACTCCTATCATAAATAATTTTAAGATGCAGGTTCTTTTCCCTTTTTTATAAACTCTTTGGGATACAGACCTAGTGTTAGTATTGCTGTATGAAAAGTTTGATTGCCCTTTGAGTATAGTGCTGAATAACTTTCCAAAATGGTTGGAGCAGTTCATAACTCCATCAACAATGCATTAGTGTCCCAATTTTCCACATCTTCTCCAATATTTATCATTTTCTTTTCTGATATATTAGCCAATGATATGATAGCTGTGAAATACCTCAGAGTTGTTTTAATTTGTAGTTTTCTAATCAAATAGTGATTCAGAGCATTTTTATATAACTATATATAGTTTTAATTTTTTCAGCTGAAAACTGACTCTTCTTCAGTTTTGACCATTATCAATTGGGGATTGACTTGTATACTTATAAACTTGCAGATTGTCAATTTCAAAATAATTTTCATTAAAGTAGAAAAGAGTCTTACCTGAGAAGTCTACAGCACAAACACCATATTGATGATAGCCCTTTAATATTGACAACGGTTTAGTAGTATCTGTATCCCATATATGTATTGAGGGATCTCTACCTACCTAAAATAAAAAAAAGATCATAAAACTGTAGCTTTTCAAGTGATTCTTTGATTTCAAGATTTGCTTGAAATAATTCTCAACACATTAAGTTTCATAAAATTTGTTCTTAATTATCCATCAAGCTACAAATGCATTAGAAATGAGAGCCAGGGATACACTGTTTTTTATATATATAGGCTTTAAATGTGAAAAGAAATTTCTAGAATCATTCTTCCTCTTGAGACTATCCTATATGTCTTCATCACAATCATCAATAAGAAGTAGTTCTTAAGAACCTATTATACAAAAGGTACATATAGGCTTAGGTATTATGGATAAAAAAACTGTACATATGAAAATTAAACAATAAAGGTACTTAAGTACAAATAAATGATAGAGCTAATTAATAAAGACAATACATTTTATGGATTAGATAATGAGTAAAGACAATTTAAGAAGTCAAAATTTAGTCATGTATGATTCTTCATGACCCATTTAGTATTTTCTGACAAAGTGATTTGTCATTTTCTTCTCTAGTTCATTTTACAGATGAGGAACTGAAGTAAACAGGGTTAAGTGGTTTGGCCACGGTCACAGAGTTTTAATTAAGACTCATGAAGATGATTCTTCCTGTTCTTTTTACTGTACTATACAGCTGCCCCTAATATACAAAAGAGAAATAAGAGAAGTTTTAATGAAAAGGTAAAATTTTAGCAAAGCCTTTGAAGAAAGGATAGAAGTAAGACTTGGGGAAGTAAATGTACAGAATAAGATAATAAATTTAGATTGATATATCGTGATACATTTTAACAAATGACCTCTTTAGCAACGATGGAGTATGTACAATAAAAATTAGCAAAATATATGTTTTTGTCTAATGATTTCTGCATATAATCAATAAAATTTTATATTAAAAATAAAGGAGGAAGAAAAATTGCCTAAAACATTTCTAATGTCAATTAACATAAAGAGCAATAGTTATGAAAAATGACTAAAGAGAACATTCCAACAGAAAGCATTGTAGTGCAAGATCTCTGGAAAGGGTACAGTGCTTGTGCTTCAGTCAATAACAAGTAATAATTACATGTGTCTGGATATTAGTCTCCATTAGAGGAAAGGTGAAAGGACTAGGGGAATGCATTTCTTTTCTACATTTATAAGAAAGAATAAAGTTTTTCTTTGAAAGAATTGAAGAAGCGATTCAAGCTAGAAACAAAGAAATAAAGGATGAAGAAATACTGAAGATCTCACTTCCAGTAAGTATGAAGAGCAAAGAGACTTTTGCTGTGTACTGCTAAATGACTTATGTAGTCTTCCTCCTAAAAGAAAAGGTAAATAAACTCAAAGAATTCCTCTCTACTCTCTTAGTTATGGGAGAGAATAAAATATTTCTTTTAAAAAAAAGAAAAACAAAAGATAATATTGACTTCAATGTAAAAACAAATAAAAAAGATATGAAGAGACAATATTAGGTAGTTCAAGGATAGATAGAAAAGGAAAGGAAGCAAAACTACTTAAGAGCTAAGGAAGAAATTTTAAAACACTCATGCTAAAAAAATGGAATGACTACTATTGACTTCTAAGAATTCAAAGACGCAGAAATTATGTTGCCAGGAATCTAAAGAGTAGTGCTAAATGTTTTGAAGAACTGGGCAAAGGACTGAAGTACTTAGATACATAAATGCTATTTTTATCAGTGCTGTTAAACAGAGGCAAAGGTTTTAGCAAAGAAAAGTAGGATTTCTAATAGTGATTAAAAAATAGGAATAACAGCCTCTAGACCATGGATACCTACTGAGGGTTGGTAACCATGTATTTGACCCATATTTGCCTGAGTACCAAAATTGGAACTAATAAAAAGAAGTATACTTAGTATAGCATATATATACATATTTACATCTAACGATGCCTCTATAGGGAGAGGTATGAAGGGAAAGAGGAAAAAATAAAAATTGCACAGCAGAGAACAAAAATACATAAAAGGAAGTACAAAAGTGGGTTAGCTTTGAAAAAGGTGAATAATATTAATTATATAGTTATTATTTAAAAGCAAATAGTGTGAAATGGAAATTAATGTCTCTCTCCTGAATCCTCATTTTATATTGCGTTACGTTCATGGAAATATTCTTTTTTTATGTCTTTGTATTTAAATTCAAAATGGATAAAAAATTAATTAAAAATGACTTTTAGAATTCAAAATAGAAGACATGGAATTGATTCTATTCTGAAATTCATTACAATTTTAAAAATCTCATCCTGAAAAGCCTTCTTAATTCTTTGTATTTACCTTTCTACAAATATAGGAATTACAAAATAACTAAAAAAGTCTTAAAAATGAATGAACATATCTCTCACACATATACACAAATTCCTAAAATATCTAACCTACCTGGCCTGTTGCCACATAATCTTTTAAAGGATGAATTGCCAGACAGAGAATGTCATCATCATGACCTAGATAAAACCGCTGTGTATTCTGTTGTCGATTATAAATTACACCCACAGCTGCAACATGGTACACAATTTCACCAATCTGAGTATAAAATAGATTACTCCGACAATCAAAGCCTCTGTAACTAAAACAGAAAAATAACCAATAATATTAAATTAAGATTATACTTTAAACAATCCACATAAGATGCTTTTTATTATATCACCTAGTCTTTTTTTTTTTTTTTTTTAGGTTTTTGCAAGGCAAATGGGGTTAAGTGGCTTGCCCAAGGCCACACAGCTGGGTAATTATTAAGTGTCTGAGACCGGATTTGAACCCAGGTACTCCTGACTCCAGGGCCAGTGCTCTATCCACTATGCCACCTAGCCGCCCCTATATCACCTAGTCTTAGAATGATCATTAACAATATAAAGATGATATGTTAGAAACAATAAACATCTTTGAAAAACATAGAACTAAAAGTACTAAAATGCTAAAAGTAACAGATAAATTTCTATTTGTACCAATTTTCTTCAATACAAAGAAACCCAAATAACATAGAATATATTTAATTATTGAAATGTTATGCATAATACACTTAAGAATATATGGAGAATTTCCCAACAATTATAATTGTCACAAACCAAAACTCAAGCAATGGCTGGAAGACATTTTAAAGTATTTAATAAGGGGCAGCTGGGTGGCATAGTGGATAGAGCACGGGCCCTGGAGTCAGGAGTACCTGAGTTCAAATCCGGCCTCAGACACTTACAAATTGCCCAGCTGTGTGACCTTGGGCAAGTCACTTAACCCCACTGCCTAAAATAAATAAACAAAAATAAAGTATTTAATAGATAGGGTTTTGCTTCAAGTAGGACTTAGACTAAATTATCTCGTATCATCTTTTAAGCTCTGAAATGCTCTGATTTTATGAATATGCTTTCATAGTTACAGAAGAGAAAAATCTCTTTCTGCCTTACTTCCAGATTCCTGATCATAAAAAGAGCTTAAGTGAACTAGCTAGGGAGAACTTTTTTTTAATTTTTTAAAATTTTATTTAAGGCAATGGGGTTAAGTGACTTGCCCAAGGTCATACAGCTAGGCAATTATTAAGTGTCTGAGATAGGATTTGAACTCAGGTCCTCCTAACTCCAGGGCCCGTGCTCTATCCACTGCACCACCTAGCTGCCCCTTTAGGGATAACTTTCTGACAAAAAACCTCTGGCACTTATTTTTTTTTTTCTCAAAAGCATATAAAGAACTAACAAGAAATTTCAGAAACAAATACAGTCAATTTTTAAAGGTAGGAAGCTTTTCCCTCATAGTGGATAAGATAAAATTTTCTATTCTCCCTGAACTAAAAGATTTCTTTGTGTGATGGTTTTTTGACTCACTGTCTTTCTGGAGAAATGTAAAAACTATACAATACATATTAGTACTTGAGAATGAAATTATGAGATGATGATTAGAAAAAAAGATTACATACAATACAAGCACATGATACTCATGTCCTTTCTAGGTCTCAGACTCTAAGCTTCTCTTGAACTCAATTCAACCAAGTTAGAGGTTCACTTTGGACTTTTTGGTTATGAGAACCAGTTCAAAAACAGATTAAATGAAAACTTTGATTTTTAACTTACGGTTCCTGAGATATGCTGGTATAGAGTAGTTCTATGAATCATAAAGTAATCCAACTTATATATCCTTAAGGTACTCTGTCACTTCTTATAATTTTCGCTTGCCTACAGATAGTTTTGCCATTTATGGAAATTACTAAATTTCTAACAAATACGAAAAAGCCTAGATATGCTCTTACCCATGCACAAAATGTAACCGTATACTTTGTCCTGGGGCTTGAACTCTCCTTTTAGATGTAGCACTTTTATGTTTCTCTCTGCATTGTTCTTTAAGTTGAGGTAGATCTTCTTTGTAAACCTTTAAAAGTGAATATATAAATATATAGACACAATTATGTAAAATAAATTATTTATATGTAGTAATACAAACACAATCATGTGTGGTTTGTTCACTATTATTAAAATATATACATTATATTATCAATTTTCTATCTATTCCATTGCTCAAAAATTAGATGTTTCATTAACTCAGTTTCTTTCACTAAAATACTTTCTTTGTACAAGTATAATCAATGTAATAATAGTTGACATTTATAGAATGTTTTGAAGTTTGTAAAGTGCTATATTATATATACTACCTCAATTAATTCTCACAATAACCCTATGAGGCTAGTAAATTTTATTAATAATTCCATTTTTTTACAAAGGAATAAATTGAGGTTAAGCAACTTACCTGTCATCCTCTAATTAGAAAACATAAAAAGCAGGAACTGAACTCACATATTTACTGAATTCATACTTAACCCTTGTCTTAACTAGAACATGCTGATTAAAATTATATTATTATAATTATATAATACATTAATGTTTACATATATATATCTATAATGTATATAAAAATAGTCAATGGATCTATGACCTCAGTGATTTTGGTATTCCACGTTGCCTCAATAATAGGTATTACAACCACCCATTAACAAATATTTCCATCCTATATAATTCTTGTTTGTCTCTGTCAATCAGTCTTCCAGAGAGGGTTCATCCAAAAGGCTGAAGATTTTCCCCTAGCTCTTTAAATATTGTTGTGTATCAATAAATGACCACTGGTTATTTGTCTCTCGAAAAATGATGGTCCCCGTCCTTCTCCATTCATACATCTCCTTGGATGGTATTTTTTACAATAGCAGTTCCTAATCTTTCTTGTTTGTTTCTATTGGACCATTTTGGAAGTCTGGTTAAGTTTAAATAAATAAGAATGTTTTCTACCTACATTCATAATGGAAGGAAATGCTCAATTTTAGCTAGAATGTAAGTCAAAAAATAAAATGACTTTTTCCTCCATCAGTTCACAGATCAGCTGAAGAGTGTGCCCTATTTAAGAAGACATATTTTACACTATTTCTTGCATGCAAATCATTGCTTGTATTATGCTGCAGCTTATTTAGATCTATCATGCACCTCTAAATTGTCTTTTTGAGGATCATTATGAACTCTTAAAATAATTTTAACTGGTATTCTATGATTTCACCATATTTCATCTCAGGAGAACACTGGCATGTTTATGTGTCAGATGGAATCTTTAGGTATGTTGAATATGTTAGATACTCAATTCTGAGGCTAGCTCACTGTCCATTTTCAGTGTTTATCCCAGATATAAAAGTATCAACATACCAACTTTATATCTAGACAATAGCTTTTCTCATCCAGCTAAATTTTTTCAAATGAAGATTACTAGTCTAAGCTCTTAAATGGCTAAGCCTCATATAGGTGACTTTGTACAGTCCTTGAATATGATATAATCAGTACAATGTCATTTGTCATAATAATAACAATAATGATGATGATGATGATGATTACTACCTTTTGTAAGTTTTGGAAAGCACTTTCACAAAAACCTCATTTGAAACTCACAAAAATGTTCAAAGACAGGTGTTATTATCACCTCAATTTACAAATGGGGAAACAGAGGCAGACCAATTATGTAATTTTCTGAAGTCACAAGATTACTAAATATCTGAGGCTAAATTTGAATACAATTTTTTTTCTGATTCCAGGTCTATCACCTAGAAGCCTCTGTGAGGCTCTCTTGCATATGATCATTTTGGCTCTGCTCTTGATATACCCAATGGCAATTACAAGCATTTGCTTGAAGGTATGGTCTTCCTTGCTTATCTTCTATCCTCAAAAGCTTAGTATGTATCAGGGACATAGAAACTAATGTTCTATCTACAAATTTACCTAATAAAGAGAAGAATCTTGTTTTATTTGCATTTTTAAACCAAATAAGAGACCAGGAAAAATCTCTTTTACTGCAGGATATTATTTGTAAAACTATATATTTTTTTGTATTTTAGTACAGTTTATTGACTTTAAGACGATGCATATGTAACGCAGTTTTGAATAGTTTGTAGAAATGAGCAATTACATATCTGTCTTCACAGATTTCTTTTTTAAAATTTTTTTATTTATTTAAGGCAATGGGGTTAAGTGACTTGCCCAAGGTCACACAGCTAGGTAATTATTAAGTGCCGGAGGCAAGATCTGAACTCAGGTCCTCCAGACTGCAGGGCCAGTGCTCTATTGTACCAACTAGCTACCCCCACTAATAACTTCTTGATCAGATTTTCAGTAGCAATAGAAGCCATGAATATTTTTTTAAATTATGAATTAAACACAAAAAAGCTAAACCTTACCATTTCAATATACAAAGAATGAAAGAAGATTGGGGGCGGAGCCAAGATGGTGGAGTGAAGGCAGCATTTCCCAGGAACTCCTTCCTTCCCAAACTCCAAAAACCAACAAATGATGACTCTAGTCAAAATTTAGAGGGGGCAGAACCCACAAAAAGACTGTGTGATACATTTTCCCAATCCAAGATAATTTAGAAGCTCTGTGGGAAAGGTCTGTTTCACCAGGACTGGGGATTGGAAAAAAGCCATGGCCAAAGAAAAGGACAGCACAGCACAGCTCAGCCCAGGCCAGAGATTACCTGAAACAGCTTGAAGGGATGGGGAGAGAACTCTGCTATACCAGAAAGAGTGTGGAGGAGCACCGGCTGCAGAATCTGCAGCAAGAATCTGGAGAAAGCAGCCTGCACCACCAGTAAGGGGTCAGGGAAGACTGCAGAGAATTCTCTGCTCTCCCTCGAGGCAGGACTCTGCTGCTAGCTTACACTCAGATCCAGGTTGCAGTTTGGGCTTCTATACTAAGATAGCAGGATCCTCCTTATAGTTCTGGGGCAGAGGGAAGTATGGGGGGGGCATCTATGTATCAAAGCACAGGCAAGAGAGCATAGATCTTGGAGGAATAAAAGTCCCAGTGGAGTGTCCCCCCCGCCAAAAGAAACAACCCAAAGTCTTAGAAGTGCTGTCTTGGAGTGAGGAAATGTGTAAACAACAGAAAAAGAAACTGATCATAGAGAATTACTTTAGTCCCATGGAAGATCAAAACACATACTCAGATGATGACAAAATCGAAGCTTCTGTATCCAAAACCTCCAAGAGAAATAGAAAATGGGCTTAGACTATAGATGAGTTCAAAAAAGACTTTGAAAAGCAATTAAGGGAAATGGAGGAAAAACTGGGAGAAGAAGAAATGAGAGCAATGCAGAAAAATCATGAAAACCAAATCAACAGTTTGGTGAAAGATATATAAAAAATACTGAAGAAAATAATATGTTAAAAACCAGTTTAGGCCTAATGGAAAAAGCAACACAAAAGGCAATGCCTTAAAAAGCAGAATAGACAGCTGGAAAAGGAGATAAAAAAAAGCTCTCTGAAGAAAATAACTCCTTCAAAAGCAGAATGGAACTAAAGGAAGCTGATGACTTTGCAAGAAATCAGGAAGAAATAAAAGACTTCCAAAAAAGCCAAAAATTAGAAGAAAATGTGAACTATCTCATTGGAAAAACAATAGACCTCGAAAACAGATCCAGAAGAAATAGGTTAAAAATTACTGGGCTATCTGAAAGCCTCAATCAGGAGAAGATCCTAGACTTCATTTTTCAGGAAATAATACAGCAAAATTGCCTTGAGTTCCTAGAAGCAGAGGGTAAAACAGAAATCGAGAGAATTTACCGTTTTACCTCCTGAAAGAGATCCCAAAAAGAAAAACTTCCAGGAATATTATAGCCAAATTCCAAAACTCCCAAATTAAAGAGAAAATTCTAAAAGCTGCCAGAAACTAACAATTAAACTACCGAGGCTCCATAGTCAGGATTACACAGAATCTGGCAGTATCTACATTAAGGGCTCATAGGGATTGGAATATTATATTCTGGAAGGCAAAAGATCTTGGTTTACAAGTGAAAATCAACTACCCAGCAAAAGTGAACATCCTCTTTCAGGGGAAAAAGATGGACTTTCAAACTTTCCTATTGAAACAACCAAAGCTGAACAGAAAGTTTGATCTCCAAGTATAGGATTCTGGTGAGCCAAAGAGGGAGTGGAAGAGAATGACTAATGATGAGGAACTTAATGATATTGAACTGTTTGTATTCCTGCATGGGAAGAAGATATTTATAACTCATATGAACTTTCTCATTTTTAAGAGTTATTAGAAGAAGCATACACAGACAGGACATAAGAAGGAGCGGAATATAATGGTATAATATAGTAAAAAGTTGGAGTCAATGGGTGATAAAGTAAAGTACTGGGAGGAAGGGAAAGGAGATGAAGAAGAAGAAGGTAAGAAATTTCACATAAGAGTCAAGAAAAAGCTTTTTCAATGGAGTGGAAAGCGGGGAAGGTGGGGGGAATGAATGAGCCTTCATTCTAATCAGAAATGGTTCAGAGAGGAAATAACATACACATTTAATAGGGTGGGGAAATCTATCTTAGCCTAGAGAAAAATAACAAGAAAGGGATGGGATAAGGGGGAATGAGGGGAGGGAAGGGGGGAATAGGTAATAGAAGAGAGGAAGATTAAGGGAGAGGGTACTCAGATTCAACACTCTTTTGGACAGAGCCAGGATGAAAGGAAAAAGGGAATAAATGAGAGTGGGGAGAAATGGAGTGGAGGTACAGCTAGTAATAGCAACTGTTAGAAAAATATTGAAGCAACTTCTCTGGTGGACTTAAGATAAAGAAAGCAACTCACCCCAGAGACAGAGCCATTGGAATCTGAACACAGACTGAAGTACATTTTTCTCTCTCTCTCTCTCTATTCTTGAGGTTTCTCATCTTCTTGGGGGAGGGTTTATGTTTACTCTTATAATACATTCAATTTACATCAATGTATAGCATGGAAACAATTTAAAGACTATCAGACTGCCTTCTGTGTGTGTGGGGGAATTGTAAAATTCAAAACCTTACAAAAATGATAGGTACATATTACTAGTGTATATAATTGGAAAAGAAATAAAATGTTAACAAATAAAAAAATAAAGAAAAAGATTGTATATAAAATTATGATCTTCCATTTTGTAGTTTGTTAAAAAAAGGATCCATCCCATTTGTGTTCTTTTTTCCAGACTTCCCACTCTGTATACTTTTCAATGCTTCTAATGCTGTTTTTTCATATCTACAACTACCCAACAACCCCCTCTGACCATTCATGACTTTTTAATACTAATTTTTTCTTTCAGATTGCTTAAGAATCAATTACTCAAAACTGTGTCACCTTGGGCAAAGAATTCTATCTCCATATACTGCTTCTCTTTACTTTCTTTACTATGTTTCTTCTTCATTATGAAATAGAAATTAGAGACAGAGATGTTAAAAGTCCAAAATATAGTGGTTCCACTGTTGAAAATGAAACAAATATTTTGTTGTTGAAAAGTACAAAGTTCTTTTTTTATTGTCTGCTTGTTGTCATCCAAGTTAAATCTGTAAATGACATTGGAAGGTGTAAAGCTTTCTGCATATTTATTTTTGTTTCCACTGATTTCTTTCTATTTTACTAGGTGGTACTTATCATAGTTTTATCACCTATAATGTGAAAAACAACTGTAGCCCTTGTCTACAATGTTTCTCTGCTTGGCAATAATATTAAAAGTTGTCTATAAGAAACAATTTAAAAAAAAAACTCTTTTGACCTCTATTATTAACAATCTATTACTACGAGTAAACTGACCACTTCCAGCCAAGATGGTGGAGAGAGGACAGGCACAGTTCTAAAGTCTCCTGATCTCTTCCCCATCTATCACATGAAACAAACCTCTTAAAAGAAACCTGACCCATAAAACCTAGAAAGAAAAGCCAGGAAAAAGGACAACTACCTCAGGATTTCTCTCCCACAGCAGCTTTGGCCAAATTCAGGTGGTTGAGTCTGGGCTCAGAGGGAGGATCAACCCCAGATCAGCCAGATTAACAGCTGAATTGGAACCGGGAGTCTGAGGGCCAGACATGCTGGATCAGCGGTGGGGCTGGACGAAAGGGGCTTGGGTCCGCCGGGAAGCAGAGGCACTGGTGTTGGTGCTGTCCCCCTGGAGCTCGGGGACCAGGCTGGGGGGAGAGTTCTGGTGCAGGAGAGCTGCTGATGCCATCCCTGGGCTCCTCCAGTCTGAGAAACTGAGGGCATGCCTGCATTGCACAGAGGCCTCTTCTCAAACAAATGCAAGCTACTTCTGCCTCAGGCCCAGGTGTGTGAGCAGAAGAACCAGCCCAGCTGAGGAATGACCTCAGGCCAGGGTAAAGCCCACCATTGATTGAAGGCAAAAGAATTCAATAGCTCCAATTCCTCCCTTCAGGCAAAGGGAAAAGGCCTCTCAACCAAGGTCACAGACACTCCAGAGAGGGCAACCAGCACCTCCTACTGGCCAGCCAGAGAAACTGCACTCAGTAAAGCCTTTAGAGATCCCAAGCCCAGGTGAACCAGCCCCCCGCCCCCAACTCTTAGCATAATGAAGAAAGGTGGATCCATAGAAAAATTCCTGGAAGGGAAAGACCCCAACTCAGAGAGACCTGGAACCTCTGAGGAGAATACAATCTGGTCTGCAGCACAGAAAGACTTCCTTGAAGAAATAAGGAAGGAGCTTAAAAATTTGGGAGAGACAAATACTTTGCAACAAGAAAACAAAACCTCAGAAAGTACAATTGGACAAATACAAAATGAGAATAATTCTCTCAGATCTTCAAATGGGCAAATGCAAAAAGAAATTAATTCTCTCAAAACCTCAATTGGTCAAATGGAAAGCTCTTTCAAAAGGAGAATTGACCAATTGGAAAAGGGGTTGCAAAAGGTTAATGAAGAAAACTCCCCCCAAAAAAAGAATGGAGTCTACAGAAACTAATGACTCCATGAGACAGCAAGAGGCAGTTAAACAAAATAAAAAAATAGAAAAAAGAGAAGCAAATGTAAAATACCTCATCAACAAAACCACTGACCTCGAGAATAGATCAAGGAGGGGCAACCTGAAAATTATAGGACTTCCTGAAAACAATGAAGAGAAAAAAAGTCTGGACTTAATATTACAGGATCTAGTGAGGGAAAAATGCCCTGATACCATGGAATTGGAGGGCAAAGTAGTTATTTAAAGAATACATTGATCCCCACCAGAAAAAAATGCTAAAATGAAAACACCAAGGAATGTTGTGGCCAGACTCCAGAACTATCAGATAAGAGAAAATCCTGCAAGTAACCAGAAAGAAACAATTTAAATATCAAGGAGACATAGTAAGGATCACGCAGGACCTGGCTGCATCAACATTATGGGATCAAAGGGCCTGGAATGAAATATTTTGAAGAGGAAGGGAGCTTGGAATGCAGCCAAGAATCTACTTTCCTGCAAAGCTGAGTCTTCTCTTTCAGGGAAAAAGATGGACATTTAACGAAATGGAAGAATTCCAAAAATCTCTGATGAAAAGACCAGAGCTAAACAGAAAATTTGGACATCAAACAGGAGGTTCAAGAGACACATGAAAAGGTAAAAAAAAGGGTGGGGGCAGTAAAAGAAAAAAAATGCAATCCAGTAAATTGAAACTGGCTATATCCCAGCATGGGGGTAAAAATAAAAAGATTCTCATAAACCTTGAGAAATATAACCCTAACAGAGAGAATATACCTAGCCAGAAATGATGGACATTCATGACCTATCCATGAGAGTACTATCTAATGGGATGTAACTGGCTTTAACCCCACTTGGGAGAAAGACTCTCAGGAATTTTGACTCTATTCGATAGAATATACAGAACTAGAAGGGACAGACATTAAGAATTTTCTATGACTTAGATAGAATGATCTAAAAAAAACCATTACCATCCTAAAAAGGGGGACAGGAAAGAGACTGGAGGAGGGAGGGGACTGAATGGGGTAAATCTCATTACACTAAGAGGTACAAAAACCTATGGTAATAGTGGGGAAGAAGGGAGCAGAGGAGAAACACCTGAATCTTCTTCTCATCAGACTTGGCTTAAAGTCAACCTACACATACTCAGTTAACTTATAAAACATCTAACCTTTCAAGTATTAAAAGGGGAAAAGGGGAGGGGGGGTGGAGAAAGGGAAGGGGAGTGGGGGAAATAAGGGGGAATAACAGAAGGAAGGGAAGGGAAAAAGGGAAAGGGGAAAGAAAAGGGAGGGTGTGATATAGGAGGGCAAACACACTGAAGGGAGTGGTTTTCAAAAACAAAAGACTGGGGAATATGGATAAAAGGGGGGGAAAGGGGGGAAAAGTACAAACAGAGGGAAGATAGCATAGAGGGCAATAAAGAATTAGTAATCATAACCTTGAATGTGAATGGGATGAACTCTCCCTTAAAATGTAAGCAAATAGCAGAGTGGATTAAAAACCAGAATCCTACAATATGCTGCTTACAAGAAACTCATTTGAAGCAGGGAGATACATATAGAGTAAAGGTAAAAGGTTGGAGCAAAATATATTTTGCTTCAGCTGAAGTAAAAAAAGCAGGGGTAGCAATCCTTATCTCAGACAAAGCAGCAGCAAAAACAGCATTAAAAGAGATAAGGAAGGAAACTTTATCCTCCTAAAAGGTACCAAAGACAATAAAGTCATTTAAATATTGAATATATATGCACCCAGTGGGACAGCACCCAAATTCTTAGAGGAGAAGCTGAAAGAATTACAGGAAGACATAGACAGCAAAACTCTACTAGTGGGAGACCTCAACCTCCCACTATCAGATCTAGATAAATCGAATCATAAAACAAACAAGGAAGAAATTAGGGAGGTAAATAGATTGTTAGAAAAATTAGATATGGTAGACTTACGGAGTAAACTGAATGGGGATAGAAAGGAATATACCTTTTTCTCTGCAGTACATGGAAATTATACAAAAATTGACCATGTACTAGGACATAAAAACCTAATGATCAACTGCAGAAAGGCAGAAATAGAGAATACATCTTTCTCAGATCACAATGCAATAAAAGTCATATGCAATACTGGGCCAAGGAGATATAGACCCAGAACAAATTGGAAACTGAATAACCTCATTTTAAAAAATGAGTGGAGCAAAAAACAAATTATAGAAAGAATTAACCATTTTATCCTAGATAATGATAATAATGAAACAACATACCAAAACCTATGGGTTTCATTCAAAGCAACTCTCAGGGGATATATTATAGCTCTAAATGCTTATATGAAAAATTGGAGAAAGGGGAAATCAATGAACTAAACATGCAACTAAAAAAATTAGAGAAAGAACAAATCAAAAATCCCCAATTAAGTACCAAACTAGAAATTCTAAAAATTAAAGGAGAAATTAATAAAACTGAAAGCAAAAAAATCTATTGAATTAATAAATAAAACCAAAAGTTGGTATTATGAAAAAAACAATAAAATTGATAAACCTCTGGTCAATTTGATTAAAAAAAGGAAGAAAAACCAAATTGCTAGTATCATAAATGAAAAAGGTGAACTCACCACCAATGAGGAGGAAGTTAAAGTAATAATTCGAAATTATTTTGCCCAACTCTATGCGAATAAATTTGATAATCTAAGTGAAATGGATGAATATTTACAGAAATATAAGTTGCCCAGGTTAAATGAAGAAGAGATTAAATACCTAAACAACCCTATCTCAGAAAAAGAAATTCAACAAGCCATTACTGGACTCCCTAAAAAAATCTTCATGGCCTGATGGATTCACAAGTGAATTCTACCAAACATTTAAGAAACAATTAGTTCCAATCCTATATAAACTCTTTGGAAAAATAGGGAAAGATGGAACTCTGCCTATCTCTTTCTATGAAACCAATATGGTACTGTTACCTAAACCAGGAAGAGTTAAAACAGAGAAAGAAAATTATAGACCTATCTCCCTGATGAATATAGATGCAAAAATACTAAATAAAATCTTAGCAAAACGATTACAAGTCATCACTAGGATGATCAAGTAGGATTTATTCCAGGAATGTAGGGTTGGTTCAATATTAGGAAAACTGTTAGTATACTCAATTATATCAACAATAAACCTATCAGAAATCATATGATCATATCAATAGATGCTGAAAAATCTTTTGACAAAATACTAAGAGTAAACTTCTATACAAAATGGCTATGATTCATGTTAACAGCTCTTGTTTAAACATTTTCAATTGCTTGGTAGTTTGAACACAAACTTTTAACTGTACTTGAACTGTTTTAACTATATGTCAAACAGTAAAATTATACTAGTAGGGGAGCTCATCCTCCCTCTCTCAGAATAAACAAGATAAACAAGAAAGAAATTAAGGAGGTGAACAGAATGAATCTTTGAAAAGTCAGATATGATAAACCAATGGAGAAAATTAAATTTTCTCAGTAGTAGTGGCATCTACACAAAATGTATTAGGGCATAAAAACCTCAACACTAAATGTAGAAAGGCAGAAGTATTAAATGTAATTTCTCAGATTATGATGCAATAAAAATTACAAGTAATAAAGGGACATGGAAATATAGACTAAAATTAATCTAAATTATATTACCTAATTCTAAAGAATGAATGGATTGAACAACAAATGATAGAAACAATAAGTTCAACCAAGAGAATGAGATAATGAGACAACATACCAAAACTTATGGGATACAGTCAAAACAGGGGAATTTCTTTGGGGAAATTTTATCTTTTATAATTGTAAATATTTATGTTATAAATATTTATAAATTATATATAAACTATAAATTATATTACAAATATTTATATTATAAATTTTATATTTCTAAATGCTTAAATGAATAAAATAGAGAAAGAGAAGATCAAGGAATTGGTCATGTAACTAAAAAAAAGATAAAAAAAATAACAAATTAAAAACCCCCAATTTGATTCCAAATTAGAAACTCTAAAAAATCAAAGGAGAGATTAATAAAATTAAAAATAAGAAAACTATTGAATAAATAAATAAAGCTAAGTTGCTTTTATGAAAAAAATGGAAAAACCTTTGGGGAATCTATTTTAAAAAAGAAAACCAAAATATCAGTATTAAAAAGGAAAAGGATGTATGCAAAGGCAATTTACAGATGAGGAGATCAAAGCAATTCATAGCTATATGAAAAAAACGTCCTAAATCATTAATTATTAGAGAAATGCAAATTAAAGCTTCTCTGAGGTACCACCTCACACCTCTCAGATTGCCCAATATGACCAGAAAGAATAATGATCATTGTTGGAAGGGTTGTGGGAAATCTGGGACACTATTACACTGTTGGTGGAGCCGTGAACTCATCCAACCCTTCTGGAGAACTATTTGGAACTATGCCCAAAGGGCAACGAAAATGCACATACCCTTTTCACCCAGCAATACCACTACTGGGCCTATATCCTGAAGAGATGAAGAAAAAGGGTAAAAACATTACTTGTACAAAAATATTTATAGCAGCCCTGTTTGTGGTGGCAAAGAATTGGAAATCAAGTAAACATCTTTCAATTGGGGAATGGCTTAGCAAACTGTGGTATATGTATGTCATGGAATACTATTGTTCTATTAGAAACCAGGAGGGATGGGATTTCAGGGAAGCCTGGAGGGATTTGCATGAATTGATACTGAGTGAAATGAGCAGAACCAGAAAAACACCGTATACCCTAACAGCAACATGGGAGTGATGATCAACCTTGAAGGACTTGCTCATTCTATCAGTGGAACAATCGGGAGCAATTTTGGGTTGTCTGCAAAGCAGAGTGCCATCTGTATCCAGGAACTGTGGAGTTTGAACAAAGTTCAAGGACTATTCCCTTTAATTTAGAAACAAACAGATATCTTATTGTCTGATCTTGTACCTCTTAGAATTCTTGTCTCTTCTCTAAGGATATGATTTCTCTCTCATCACACCTAATTTGGATCAAGGTACAACATGGAAACAAAGTAAAGACTGACAGATTGTTTTCCATGGGGTGAGGGGGTGGGGGAAAGGGAAGTAAGATTGGGGGGAAAATTGTAAAACTCAAATAATATCTTTGAAGAAAAATAAATTAAAGGAATTAGAATAGGCAATGAAGAAACAAAACTGTTATTCTTTGCATTTGACATAATGATATACTTAGAGAATCCTAGAGAATCAACTAAAAAAATCAACTTAAAATAATTAACAACTTTCAGTAAAATTGCAAGATATAAAATAAATCCATATAAATCATTAGCATTTCTTTATAATACCAACAAAGTCCAACAGCAAGATACAGAAAGAGAAATTCCACTCAAAATAACTGTAGAGAACATAAAATATTTGGGAGTTTACCTTTCAAGACAAACCCATATAAATATGAATATAATTAAAAAACACTTTGCACACCAATAAAATCAGATCTAAACAATTGGAAAAATATTAATTGCTTATGAGTAGATCAAGTTAATATTATATTGTCACTTTATGTCATATTTTTTCTCAACTTTGTTTTTTTCTAAACTGGTATTTAATTTGTTCTTTTCTGCCCCCCCTTTTTTTGCAAGGCAAATGGGGTTAAGTGACTTCCCGAAGGCCACACAGCTAAGTAATTATAAAGTGTCTGAGGCTGGATTTGAACTCAGGTCCTACTGACTCCAGGGCTGGTGCTCTATCCACTGTGCCACCTAGCTGCCCCTCTTTGCTTTTTTAACATTGGATTGTCTTATCTCACTAGGGTAAATATACTTAATCTTAAAATACTTAATACTTAAAATACTTAATCTATTCTATTTTTCTAAACTAGACCAGTTCATGTTTCCTTGTGCAGTCTGGTGGTCAGTTGTTCCCCGGGCATCACCATATTGCTTTTAGATGGAGTATACACACCTGACAGACTTCAACATTACTACAGTTCAGTATCTCAAGCAACTCTTGACCTCAGCTTCCCTAGCATCTAATATTATGGGTGTGTATCATAATTCTCAGGCAATTCAGAAATGGCTTCCTGTGAGATTTTAGGTACCAAGAAAGAAAATAAATTCTCAAAAGAACACAAGTTAAGCAGTTCTTCATTCACAGATATGCAACACTGTAGCTCCTTAGCCCCTCTGTTCCAAAGGCAAGCACAGGAAGTATCAGCAAAAGATATTCAAGATAATACATACTCCAATTTTGAGCCCAGAACTCTTTTTTTTTTGCAAGGCAAATGGGGTTAAGTGACTTGCCCAAGGCCACACAGCTAGGTAATTAATTATTAAGTGTCTGAGACCAGATCTGAACCCAGGAACTCCTGACTCCAGGGCCAGTACTTTATCCACTACACCACTACGCCACCCCCCAGAACTCTTTATACTGATCTTACACCTGATTGTTTTTACTGGATGGATTCAAAGAATCTGAGTAAGAAGGGGACCTTGGGGCAACCAGCAGTGGACTAGACTGTGACACAAGGGCACTGTAATTAGGCAAACTGTTAACACTGCATACTTGGAATTGATTAAATTTGCTAAAATGATTATGATTAGGAGAGTATTGCATTCATTCCCTAAATGAACCTGAATAATTAGGTACAAAGCAATTACCCAGTGAATAAGCAGTCAACAGTGGTCAAACATGATGACATTTCTGTCAGCTAGGGTTTAGAAGTAGTCAATTCTCATAATCTCTTATCACTAACCAATAGTTTACTAACTATTGAGATTTAGCTAATTTCATTGATTGTGGAAATTTTCAGTGTGCACAATATCCAGTGCCTGACAACTTAGTTCCCAATCATAATTCATGATATGATGGCCTCGAGATTTCTGTGCAGTATATAAATCTTTAATCTCTTATTTTTCCCAGATTTTTCATTTTCCTCTATTTTGTTTACCTCTGCATTAAAGTCACTGAAAATCAGAATATATGCAGATTTAATTCAGATGGTCTTATCTATATAATTTCTTTACTTTCTCATTCTCTGTAACATGTCATAATGATGATGACTATGATAGCCAGCATTTATTTAGCTCTCTAAAGTTTGCAAAGTGCTTACATATTGCATTCGATGCTTACAACAACTCTGAGATTTTATGCTATTACACTCATTATGCAGATGAGGAAACAAGTTAGAGTTTAAGTAAAAGATTTAAGTGATCAGGGTCACACAGTTACTAAATGTCTGAGATTAAATACAAACTCTAGTCTTTCTGATTCCAAATTCAACTCTATCCACTGCACCAGAAAGTTCATAGATCTGGGGGAAAAAAGAGAGTGGGGGGGGTCATGTAGTCCAACTCTTATCATTTTACAGATAATTAAAGGAGGCCAAGGAAGCTAAAGTGACTCGCCTGAGGACACCAAGGGAAGAAGCATCAGACGTAGCCTACTAACCCATGTGCTGATTCCAAAATCAGAGTTCACTCCCCTGTAACATGTTGCTTCCTATATGTTGGCCTACATGATTACATTTCTTCAGGAGAGTTTTTATGCTGCAGTTCTTCATGAAAAAAGCAAGATGGGGGGGCAGAGCCACGAGGGCGACATGAAGGGATCGAGTCTTAGGAGATCTCTGATAAAAACTCATAAACTAAGGACTCTAACTAAACTTTCGAGAGACAGAACCCACAGAGGGACCCAGTGAGGCAGTTCTCCTACTCAAGGTAACCTGGAAAAGAGCAGAAAGGCTCTGCTCCCCAGGATCAGACAGGGACCCTGCCAGAGGGGTGGCCCGCCAGAGGGAAAGAACTTCAGCCTTCCAGAGGCAGCACCAGGGCGCTGGGAGCCTCAGCTCAACAGCAGCTGGGGAGTCTCCTGAGCTGCACCCCGGGGAGCACCGGCACAAAGTGGGGGAACACGGGGGACCTCTGCCAGAGCGAGCATGTGGAGCCCAGACCTCAGGGCACACAGCGAGCAAAGTGGTCTTTCTGCAGCCCAGATCCAGAAACAGAAGCAGGCAGAGCCGGTAAGCAGGAGCCCCCAGGGCATGAGCCCATTGAGCTGAGAGAGGGGAGTGAAGAGAGACTGCAGAGCTCTGTCCTCTGCCCCTGGAACAGGACTCTGGAGCTCTGACCACATTCAGATCCTGATCCCAGTCTAAGCCTCCCCCCACATAGAACAGCAGGCCCCCCCCCCCCCTCAGCCTCGTGGCAGAGGGGGGCGCTTATGGTCATTCACAGACCAGGAGGGAGGACAGAACCTCAGAGACCCTTGAGGGAGTGTCCAAAAAGCTCAGGAAGCACCCCAAAAAACAGGCTTAGGCTGGGAAAATGAGCAAGCAAAGAAACAAGAGGAAGACCATTGAGAAATATTTTGCAAATGAGCTCAAGAAGGATCAAAATACTCAGTCTGAAGATGAGGAAGCACAAGCTCCTGCATCTAAAGACTCCAAGAAAAACAGAAATTGGGCTCAGGCTATGATAGAGTTCAAAAAAGACTTTGAAAATCAAATGAGGAAGTTGGAAGAAAAACTGGGAAAAGAATGGAGAAAGATGCAGGAAAAACATGAAAATGAAGTCAGCAGCTTAGTCAAGGAAATCCAAAAAAATGCTGAAGAAAATAGCATGCTAAAAAGCAGCTTAGGCCAAATGGATAAAACAGTTCAAAAAGTTATTGAGGAGAAGAATGCTTTAAAAAAGCAGAATTGGCCAGATGGAAAAAGAGATAAGAAAACTCTCTGAGGAAAACAAATCCTTCAGACAAAGAATAGAATTCAGGGAGATTGATAAATTTACCAGGTCAGGAATCAATACTTCAAAACCAAAACAATGAAAAATTAGAAGAAAATGTGAAATATCTCATTGAAAAAACAACTGATATGGAAAACAGACTTAGGAAAGATAATTTAAAAATTATTCGAATACCTGAAAGTCATGATCAGGAAAAGAGCCTTGACATCATTTTCAAAGAATTACTACAGGAAAATTGCCTGGATATTCTAAGAGGGCAAAATAGAAATGGAGAGAATCTACCGATCCCCCCAAGAAAGAGATCCCAAAAAACTAACCCCCAGGAATATTATAGCCAAGTTCCAGAACTCCCAAGTCAAAGATAAAATATTACAAGCAGCCAGAAGGACACAGGTCAAATATCATGGAGCTGCAGTCAGGATCACACAGGACTTAGCAGCAGCTACATTGGAAGCTCGTAGGGCTTGGAATACAATACACCGGAAGACAAGAGAGCTTAGAATGTGGCCAAGAATGAACTGCCCAGCAAGGCTGAATGTCCTCTTCCAGGAAAAAGATGGACTTTCAATGAACCAGGGGAATTTCAAAGGTTCCTTTTGGAATGGCCAGAGCTGAACAGAAGGTTTGACCTTCAGATACAGGACTCAGGTGAAGCATGGAGATTGGAGGAGAGGGGGGAAATATGAGGGACTTAATGAGGATGAACTGCATGTATAGAAAAATGATACTGATAATATTCATATGAACCATCTCAGTTAATAGAGCAGGTAGAGGGAGCTTTTATAGTTGAAGCACAGGAGAAAGCTGAATTGGAAGATAAAATATGGTGTAAAAAATGGAGTCAATAGGAAAAAAGGGAAATGGAATGGGAGAAAGAAAAAGGAGAGAGGGAATAGTCCAAGATATTTCACATAAGATTTTTTTTTTTATTACAATGAGCTATTGCAATGATATGGAAGGGGGGAGGCAAGGGGGAATGAGGGAACCTTTGCTCTCATCAGAGATGGCTAGGACAGGAAACAGCAAATATACTCAATGGGGTATAGACATCTGGAGTAAGAAGGAGGAGGGAGCAGGGGGAAGGGGTGGGGATGTGAATAAAGGAGGAGAGGATGGACCCTGGAGCGAGATTGGTCAGATATAACACATTTTCTTTTTTACTTCTTGCAAGGGGCTGGGATTGGAAGGCCTACCCAGGACCATAGGGCCAGGGGGATTCTGGGTATGGGGGCTCAGGGCTTCTTGGCCCCAGGACCAGGGATCTGTCTGCTGCGCCACTCAGCGACCCTGCAGCGGAGTCAGAGTGAAAGGAGAGAGAAAATAGAGTACATGGTAGTGGAGAAATACGAAAGGAGGGAGTTGGGATCAGCAGTGGCAACGTTGGAAAAATATGGAAGTAACTTTTGTGATGGACCTACCATAAAGAATGCGTCCACCCATGACAGAGTTGTTGGTGTTGGAACAAAGACTGAAGCACATATTTTGTTATTATTATTTGGGGGAGGGTGCAGGGCAAGTGGGGCTGGGTGGCCTGCCTGGGGCCACATAGCAGGGTGATCTTTGGGTGTCTGGAGCTGGATTCGGACCCAGGTGCTCCTGGCTCAAGGGCCAATGCTCTATCTGCCACCCAGCCACCCCTACTATTATTACTATTTCGTTTTATTTTGGGTCTTTTTTTCCCTTCTTTTTGGTTTTGGCAGGGCAGTGGGGATCGGGTGGCTTGCATGTCACATGGCTGGGTGGTTGTTGGGTTTATGAGGCTGGATATAGACTCGGGTGCTCGTGGCTCCAGGGCTGGTGCTTTGTCCATTGCGCCACCTGGCCATACCTACAATTATTACTATTATTTTTTTTAATTTTAATTTTTCTCTCCCTTTTACTTTTTTCGCCCAAACAAGTCTATCTATATTCATGGGGGAGGGGTATTTTGTTTACTTGTAAACAAGAATATTTCATTAATGTAAAAAAAACATTTGTACAAAATGAGAATAAAAAATAAATTAAAAAAAGAAAAAAGCAAGATGCCAAAACTTCTGTGAATTGATATTCATTGCTATCTTTCAATGAACAAAGAAAATAATTCCACCAACTCCTTAGGATAACTTTTTTTTAATTTTTTAAAATTTTTTATTTTTTTTAGGTTTTTTCTAGGCAATGGGGTTAAGTTGGCCTGCCCAAGGCCACATAGATAATTATTAAGTGTCTGAGACTAGATTTGAACCCAGGTACTCCTGACTCCAGGGCCGGTGCTTTATCCACTGCACCACCTAGCCACCCCTTTAGCATAACTCTTAAAGGTAAAACTGATCCATTCTACCACTTACTTTTTAATTAAAATACTACATTACACACACACACACACACACACACACACACACACACACACACACACACAGTTTTTCCATTTCTCCATTTGTCTGACCATCACAATTATCCCTATACCCTATATCAAAGCATTCCATACATACTTAATGGAATCAAAGGGTGGATTTACTTCTTTGAAAACTAAAAGGCATTTTGGATATTATATTTTTGGCAGCATAATCTGGCTGGCACAAGCTATGGTAGGGAAAGTTTGTACTCTTTCCTATGAAAAGGATAACCAGTTATCAGTTATTCCATAAATACAGAAATATTTTGAAAATAATTCAAGTTATTTTCTTAAAAAATGATGTCCTTCACAGTCTGATAGCCACAGTTACAGCATCCTGATTAGATATTCTGATCATTTAGAGAGTTGATGAAGTTGCCATTTACTTTGGAGGACGAATCTTTTCTATGACTGCTTGCATTTTTACTTTTATATCTTCTAGAGAAATGGGTCTTTGAGAGTCTTGTTCTGTTCTTGAAGAACTATTAACCTCTTAATTTTAGTGTGGATAGCCTTTAGTGGTATTTTTCCATTCTGGTTTGAGTTTTGTACTTTTTTTTTTTTTTTTTTTTTGCTCTGACCTCACATTTCAACACAAAACTAAGCAGCTAGTCACAGTGGATAGGAATGCTCAATCTGAAATCAGGAAAATCTGAGTTCAAATCTTGTCTCAGTCAATTCCTAGCTATGTGACCCTGGGCACATCACTTACCTTCTACCTTGGTTTCCTCATCTGTAAATTGAGATAATAATAGTACTTTGCAAACCCTAAAGCTCTATGTAAATGCTAGATATTTCTATTACTGGTGTAATTTCAAAGCTACCTAGACAAATTATCTGCTTAGCCATTTTCAAAGATCCCAGTGTTGCTTTAAAGGAACTGCTTTCAAAGTTCAGTGCCTCTATTTAAGCTACCTAATAGTCATATTAGACTTGCATAGTAAATAACTACTAGTACTAATTTTCCTCATTTTCTATCTTGGTAATTTTTTTTTTTTGGCCTTTAGGTTCACAAATGAAGATGACTTTCTGTGGCTATAGGAAGTTCACGTTCACTTCCACCAAGCTGCCTACTGGGTAGCAATACAAAAGGGGCAGAGAGAATGAATATCTCACTTCCAGATCCAATGGTACTGCTAAGGGTGGTGGTACTGCTAAGGATGTACTCACACTAAGGACCATCCTTCCATTTCACTTAAACTTCATTATATCTTTTGACTGCATTTACAGCAAGAAGGCCTACATCAGTATGATTTAACTCCTCCAAAAATATGTCAATGCATTTGCTTTTGGACAAAGATCTCACAAAGAATAAAGGATAAATTGATATAGATGATTTTAATACTGTTCTCTTTCACACTTTCTGCCCTTTTCTGCAAGTCTATCAATCATAATTGTCTAAATGAAACACAGTTACACAGGACTGTAGGTGTTTCAGGTCTACTTTATTTCATGAGTTGCAAGGGCCAAAGATTTCATCACCTAATAGCCAGACAACTAGTGATAAATCTCTGTATTCAGATAAGCCAGTTCCTGGCTAGCCAATGTAACTTGATGCCATGACCATATTCAAAACTAGTCTGGTTTCAGCTCTACAGAATAAGATACTCCTCATCACTTCTAAATACACCATTAGACTGATAACTGAAGTCTTCATTGACTCCACCTCTCTCAATCTCTCTTCTCCTTTATATGGAGGGCTGGAGGATGGAGTACCTAACTCCTCCCAACACCTTCCTTTATAGGAAGTAGATGACTTTGCATCTGCTGTCCACTTTGGTTCCAACTCCATAGAAGAAGAAAATCCTCAATATCCTGTTCCTGTCCCCCCCCCCATACACTACACTACACTACACTACACTACACTACACACACACACACACACACATACACACACACACACCCTTGCTTTCCTGATTTCTTTGTGTTATATGTCCCCCTTTAGACTATAAGCTCACTGGGGTCTGGTATTTTTTTTTTTTATTAATTGTATCCCTAGTCTTAGCATATGGTAGGCATAATATATTTATTGGACAGCATTGAGTAAAGCCTTTTTCTAGATATTAGAAGCTAAATAGAATTTTTGTTATGTTTGTTATGTTTTACTGGCTATGCCATTAAAACCAACTTTGTCATAATGAGGAATCAAAGTAGAATGTTTATGAAAATTCTTTATAATACAATAAATCACAATAACAACATATAGCATATTTTATTTAAATAAATTATTTTATTATATTATTAATAAGTACAAGAGTATGTCTAATAATGAAAGGATAACAAAGATGAGAAGATATGAAGAACAATATGAAACATGCTAAATAAAAAGAACTGGGAATTAAATTTTACAAGTGAAAATGTACATAAGTGAAGAGGGAAAATTACCTGTCGATGGTATGTGATCTGAGTTTCTTGCTCAATTTCAGAGTCCAGTTCTGGAACATCAGATTGGTCTGAATCTGACTCATCACTATTAGAGTCAGCAAGACTTTCTGTAATTTTTAAAAGATATTTTTATGTTTTTAAAAGGACAGTTTTAATTAAGCAATATAAAATAATGAATAACAGCTAACTAGTATCAAGTAACATAAAGATACAGGGCATAAAACAAATAAAATTATGTTTTCAAATTACACATATATAAGATGCCAGTATAAACTCTAAAATAATTTTCTTCTCCATTCACTGGAAAGACAATAGTTCTTAAATCCTTTCACTAGTTCCCCATTGTCATTACATGACAAATTTAAATACCAAAATACCTGTAATTAATAAAAGTGGGAAAATAGTTTAAAAAAAACACAAGGAATATAGACAAATTGCTTTTTTAAAATATTCCTTTATCAAAAAATAACAAGATATTTAGATACCCTCAGAATCAATTATATTTTGAACATTAATACAAACATTACTTCCTCATGATTCAGTAGATAAAATGTCACTAAAATAAACTTGCTTTTCAATGTTTTGTAATTTTTCTAACCCCAAGCTTGTATTCAAATAATAATTAACATTGCTCATATTATGGTATTAAATTATTTCAAATATTAAAATTACATCATTTTTAAATTATGTCATTTTGAAATTAAACATGTGGGCATACTTGGGTACATATATAAAAATTTTTTTAAAAAAAATTACTGACCTTGTGGTGCTATATGAAGGGAATCCTTTAATTTTCTCTCAGGAATAAATTTCCACTGAAAGACTGAATGATCTGCTCCACCAATAGAAATAACCCACTGATAATCATGTGACCATCTAACATTGGTTATATGAGCTGAATGACCAATATATTTTTTAAATTTTGCTCCTAAAATAAAAATAGGTTTTTAAACATAATATTTTCATATATAGTTATATGAACATTAAACAATATTTTGTAAAATATAGCAAACAATATTTTCATATATAATTACATGAATGTTGTGCATTAACATTAACTTGAATGTTAAGTTCATTAACACTGACCCTCTTTCATTTCTCTATTATTGCTTATCTTCAACTAGTGACTTAACTGACTAAAGCAAGATGTTAGATAATACCTGAAAATGTTTTAAATCTCTTGTTGATTTATAGTACAGATGGGAAGCCTGACTTGAATTGTTACTTTTAAGGAGCTGTAAAAAGTAATTTTAATTCCAGTACAAATAAAAATTTGTTGATGAATCAGTAATCTAGATTTTGAATGCATAATACTCCATCTCCAAGCTATGCTACCATACTGTGGCCTTTCTTTACTCACATCAGCACTGATTCTTGTCTCTTGTATCCTGAGCAATGCTGAATGAGTTTTTATCTTATCTCCCATAAAACCAGGTCATACCACTTTCCAATCATCTCTAAGACATGCCACCTGCACTTTGGCCCTCTTTTACCCCCCCTCCCCAAGGAGTTTTTACCTCTAAGATCTGCTTAACCCACCATCCCACCTTTCTGCCATGTTCAAACAGGCCTAAGTGCCCTTCAACACACATTCCACCCCCTACAACTCTTTTGTATTACATTTACCTATTAGAATGTACATTCCTTGAGGGCAAGGACTGTCTTGCTTTTGTATTTGCATCCTCAGTGGCTTAGCACATGGTAAACATTTAAAGTTTTTTATTCATTCACTCAAGAATCAATGAGGGCTCAGTTCTTACACAACAGCTCTTAGAGTCCAGGGACTCCTGGCAGTTCCCAAGATTTTTAGGAGGTCCATGAGGGCAAACATACTTTCATAATAATATATATATTTTTTTAGGTTTTTGCAAGGCAAATGGGGTTAAGTGGCTTGCCCAAGGCCACACAGCTAGGTAATTATTAAGTGTCTGAGGCCAGATTTGAACCCAGGTACTCCTGACTCCAAGGCTGGTGCTTTATCAATTATGCCACCTAGCCATCCCCTTTCATAATAATAATAATATTAAGATGTTTTCATTTTTTTTTCTTTTTTTAGTTTTTTTCTAGGTAGGTTTAAGTGGCTTGCCCAAGGCCACACAGCTAGGTAATTATTAAGTGTCTGAGGCCGGATTTGAACTCAGGTACTCCTGACTCCAGGGTCAGTGCTCTATCCACTGTGCCACCTAGCTGCCCCTTTCATTTCTAATATGCTAAATATTGCTGGATAAAATTCACATAAACAAAAGCTCTTTGCAGGTCCTTAATAATTTTAAGATGTTATGATATTAAAAAAAAATTGAGAACCGCACTCTCAGGAAACTAAGGTTAAATGACTTATCCCATTTCACAAAGACAGTATGTAATGAAGTTAAAATCAAATCAATCTTCCAACTCCAGGTAGGGTGCTCTTCTTGCTACATCAAACAAATTATAGACTGATGATCTAACTGGAGAGACAATACAAATGAAAAAAATTCATGAACAATTTTTTTAATCCATAAAAGTAAAATTAACTCTTTATCTAAATTATCGGAGGTATTACTATAATATTAAATGAAGTAATATATATATATATTATATATATATATATATATATATAAATAAAATTATGTCCTTAGAAAACTATAAAGAACTACATAAGTACTATTATTTTTCTATTTTTTTAAATGAATTTCATATTATGGGGTTAATATCAATCTCTTCTTAAAATTTAAAGATACAGATTGATTAACCAAAAATAGGGATGGGGGGGAAGAGAGGGGTAATTCTTATTTAAATTCCTTTTTTTTTTAATTTGGGGGCTAAGGGGCAGCTAAGTAGCCCAGTGGAGAGCACTAGACTTGGAGTCAGCAGGACCCGAGTTCAAATATGAAATCAAAACTTAATAATTACCTAGCTTTGTGACCTTAGGCAAGTCATCTAACTCCATTGCCTTAAATTAAAAAAATAAATAAAATTTGGGGGCCAAAAATTAAATAGAAATTTTTTCTTTAAACTGTCACTAATTTTTTTTCTTGTATATATTATTCCTATTTTTCTTAGTATAGCAAACATAATTTATTTTTTCTTTGTTCATTCATGACTGTGCCTTAGTATCCACATTCTGATCAATTATAAAAATGAGATGTATGGGATATTTAGCTGAATTATACTCAATATATAAATTAATGGAAATTTATCTGGCTTTTTTAGACAACCAAGTCCCTAATATTATTTCTATTAGGAATGTTCTTGTAAAAATTTAACATAGAAAAAAATTAGATAAAGGTTTGATTGTTTTTTCCAGTTCATTTAAAATTGACTGAATTATATACTCCCTTATGCAATTATTTTAAAAGGAAAAATCTAAATATTATTCCTAATGTGAATTTAAATTAATCATATGCTCCTTAGCATAGATTATATTTTCTTTGTTTATCTAACATTGCTGACTTTCACAATAAGATAAAATGCCTATTCATTTTTACAGCTTTTTTTCTAGTCAAGAGAAGGTAATGTATTGAAAGAAAAAAAATCCTCAAATTCTAAGTTTTCTTATACCTGGAATTTTAGATTATCATGACTAATTAAAACCACATTGTACAACAATTCTACAAATAGATTAAATTAACTTTGGGTTTTAAAATAATTAAGCTAATTAGTAAACATGCAGTAGTTTTAGCTCTTTATCAATCTACTTATACTCTTTGTGATACCTCACCATAATATTTATCAGTGAGAAAGAGTATGGCTGAAATTATGACTCAAAGCAAATATACACCAACTCCCTAAAATAAATTATTATTAAAGTGGAACAAAAAGGATATGCAAAGTCTTTTGCTTCTAAGTATTTGCTAACAAAAATAAACTTCATTTTTGTATTGTTTTAAGGCTTGCAATGCAATTTTATGCTTATTCTCTCATTTGAGCCCATATATACTATAACACCACAACTGAAGGTATTCTCAGTATTATCTCAATTTTACTGGATGAAGAGACTTGAGGTAATCTCAGAAGCGTTAACTGAATTATAGCCTGGCAGGTAGGAAGTGCATAAAGAAGGATACAAAGTCAGGCTTTCCTGACTAAATCCAGTATTCTCTTCACTATAACATAGCCTTATTCTGTCTCCTAGGCACAGATTCATTCTATTTACCTGCCCATTATCTTCCTCTTCACTTACTTCACTATTTTTGTAAATGGCAATTCTGTTCATCCAGTCAAAAAACTGAGTTCTTTTTCATTGATTCTTATCACCTTTTATACCTACTCAGTGATCAAATGCTTTTCATAATATCTCTAGCATTCCTACTTCTCCCACTCTATTTCCACTTTCACTACCCTAATACAAACCCTTATTATCACCAATATCAGTATTGTAATAGGGTCTAAAAGGGATAGCTGCCTCTGCTCTCCCTCCAACTCATCCTTCACACTGTCGTTTTTGTTTTCCTTATATAATATTCTTTTTCTTTTCTTTTTTTTTTTTTTAAGATTTTTCAAGGCAATGGGGTTAAGTGGCTTGCCCAAGGCCACATGGCTAGGTAATTATTAAGTGTCTGAGGTCGGATCTGAACCCAGGTACTCCTGACTCCAAGGCCGGTGCTCTATTCACTGCGTCACCTAGCCGCCCCCCTTATATAATATTCTAATCACATCACTCCTCTGCTTAAACATCTTCAGACACTGTCTATCAACACCTAGCAAGTAAAGCTCAGAACTCCTCTAAAATTCAAGAATGTATCAGCTGATGCCACCCTACATTTCCAAACATTTCAAATTCCTTGTTTCCATGATGTATTGCATGCTTCTGAAAAACCAGTCTACTTCAACAACACGACAATGCCCTAAGTTTGCTTGTCTCCTTCAATTTGATCACATCACACCCCCTACCAGGAAAAGACTTTTCCGACTCTGTGCAAACAAATTTCTATCTATCCTTTAAAACACAATTCAAATGTTACCTCCTCCTCCTTGAACCTTTCCATGTTCTCCGTGAGAATGACCTTCACTACGGACCTTATATAGCATTTTGTTTTTCAGCTCTAGTCTATCTATGGATGGTAGCCATCTATGTCTTCATTATTAATAAACACTAGCAAGTCCAAAAAATGTAACACCTAAACTATCCCCTCCCACATTTAGCACAGTTCTCAGCAAAAAAAAAAAAAATTAGTTAAATATTTCTCGAATTTGCTTTAAGTCTGTCTGTTGAAATTCAAGAAACAGATGAAATTCCAATTTGCTTTTGGAGTGTTCCATGTTATATTCCATCTGAAATAATCTTTCCTTCCTTGGATTTCTTGTTAACATTTTGGTTTATATATTTCCTTTGAATTGATATTATGTTTAGCTATTAATGTTCATTTTAGATTTAGCCCATTAGAGATTATAATATTTTAAAGGATCAGGTCTGAGTCTTATTCATCCCAGTATCTTCTAATCCCTGGCATGGTGACTGTTACGTACCTCAGTATTAAAGAATCTCTGATTTAATCATTTATGAACAATTCATTTACTGACACAAATTGCAAACTTACTTAGAAGATGACTCTTAAAAGTAGCTGTAGTTGAGAAATTCATCACCTTATGGTCAACAGGACAATTGAAAAGGCTCTCTGATTTCCAAGTCTTTCAAGACTGGAAGGTTCTGTCAGACTTAAGTTCTACTGGCATAGTCTACAAAAACTGATAATAATCTAAATACAAAGATGAGGAACTGGGGTAAAACTTTAGTGGAGGTAAATACATATTTGATAAATTTATTTAGAATAGTTACCTTAATTTAGTTTTGAGCTTAATTTTCTTATGGATGTATCTTGATGTTCACATGCTAATTTGATATACTGTTTCATGGGCATATAATTTTGAAATCTAAAAATATCAAATAATTATTTCTTCCACTTGCCCTACTTAAGACACAAGATGAGATTAGGAGATAATGGATTCTGGGGAAGCTAGGTGTTGTAGTGGATAGAGCACTGGTCCTGGAGTCAGGAGGACCTGATTTCAAATCCAGCCTCAGACACTTATTAATTTCCTAGCTGTATGACTTCGGATAAGTCATTTAAACCAATTACCTTAAATAAATAAAAAAAAATTTTAAAAAAGGAGATAATGGATTCTAATACCATTGGGGTATGGTATGGTATGGTTAGTGTGGTATATAGTATGGTGTGGTGTGGTATGGTATATAGCACAGCAGTTAAAAGCTGCTATAATCAAGAGCTTTTTATGTATTATCCCAACTTGAACCTCACAGCTTTATCAAGGAAGTAGTATAGAACTACTTTTTTTACATTAACATGCATTTTATTGGCCATTTTATTTTTTCATTTCATTTAATTTTTTTTTACAATTACATACAAAGATAATCTTCAACATTCATTCTTTTACAAGTTTTTGAGATTCACATTTTTCTACTTTCCTTCTTTCAGTCCCCACCCCCCGCCATGGCAGCAAATAATCTAATATAGGTTATACATGTACAAACATGTTTAACATATTTCCATATTAGTCAAGTTCTGAAAGAGGAATAAGAACTAGGAGGGGAAAATACCATGACAAATAAAGAAAAAATAATAAAGGAAGTTTTAAAAAGTGGACATAGTGTACTTTACAGAAGTACATTTCAGAAGTCTTTAAGATTTTTCTCTAAATGTGGATGGCATTTTTCATAATAGGTCTCTCTCAGAATTGCCCTTGGTCACTGAACTGCTGAGAGGGGCTGAGTCCATCACATTTGATCATCTTACAGTGTTGCTGTTAATGTGTAATGTGTACAATGTTCTCCTGGCTGTGCTCATTTCATTTAGCATCATTTCATGCAAGTCTTTCTAGGCTTTTCTAAAGTGAAGACTCTCATGATTTCTCACAGAACAATGTCATATTCAATATGATTCTCATATACCATTCACATTCATATATCATAACTTGTTCAGCCAATTCCCTGCTCATCTCCTTAATTTTCAATTCTTTGCCATACAATATTACTTTTGACATTTCATGGTTCAGGAAACTAAAGCACTAAAAAGTGAAGTGAGTTCCTCAAGTTCATACTACCTTAAAAAATGGCAGAGTTGGGATTCTGGCTCAAATTCAACCATCTGTTTTTAAGTCATCCTATTCTCAAATATAATTTGTGTATTCTGGCACCTACAATTACTTGTTAAATTAAATTAATATAAGAGAAAAGAATGCACAAAATTATAAGAAAAATGCAGTAATTTATCAATAAAGAACCATGTAGAGATTATGCATTTTTCAAAGCAAGAGATCAATAACTAGAAAAGATTTTCAGGAAGCAAAATTACAATGGAGTCAAAAATGTGAAAAATGGTTTTCTTATATTAAAATAACTCCATTTTCAACACTATAATTTTACTCAATTAGAATTTTCACATTTACTTAAAAAAAGTAGTCCAAAAATATTTAAAAAAATACACCAAGCTGAATTTTCCTGCAAGAATTTAACAGTATGATCCAATCATTTTGGAGAGCAATTTACAATTATGCCCAGGGACAATAAAACTATGCCATACCTTTTGATCCAATAATTCCACTACTAGATCTATTTCCCAAACAGATCATAAAAAAAGGGAAAAGATTCACACATACAAGAATATTTCTAGTAACTTTTTTTTGGAGGGGCAAAGAATTGGAAAATGAGGAGATAACCATCAATTGGAGAATGGCTGAACAATTATGGTATGTGAATGTGATGGAGTATTATTGTTCTGTAAGAAAGCATGAGTGGACTGACTTCAAAAAAGTCTGGAAAGACTTGCAAGATGCTAAGTGAAATGAGCAGGACCAGGAAAACATTTTATATATTAACAGCAGTTTTGTGTGATCATCAACTATGATGGACTTAGCTCCTCTCAGCAGTTCAGGGCCCAAGAACGATCTAAAAGGAATG
The DNA here is from genome assembly GCF_037893015.1 of Macrotis lagotis. Lineage (NCBI taxonomy): Eukaryota > Metazoa > Chordata > Mammalia > Peramelemorphia > Peramelidae > Macrotis > Macrotis lagotis. The sequence goes on along the minus strand of NC_133661.1, from coordinate 229,187,109 downwards.
TGATAAAATATGCCATCAAGATCTAGAGAAAACTATGGAGTAAATATTGACCAAAGCATGCTATTTTCACTTTTAAAATTTGTTTTATGTTCTGATTCTTTTTTTCACAACATGATTATTATGGAAACACATTTCAGATAACATATCAGATTACTTGTCATGGGGAGAGAGGTAGTGGAAATCAAAAACTTACAAAAAGATGAATGTTGAAAACTATTTTTGCATGTAATTGAAAAAATAAATCAAAACAACATTCAAAAAAGAACTTAACAATATATAACAGTATATTTTATAACATACCTTTTCTTAAACAAGGATATCGGAATAGTTTTATAATCCCATAGTCATCTGCAGTAACTAAAACTTGGCCAATAAAATTTCCATCTACAGAATTGATATCGTTGCTCTCAGAATACTTGGGCCAAATTCCATTAACTTCAAGGCCTGAAACACAAGTCCAGGAAGCCCACTGAACACCTTTCATTTCTTCTTTGTTTGATACTTCTTTTCCACCTAAAATCAAATCAACATTTTTTTCATTTAAAAAATTCACTTTACTTGCCTTCCCCCCCATCACCCCATACAGTCTAACTTTAAACAATATGAATCTTCCCACCCCAGGTAGAATAGAATATATAAGAACATGAAGCATGCATTTTTGAACGAAGGAAGGTGCCAACAGATTAAGATAAAATAACTAAAAGAATATAAGAGAATAATTCTCAGCTCTAAGTTGTAAAAATTCAAACATGTAGAGAATAGTCAAGGCTGCTGTGGAAAGCAAAAACTACTCTTAGAATTAATAAATATATCCTGTACTGGCATGAATCATGAGGAAGAAGAGTCAAGCTGCGGCAACTCATAAGCCAAATAAGGAAACAACCCAGGAGGTGGACTGAAGCGAAGAGACCAAAATAAAAAGCCAATAAACAAAATTGGGGATGTCAACTAACCAATTACAGAGACTTTTGATAATTATGCTTATCTCATTTCTAAGAAATCTGTAAGAAAATTTGTTTATGTTATTCAAACTTAATTATATTTGCACTATAAGTTATGCTTACTTTCAAATTAACCTTTATAAAGTTTACCAAGCTGATTCCAATCTTCTAGGAATCAGAAGTTCAATTTAGATACATTTTCTTTGATTAATGTTAAAGAAAAAAGGCATTTTTCAATCCTATCCAAAAAACATTAGAATTCTACTGTAGGGGCAGCTAGATGACTAGAGCATTGGCCCTAGAGTCAGGAGGACCTGAGTTCAAATCTGGCCTCAGACACTTAATAATTACCTAGCTGTGTGGCCTTGGGCAAATCACTTAACCCCACTGCCTTACAAAAAGAAAAAAAAAAGAATTCTACTGTACCAATATTTACTGAGTTAATTATGAAGTGAGTTTAACTTGGACCTTCTCCAAAGATTTAGTTAATTACCAAAAGGATCCCAATAATGTACCTTCATCTGTATAATGAATGAGTTGAACTAAATCACTTTTAGGATATCTTTCAGTTTTACAAGTGTTCTTACAAACTAACTTAGTCCTAAAGAACAGATCCCCAAAGACATTGTAGTTTTATTAAACACGCTAAATAAAAAAAAAAATTATCAGTAATGTTATCCTTTTGATAACAAATTAAAAGATTTTGTGGGAATTCTATAAAACCCTTGTGACATACATAGTGGTATTAAAAAAAAAACCTTACTTGGAATCCTATAAAACAGTCTTTTTCCACTTCCATCATTGGTCTGTAAATATCTACTGTCTGAAGACCAGTCCAAATGAGTGATGAAACTAAGGGATCCAACACATTCTCCAACTTTTTTGTACCGCTGGACAACTCCATAAATATCAACCGAGCTGTCATTTGATCCAACAGCAAGGAAAGTTCCATCTGGAGAATATTTTAATTCATGAATTGCTTCTTTCCTATCTTTAATATGAACAACTTCTGTCATATCTCTATAGGAGAGAAAGAAAATTGGAAAATTCATAGCAACATTTTAAAAAGACATGCATTGCTTTATAATGTGCACGTAATAAAGATGTACATATGTATATGTAGGCTTATATGTATAACAACATGTCTTTTTATGTTTTTTATAACTTTTCCTGTTTCTTTTATGCAGTATGGAATTATTTTTTATTTATTTATATTCATTTCACCTCAGATATACAAGTTCCTCAAGGACAGTAGTTATACCACTATATCCTTTATATTATCATCTTTATTTTCTACCCAGTGTTGTTAACAAAAATTAACATTTTATATACCTTATGATTGTAATGGAAAAAAAATCACAAAAACATCAACAGCTCTATATAGAATTAGATTTTTTACATTACATTAATGCAAAGAATATCTGATATGCCAAATTGGGAAGGGGATACTTTCAACATGCCTGATTCTGGATCTTTCTCATTGACACCTCAACCTTCTTTAGTGCTATTTAATCTTTATGCTCCATCCATGCTTCACTCCTCTTATTTTTACTCGGTCAGTGAATACTGAGAGACCAGTGAATATTTTTTTCATACTAGAACAGCTGGTGGAATCTAAAATAAAGAACAGCCTCACTGGACATTTCAAATATATCAATGAAAAGATTGAATACTTTTTGTAAAGGGAAAAAGATGACCTATAATTCTTAAGAAGGACAAATAAGTAAATGATCAAAAACTAGATATATTTTATTTATGCTTTAAGAAAGAGTATAACAAAATGAGGGCCCAGTTGAGGTTGTATAAAAATAAATTTATAGTGGATCCAGTCAAAATGACTGTGTGATTTCCTCCATCTTGATTCAGCAACATATGTAGAGATTAGTGGGAATGGTCTAAGGCTAAGTTTGCTTAACTGAGTGTAAACAGTCACATTATAAGAGGACTAGGGATTCAAGAGAGGAGGAAGGAGTAGAAGTTGAAATGGTTCACCAAAAAGGGTCAAGATGGGAAGAAGAGGAGAGTAGTCAATGTAAGGGAGACAATTTGGGAGAGCAAGAGATTAGGTCACGGTGTGGTTAAAGAATAGAAGTAAAATGAGGCAGCAAAGTGGCACAATGGAATCAAGAGGTCTTGAGTCCAAATTTAGCATCAGGCACTTGCTAGATATGTCACCCTGGGCAAGTCCCTTAATCTCATTGTCTCAAAAAAAGAATAAAAGTAAAGTCAACAGAGTATGGTTGGATAAAGAAATTTCAGAATACTTGAAGATGCAGGTGGTGGTGGCAAACTCAAGGGTAAGACAATTTCAAGTGTAGTTGAGGTTACTGGAGGAGTGGTTAATGGAACTAGAGCAATGTCATCTGTGAAAAATGGCATTTCAAAGTTTCAATATTTATAACAGATTTTCTTTTTTCATGTAGACTTTGCAACAAGGCCTCTTTTATAACAATTGCAAACACCTTAGGTAAACATGTCTCACTATTTTAAAGTTTATTTAGTGTCAGAACTCAGCAGATCATTAAACAAACATGCCTTTGGATATGTTGAAAATACTTATTAGAAAAGAGGCTTCAAAGTTGGATTTTGCTTCATCAACTCAAATTATTTTTTTAGAAATCAATAAACATCAGACAGTGTGGAATCTTATATTCTTTTTTCCTATCTCATTTGAGGAATTTGCCTGAAGTTTTTGGGTTAACACACGATTAAATAAACAGAAATAATACTTCTTAAATAGTCAACTTATGGGATTTATAAGCAAAAGGCAAAATAATATAAAAAGTTACAAAAAGATTTAGATAAATCTATGAATAAAAATAGTGTATAAATGATAATTTTTATATTTAAATAGCAATTATAAAATCACTTCACATATGATTTCTCATTTGATTACAATAAACCTCTGAGATAGTTAGTAAAGGTAATTATTCCATGTGGACCATATTCTCCATGGGGTTTTCTTCAAAGTCAAAGAGACTGGAATTGTTTTCTATTTCCTTCTCCATTAGATTAAGGCAAACAGAAGTTAAATGACCTACCCAAGATGACATCACTATTAAATGGCTGGGGCCACATTTGAAACTGGATGCTCCTGATACCAGGCCCCAGTATTCCATTTACTAAGCCATCTAGTTGCCCTATTTCCCCATTTTACAGACAGTAAATTGAGCTTTAGAAAAATTAAGTAATGTTCTCAAAGATATAAAGCAAATAAATGAAAGACATGGGACCTGAAGGAAGATTTCCTAACTCCTTTTTCTTAACTCTGCTCTTTCTGTTATCCTATACTAACTTCTCTGAAGCAAACCCTATTCTTTTAAGACTGATATTAACATGCACCATTTTCAGGTATAATACTAGAGAGTCAGAGAGTCACAGTATGATTCACTATGTTAATTCATATAATTGAATGTGCTTAATTCTATGACCAAGCAGGCATGATCATTCTTCCCAAATCTATTCTTTAATACCTCATAATCCAATAGTTTTATTCTTTGTCATATAGAAAGTACACAGCAGACCAACAAGGAACTATAATTAAATTTTCAGTGAGATGACAGAAGTAGCAACGAACAATATATGTGTTTCACACTTTACAAATTGTAGCTTAATAAGTATAGAAGTGGGACTGTCTGGTCAGAGAACATAAAACTTTAATAAGCTAATTGAAGTACTGGTAGACATAATCACATTCTACTGTCCATATATAAATGACCTATAAGAAACATGAAAACATAATTGGGCAGATTAAACAGAATGTACAGGTAAATACACCAAAGCATAATTACATAAAACATATACCTATTTTCAGGTATTTCCAAATTATTACACATTAATAATTGATCTCTCCATTATTATTTTATTAAAGGTCCAGCCTGTTCTTGTTTTTTAAATTTTATTTTTATTTATTTAAGACAAAGGGGTTAAATGACTTGCCCAAGGTCACAAAGCTAGGCAATTATTGTCTGAGGTCAAATTTGAATTCAGGTCCTCCTGACTCCAGGGCCATTGCTCTATCTACTGCGCATCCTAGCTGCCCCCAGGTTGGTTATTACTTAAAGAATCCAGATGAAGGCTGAACTGCAAAAAAAAAAATCCTGCTAAGATTATAATGGTATATAAAGTAAGTGTTAATGATGATTTCTACAAATGTTCATCTGACACCCCTAAATGGGGTATCCCCATAGGCTCTATCCTGGATCCTCATCTCACATCTGTCTTAGAATGACAGGGCAGGGAAATGTAACCTCAGAATAAGACTCCAGAAAATAAACTTACATCAACAAAAAATGAACTGAAACTGGCTGGAGAAAAGAGTGTTTTGGTTTTTTTTAGGTTTTTTGCAAGGCAAATGGGTCAAGTGGCTTGCCCAAGGCCACACAGCTAGGTACTCCTGACTCCAGGGCCGGTGCTTTATCCACTGTGCCACCTAGCCACAACGAAAAGAGTGTTTTAATATCTATGCCATCTATGATATAAGTGACTGTGGAATAAAACTACTTAGCATATCTGATTTTTTCCACCAATGGTAAAAATTAACTATAAAATATCAAGACAAAGATGCAGCTGGATAGTGTGTTGGAAAGAGTGCCGGTCTGGAGTCAGGAAGATCCAAGTTCAAATTTTATCTCAGACACTACAAGCTGTGTGACCCTGTGGAAATCACTTTACCCTGTTTTCCTCAGTAAAATGAGCTCAAAAAGGAATTGCAAGCTACTTCAGTATCTCTACCAAGAAAATCCCAAATGGGTCATAAGAGTGGGACATGACTGAAATTACTTGAGAATCAACAACTAATACAAAGCAAATGCTTGAACAAGGTCTTCAAGATTTTCATACATAGTAAACGGAAGAAAATATTCTTTGCTAGAACATAAACTTATACAGGAATGAAAAGCTTGTTTTTTCCCTTCCAGGCTAGAGAATTAAGTTGCGTGAAAAATCAGTATTATTATACATTTGAAATATCAGAAGCATCAGTAGATTTTATTTACATTGTTATTATAAACACAAAACATAATAATATTCAGTTTTCTTATTATTTAAAATGTTAATCACTTTCAATGAAGTTGTTACTTAATTTTAGATTTTAGGAAATTTTGCATATTTTTCTACATTAATGACATACCTTACTCGAAGTACAGTCAAAGAACCATCCTTCATTCCAAGGGCAAGATGGATTCCATCTGTACTAACAGCTGCACAACGAATTGGTTCCTCCATATTACATCTTGCTATTAATGCATGATCTATTAGGCTCCATATCCTACAACAAATATTCAATTAACTATAAAGGTGTTAAATTTTCAATGAAGGATCAATATAATAATTTGATTTCATTCCAATAAAGAAATATAATATTTTATTAACAGCTATACTATTTAACAAGAGAATCCTTTTTTAATGAAATTTGTACTATCATAATTAAACTTTTTCCTGCTAGAATCATGCTTAAAATAGTAGATAGCTATGCAATCAATTCCTTTATAATTGTATTACCCACTGACTTGGTCCTAAATATTTATATTAAATTAGTAAGCTGAAATTTTCTATTTTAACTGAAATTTTTATATTTAAGGACCAAACAAATGATGGTGCTATTTCATGAAAATATTATTTAAAACTGATTCATGACCAAAAACTTTTTATGTACTACACATTCACAGTCTAACACTTATTGAGCTAGACTTAATAGTCTAAGGCAGCATGGTACTACTGTACAATAGTATCTAATCTTCTGTGCAATATAAAAGTATTCCAAGGGCACTTAATGTTTACTAAGTAAGCTTTGATTTCTTTTCCTTCTGGGTTTTTTATCTTTGATAGACATGAAGTCAACTATCATGGTTAAAGGCAAATGATGGAGGCTTGAGGGAAGTGAAGATTTATTTAGTCTTTTTTTTTTTTTTTTTTGGTTTTTGCAGGGCAAATGGGGTTAAGTGGCTTGCTCAAGGCCACACAGCTAGGTAATTATTAACTGTTTGAGACCAGATTTGAACGCAGGTACTCCTGACTCCAGGGCCAGTGCTTTATCCACTGTGCCACCTAGCTGCCCTGATTTATTTAGTCTTTATCCCACTCACCTAAATGATTTCATACATGAAGTGAGTTTTGAGAATGATCGTAACTGAGGGGAGGAAGGGGATTTATGTTATGTTATTCTTGAAAGATCAAAAGATTCTCTCTGATACTTCCTTTTTTTCCTTTTGAAACAAAAAATATGTAGAAATAATAAGACTCTTGGAATCCTCCCATTATAAATTTAAAGGATTTTGTAAAAGTAAAGTAAAAAGTAAAGTAAAAAGCTAATAGAAAATGATACAATTAGTAACAAGAATAGTTCATAACTTTCTCTGTATGTAGAATGATGTACTATAAAATTTAGAGAACACTGTGATATTAATGAGGTTGAAAAACGATTCAGATTGTAAATTGAGGTGGAAATTTATTTTGGAAAATTATAATTGTGATCATAGTGCTTATTACTGTTCTTTAAAAGGAATTTTAAAAGCTATGTACATTAAAGCAGAATGGAAAAGGGGGAAATGATAGCATGCTTACAACTTCAATTAGTAATGATACTTTCATATAAAAAAATCCTTCTATTTGGGACTGGCTATGGTATCCAATTTTGTCCTAAATGAAGAGAATTATCTACTACTATTTACTTCTTTACTTTTTCCATAATGGATATAGCATCATGACAACCACACCACTGGGGATGAGGCTTGAAACAGTGAACTATCAATCAACCTAAGAATAAAGAAGAGTAGCAGATCTGCATAAGGCAGAAAAAGTTATCACTGCATTAAGAAGTAGTTCCTAGGAAGCAGTTCCCTTGAAAAAGATCTGTTGATTTTAGAATTGTTGCATAAGTTTCATAATGTAATGTCAGTCCAAGAAGCTGATGAGATCTTAGATTGCATGAAGGGAGGGACAGTCTCCTCTATCCTTATCTTTCTTGACTCCTCTGGTGCAGGGGATGCTGTAGACTACCCCTTTTCCCCAGGATATTTTCTTCTCTCTGGGTCCAGTCACATTCTTTTCTCCAGGGCATTTCCCTGCTTAGTTGTTCATTCATTCTGTCTCATGCTCCCTAAATGCAGGTATTCCCACAGGCTCTATCCTGGATCCTCATCTCACTCTCTTCTCCCTGGTGATTTCATTAGTTCTCATAGGTTTAATTGTCATCTTGATGAAGCTAATTCACAGATTTTCATCTGCAGTCCTAATTAGTCTCCCAGTCTTAACTTTCCCTCCCTGACCCTGACTACACATCCTACAAAATACTTTTACAAAGTGATTCTTTCAAAGCATCCCTCTGATGATCATGTCGCTTTTCTATTCAACCATTTGTAGTGGCTCCCTTTTTACTCTAGGATTAAATATAAACTGCTGTTTGGTTCTTTAAAGCCCTTTGCAACTCGGTCTCAACCTACCTTTCCAGTCTCATTATTCACTACTCTTGTGTCCTTTAAAAGATAGTATCTTCTTGATGAGTAGAAATTATTTCAGGCATCATTTTTCTGTCACTAGAGCCTAGAACAGTGCCTGGTAAATGGTGGGTGCTGAACAAATACTTGATTGATTGATTTATAGACTTCATCATTCAAATGATCTCTTCAAGGTTACTAATAATCTCTTAACTGCCAAATCTAATTTTTTTTCAGGTCTTATCGTCCTTGATCTGTCATTGTTATCTACAATTTCTTCTTAAATACTCTTTTTTTTAAACCCTCTTAACTCTTAAGTTCTTTCTTTCTTGTTTGTTAATTCATTATTAATCTCTTTTGCTAGATTGTGAGGCTCTATTCTGTACCTTCTCTCTATTCTCTTCCTTGGTGCCTTTTCTCTTGCTTTCAAGGCAGTTAGTGCCAGGCCTGGAATCATGAAGATCTGAATTCAAATGTGGCCTTAGAGAGTTATTAGCTGTATAACCCTGGGAAAGTCACATAATCTCTGTCTTAATGTTCTCAACTGCAAAATACGGATGATGATAATAATAGCACTTACAGGATTATTATGAGGATCATCAAATCAGACAATAATTTAAAAAGTGCTCAGCACAGGGACTAGCATATAGTGAGCGTTATGTAAATATTATCATCATTATTAGTGATCATATGAGTTCTGAAAGGTCTAATTGTCTCTGAAGGATCTAACTGCAAATATATATTTTCAGCCTTAGTCATCCCAAAACTTTAATCTTGCAACTAACTGTCAACTGAACTTTTCCCACTAAATTTCCCATAGATTTCTCAAGCTCAACAAGTCCAAAATTGAACTCATTACCCCCTTCCCAGCCCCTAAACTTTTAAAAATTTCTCCATTATACCACCATTCTGTAGTGAAGATCAGTTTACTTCAGCTTGTATATAACGTATTTGTTCTTTTACAGTTTTAAAGTTGACTTTTTCTCGTTTTGCTGTCATTTTTATTTTTGTGTTCCAAATAAATCACTCTCCTTTCGGAGGAAGCCTCCATCAGATGTTCTAACTTCTGTAATGTTTGTCTTTAGTTCTGTTTTAGGAGGCATGTTTCTAACTTAATGTCTTCTACGAACTGTATTTTCTTTGGAGTCTTTCTGAAGTTTCTTGCTTCTCTGTGATCTCTGAGGAGTCTGTATTTTCATTGTGGAATTTTGATTCCATTTACTCTCCCCTGCCTCCAAATGTCTTTATGAGTCTCTCTCTACTGGTCTATCAGCTTGGGAGATTGGTTTATACTCAGCCTCTCTGAGACTACTTACTTTTCAGTCCTTTTCTTATATTTTCAGTAGCTTATCTTGGGTTTCTTGACTTACTTTTGGCTTTTTTCATTTGCATTGCTTCCCAGAATTCCTGTGATTAGAATTTTTAATTTTCCCCATTTGAGATGTATAAGAACTCAGATGAATCCTTGCCTCTAATACACTCCATGTAAGAAGATTGATAGTACCTTGCTCTATACCAGTTGCTATACCCTTCCTTAGTGGGACTGGGAAGAAAAAATGTCTCTCTAGGGAAAGAGTTTAAGATGGTCTCTGGGGACAGCTTGGTGGTGCAGTGGATAGAATACTGCCCTGGAGTCAGGAGTATCTGAGTTCAAATCCGGCCTCAGACACTTAAAAATTATCTAGCTGTGTGGCCTTGGGCAAGCCATTACCTTGTAAAAACTAAAAAAACTGTCTCTGTTCTGGTTCTGGGAGTTAGGAATCAAAAGGAATCCCATAAGTTGGATCTTAAAACATAAACCAGTGAGGTTGCTTTGCTAGCAGTGGCTGGCATGGTTTTGAGGTACTGTCAAAGCAGGATCTTAAAAGTATGTCAGATGTCAATGCTGTTTCATGAGGTTCTCCCTTGTTCAATAGTTTTGTCTTTTTCATCAGTTTTAAATATCCTATATGTGGTATTTATTTATAATGTTTGAGATTTTTAAGTTGGAGAAATCTATGGAAACAACTACCCTGTAATTTTGCTAATTGCATCTCCAACTGCAAAGGGCAGGCCTAAGATCTAGGGTCACCCATTCACTGAGGTGACATAGGTCAAAAAAAGGCAGCTCTGAATTAAAAACTATAGTTAAGGATTCTATAAAAGCAACTTAATGGCTTAATTAATTAAATGATACTAACTTCAGCTAGAAAATTTGAGTATGACTTAGCATCTAGACTAGATTATATTGGACATACCTTTATTTTCATCCACAATTACCTGTGCTTCCTGAAACATGGAGGACACAGGGTCTAAAGAAAAGTATTAAGTCTGTTTATATACTTAATGGGAACAACAGATAAATCCCATAAAGAGGGCTCAATCTTCCTATAGAAAAAAAAATTTAAAAATATTAAGACAGGCAATTTATCCCTTTCTCTGTTATTTTGACTACCTAAAAAAAATTAAAGAAGCAGCTTTCTTATCTGTAAGATGCAGTATAAGAGAGACAAGGAAAGTCTTTATTCTTTTCTGAGGAGCAAAAAGTTGAGGCAAAGAGAAGTGGTGGCAATTACCAACTGGTGACATAAGGACTGTCTAGTGAGAAGAAAAATAGGGTTCATGGAAGTAACACAGACTCATGGAAACATAATTCTGGGTCAATGGCCATGGTTTTGCATCAACTAGATGGAAAACAATGTGAGCACAGTAGGTAGGGTCACAAAACCAAGGAAGCAAAGAATATATATCATTCCGTTCTTAACGTTTTGCTGTCATAGGGTTGTAGATATATTCAATCAGATCCAAAACTCAGATGGCAATGAATGAGCAAGTATAACTTATGTACAACTATTAGGAGATAAATATAACATTGCCATAGCCAGAGGATGACTTCAAAGGACTACTACTGATTCAACAAGGTCATATCTATAAGTCAATACTCAAATATTCAAGTAGATATGATCAGATTGATTTCGAAGATTCCTCCAACAGCACTGATAACACACCAGCCAGGCTTACTCATCTTACTTGACTCTTATTCATGCTCTCCCTAAAGGTCACAAGAAGGAAGGCACCAACTTATAAACATATCTTTCAAAACTACTCATTTCTAGATACAATTTCTGGATACATATCCAATAAAAATCACATAACTCCAATGAGGCTGGAATTTTGTGAAAATTCACAAAGACTACCCTTAATATAAATAACTTCCATAAAATAATTTCTAATTTTGTTTACCTGACTGACCGATCATCACTTCCAGTCATAGCCAGAGGCTTAGTTGGGTGCACAGCCAGAGCCCAAAGTTCACCTTCACAGTGTCCCTGCATAATCAGGAAAGGCTTATTTCGTTCATGTACCACGATTTCAAAAATTTCACTATCCTGAGTTCCAACTAGGATATGATCTCCTCGCCAACAAACACTCCTGACAGACAAACCTAGTGAAAAATAAAATGAATTTAATAATGAATAGGTAGAGCAAGGAATTACCTACATAGTATGATCTAAAATCCATTGGGTAGATCTATTCTCCAAACCAACCAAGAATACAACATTCTATCTTAGCTTAAAGTTTTTCCTTTTCAAAGAGCATCTCTTATAATGCAAAGTCCCCTGGGAAAAGAAACAAATTAAGCTACTATCATTTACAACTGAGTATAAATCAGTTTATTAAGTCATTTTTTCTTCTGACAGTTAAATGAAATGTACACAAAAAAGATGAGCAATTTTGCTGGTGAAAAATAACTTTGTATCAAATAGCTTGGGAAGATAATCAACTCAATTTAATTCAAATAATCAAATATTGGCTAATGTTTGTTTTACTAGGCATTGGGCTATTTGCTAGGAAAAGTAATGGATTTTTGTCCTCAAGGTGCTTAAATTCACTAAGGCAAGATGAGTTCAAATAAATACAAAATACAGACAAAGAAAATATATGTGTCTAATTTGAGTGGAAGTAACTCCACTCAACTAATGAATCAACTGGGGGATCAGGAATGACTTCATATAGGTGATAGCATTTGAGCTGAATTTTATAAGAAACTAAGGATTCCTTGGATGGAAGCAGAGTGTTAAGATTCTCTATGCAACAGTAGGAAATGGAATATGTACTGGTAACAAAAAATAGGTCAGTTTGATTGGAAAAGAGAGTATGTGAGAGGGAATAGCATGAAAATCAGTCAGAAAAGTTCAATTGGAATCAGAATGCAAAAGATTTTAAATTCAAAAGAGGCCATATTTTTTTCTAGAGGAAAAAGCACTGAACTATTGAGGAGAGGCTAGCCAGAAGCGACTAAAAGCTGGTAAAGTAATTACAAAGCTAGCTGTGTGAGAAGGCAGAAAAAAAATGCAAGAAAAGCAGAGACAGGATCAATAAGACTTGTCAAATTAGTGCAAAATATTCCTAATTGGAATTTAAGAGTAATAAGAATACAGAAAAGTAGGAAAGCAATGAGAAAAAATTTAACTGAAAATTTGACTAAGACCAGCCTTTGTGTACTCATCACTGGAATATATTTTTGTACATTTTATATGTTCTATGTATATTATGTGTATATACATATATTTGTATATGTGTGTGTGTATATATATATTATATGTGTGTGTATGTATATATATATATATATATATATATATATATATATATATATATATACACACACTTTCTTTATGTACCGTGATATGAAAGTGCATTCTATTTTTAAATTTTTTGTAAAGCAATTTGGTTCTCTCTAGTAAAATATAAAATTCTTGAAGACAAAAACTGGTTTGTCTTTGTTTCTCTCTTGTATTGCATCTAGAATGACTTTATAACTGTTTCCTGAATTCTTAAATTTCTTCTTTACCCATCATTTCTTGTCTCTTATCTTGTATCCTTATATATTTTATATATATATGTATATATATATATATATATATATTTATATATATGTGTTTTACTCCTTTAATACTTTTCTCCAACCCAGTAAAATGCAGACACTAGGAATACAAAATTCCGTGCTTGTGTATGTTTTTTAAGATTGCATCCCCAAGTATCTTTCACATATAGTGGACACTCAATGAACATTTGCTGAAGTAATTACTAGTCACATGAAATTTGATAAAGAGAAATATCAAGTCTTACACGTACATTTTAAAAAAATTAACTGCCTAAGTTTTAAGATGTGGTTAGAAAGTAGTTTGTATGAAAAGGGACTTTTTTGGGGACTACAAGCTCAATTCATCAGAAGTGTGATATGGCAGACAAAAATGGGCTATATTATTGGAGGAACAGAATTCAGAGCAACAAAGGGGATCATTTCATATTTGGATAAAATCACATTTGGGAATTCTGGGAAGACTCCCAGTTTCATATTTTGAAAGGATATTTTGACAACCAAAGATGAGGGTATTTGATCCTAGACCATATGAGACTGGCTGAAAGATATTTATTTTGGAGAAGAGAAGACTTTGAAAAGGACCAAGACAAACAGAAAACTGTAATGTGAAAGGGTCAAAAGTATGTAGAAAGGCAAAACAAGGAACAGTGAGTGGAAGTTAAAGAAAGCCATACTGTGGTTCCATGTATGAAAAACTTCTTAACTAATACAATGAAGAAGGCTGTATTCAGGAGCAGAATCAGAATCTTAGAGAGACTTCAGCTATAATCTGCCTAAACCTTAGCCAAATCTTAAATTTCTCTGTACTTAAGGTCTTTAAGCAAACAATAGATAAAAACCTGGGTCAAGGATGCTACAGACAGGATTTATATTCTGAGGAAAGTGATTATTTTATTTCTAAAGTCCCTTTCAATTTCATTTAATATGATTGCACAGGATTTCATCTGAATGTAAATCATCTTGAATTTATAAAATTCAGGATTTATAGGATTATAGTGATTTACATCAACAAGAATTTTTAAACACACTTATATGCCAGTACTGTACTAGGCTCTGGGATACAAATACAACAAATAAAACGATATGAAACAAGCGAAACAATAGCTTTTAACAAGGAGCTGACATTTAACAAAAAAGGAAGAAAAAGGAAGAAAAAGACATATATAGGATGAAGAAATATAAAGGGAATTAATATAAATTGTATTTAAATATAAGATCATTTGGGAGGAGCGGCTTTAGCATTTTGGAGGCTGGAAGAAAGAAAGATAAGGTGGGAGATAATATCCAAGAAAGTTGGGGAATAAATAGGAGAGAAAAAGGACAGCTTATGTTTAAACTGTCTAAATTTTCTCAGAATAAAAAAAAAAGCAAAGTTCTCAGCTATGAGAAATAGGGGTATGGCAGGAGAGGTTGTAGAGACTTCAGGAGATAGCAGAAAATTTGGAATGTCATCTATAGGCAATATGAAAAAGGGAATTATTGTTCAGTCATTTTTCAATCATGTTTGACTTTTTATGACTTCATCTAAGGTTTTCTTAGCAAAAATAAGGGAGGGCTTTCTATTTCCTTTTCTCTCTCATCTTACAGGTGAGGAACTGAGATACACAGGATTAAATGACTTGCCTAGGGTCACACAGCTAATAAGTGTCTGGGGCTTGATTTCAATTCTGTGAGATCAATCTCACTACTTCAGGCTGGCACTCTATTTAGTATAACACCTACGTGCCCTGGGGAATCAATTGGGAACACTTAACTTTCAACGATTTGTTTCTCACCTTACATGCCATTACTTCTTTTCTTTACCTAGTCAAAGCTATCCTTGAAGATTCAAAACATGAGCTTGTGAAGTCTTTCCTGACTTCATATAGGTGATAGCATTTGAGCTGAATTTTATAAGAAACTAAGGATTCCTTGGATGGAAGCAGAGTGTTAAGATTCTCTATGCAACAGTAGGAAATGGAATATGTACTGGTAACAAAAATAGGTCAGTTTGATTGGAAAAGAGAGTATGTGAGAGGGAATAGCATGAAAATCAGTCAGAAAAGTTCAATTGGAATCAGAATGCAAAAGATTTTAAATTCAAAAGAGGCCATATTTTTTTTCTAGAGGCAAAAGCACTGCACTATTGAGGAGAGGCTGGCCAGAAGCGACTAAAAGCTGGTAAAGTAATTACAAAGCTAGCTGTGTGAGAAGGTAGAAAAAAATGATTGCAAGAAAAGCAGAGACAGGATCAATAAGACTTGTCAAATTAGTGCTACTCTAAAGTCC
Organism: Macrotis lagotis; assembly: GCF_037893015.1. NCBI lineage: Eukaryota > Metazoa > Chordata > Mammalia > Peramelemorphia > Peramelidae > Macrotis > Macrotis lagotis. The sequence continues at coordinate 229,171,600 of NC_133661.1, read as the reverse complement.
TATACCACTAACCACACCATTCATTTGACAATCACGTGCCAACTCATATTTCCTGTAGTGAACTATTATCTTAAATAGTCAATTACACTTACACATTTTTATGCTTTGCCTTTTCAATAAGACTCTAAGTTCCTTAGGACAGGCGTCATTTTACTATGTACTTAAGTCCAATGCTTTGACCAGAGCCGAAACTCTATAACTATTTATGGATTGTCTTTCCAGTTATGGAAGAGTAAGAAGCCCTCTCTTATTGCAACAGTTTTTAAAACTTGAAAAGAGGAAATGATTTCCAATTATTGACTACAATTTAAAAAACTAAATTTTGGGGGCAGCTAGGTGGCGCAGTGGATAAAGCACTGGCCCCAGAGTCAGGAGTACCTGGGTTCAAATCCAGTCTCAGACACTTAATAACTACCTAGCTGTGTGGCCTTGGGCAAGCCACTTAACCCCATTTGCCTTGGAAAAATCTAAGAACAAAACAAAACAAAACAAAAAAGTTAAATTTTTACAAACTAATACCCTATGAGAAGGTCCACAATATTGTGATTTGAAAATATTTCTAAAAATTATAAGTCCAGATGAAAACTAAAAAGACTGAAATTCACAGTCCAATCATTTTCAAGAAATCTACTTCTCCAGTCTTTTTTATTTATAGCTGTTCACTTGATAACTATGATTGCATTCTATGCACAGCCTTTTTTCATAGTTCCATAACATTCCAACTCCCTTTATGGGGTTTAACATTAGTTTGTCCATTACCTTTCTAGAAAGAAACAAAATTAATCAATGTAGATAGTTGATAAAAGTTTTCACAAGATCTCAAATGAAAAGAAATCAATTAAGTTTGCAAGCCCGAATGAAAGGAAAATTTCAGTTTATACTCCACATCTTTGCTCATTTATATAATTTTATAGTCCATTAAAAATTAACCTGATTATGACCCAATCAAATTCACAGCTTTTTACCTTTGTATCCCTGGTCTGTTTCCCTGAGATCAATTACAGTGATTGGTTTAAAAGTTAAATCCCAGAGGCGAATACAACCATCTCTGCCACCAGTAGCAAAGCCTTCCTCACAGGCATTCATACTGAAAATTCCTGCCTATGAGAAAAAAGAAAACATCATTTAATAATATGATTTTTTACAATTTCAACTGAGAAGATAAAAATTATGGAATAATTTTCTTTTATGGCATATGATTAAAAATGAAATTTTATGGCAAATTTAAAAAGTCTAGATGACGGACATATTTTAATAACTAGAACTACAGTTCTAGTTTCATGTACATACATACATACATACATACATACGTCACTTTTTTTTGCAAGGCAGTGGGGGTTAAGTGACTTGCCCAGTTAGGTAGTTATTAAGTGTGTGAAGCTGGATTTGAACTCAGGTCCTCCTGACTCCAGGGCAGGTTCTTTATTCACTATGACACCTAGCTGCCCCCCCACTTCTTTATTAATTACTTTACAAAAAGTGATCTGAATTATAAGAAGTGAGAAGCAATTCATAAGAAGGCCTGAGCTCAAGTCCCCAGAATACATACTAGCAGCAATGATCCTGGACTTTCAGGTAGCCTCTCAATGTACTGATCAATTAAGGCTATAAATTTCAAAGGAAGTGCCTATTTGTGTAAAGTTTCTCCTACCAAAGCATTCCTTATACCAATGAAATCACAGTTGCAGTCCCTATTTCTGTCCTTAGGAAAGGAAAGCAATGATTTGGCTAATTTTAAGTGAGTTTTTGTTTTTTGATTTTTGCAAGGCAATGGGGTTAAGTGGCTTGCCCAAGACCACACAGCTAGGTAATTATTAAGTGTCTGAGGCTGGATTTGAACTCAGGTACTCCTGACTCCGGGGCCAGTGCTCTATCCACTGCACCACCTAGCTGCCCCTGATTTGGCTAATTTTAGAAGTGAATAATCCATTACTAGAGAAGTTAGTTTAAGTACTGTGATAAATGACAAAAATGGCAATAGTTCCAAAAATTCATTCCAGAATCAAGAGGCAACTTCACTGTTATTCAGAAGTACATAGTCAAATCCTATAGCGTTAACTGGGAGCTAACTTTCAATCACACTTAAATCACAGTAATGTAATATAGTAGTCAACTGTTTAGAGGTTCATAGACCTCTAAAATTAACATGATCTATGTAAAATGTGAAATATTTAAAAATAATATGCTATGAAATTGTTGGAAATAGAGAATCCAGAAAATTTTGAACTTCATTTTTCTTTTCACCTTTTTTATAATAGCAGAACTACTGATAATTTTTGTTTAAATAATTAAAAAAAGTTTTCCTACCTATGTGGTAGGAAAACTTAGAAATATTGCTTAAATATGAGAATGGTTTTAAAAAGAATTGATGGTACAAATATTAACTTTTCTAATTTGTTGAACTGAGTCACAGTTGTGAAAAATCTAAGAAACACTGAACTATCAAGTATAAATATATATGTATGTATATAAATCTGCTTTTATGAATTATTTAATAGCTTTTTAACAGCCAGTTTTATGATTTGGACTTCTCTTTCTGAAAACTCTGCTGCCACTTCAAAGATGGCATAATTACCCTGTTGACTCAGTGCCCTTTACTTAACATCTGTAATAAGTTGCCAAATACTGCTATTCTCTTCACATGTAACATATTTTCCTTGACAATTTCTCCTTCCCAGTCAGCTTTAATAATTTACAATTATCTTTCTTCCTCACTTTACTTTCACTCTTGATAATCTTCCAATGATACTTTACAAGTAAGTTCAAACTCCAAACCAATCAAAGATACAAGGTCAATTTTTTTTCTCACTATACCAGGCTAATTTACACAGTTCTTCATGTTCACTACTCCTCTCTTTGCCAAAACAACTAGTATTTACCTGGAGAAATCACTAAACCAGGACTGAGTAACTATTTGGTCCCTATGTTATGGCCAGTTATGAAAAACAAAAAATTGGAAGGATGATGACAAGATTGAGAAAGAGATAGACATACACTGAAAGACAGATAGATGGAGATAAAGTAAGAAAGATAATAAAGTAGAGGTAGTGACAAGAGCAGCAAAAATACAGGTTGTAGATGAGCATATTCTTTCATAAAGCAACATTTTCCATCTTAAAATCTTTTTTCTAAATTTAAAATTACTGCTAAACATTGTTTCAACTATGTTTTATTATCCCAAATATGAATATAAGCAATATCACTCTTGTTGAACCAGCCAAAGGACACTAAAGATTACATTAATAGACTAGACAGGAAGATCTTTCTTCATCTTTGCTGTCAAAGTACAGAGTCTTGAATACAATACACATTTAATGTTTATTGCATTGAATTAAAGCCATTGTTTTCCAGATTTCACTCACATTCAACCAGTGTGGGCTATACATTTACAATATCCCTTTATATCTGTGAGACTTTTAATTTAAAAGTTTAACTAAATTTTAAAAGAGTAATTTCTTATATAGTTGTAAAAATTATGATTTCACATTGCTTTTTTAGAAGCAGCTTTTTAGGTTCATATTTTTTTAAAGGAACCATAACTTCTCCAGTTTAGAGAGTTACTTGCATGGACTTTCTCTGTGAATTCTGAAAGTTTAAGTGATTTGGCCAGGATCATAGATGTAGGATGTGTCAGAGGTGAGAATTGAACTCCAAGTCTTCTTTATTCTATTAAGCTTTCTATTGACAATACCAAGGCTGCTACACTACCTAGATGGCTCACTTTGATACTCTATGAATGTAGAAAGAATGACAAATGATTAGTACTTTAACTTCTCAGAGAAAAGACCACATTTTATTCTTATAAAACTAACATTTTCCTCTAATCTGAACCAAATTTGTTTTAGATGTTGAGCATAATGAGAAAGATTGAAGTTTAAATCATGTACTTATTTATACTTCATGCAAGTATTACATCTATCAGTTAAGACTTTAAAAAGCACTCTTTTGTACTGGATACTGAAGTGATTTGTTTATGAAACTTCTGCTCTTTCATATGTAAATATATCCTGAAATATAAGAATTTTCAGTCATGTAACCTTGATCATAGAATTAGAAAATTTATTTTTATTCTTAATCCATTAGTAAGAAAATAGTGGAATGTATCCTTGCTGGCAAAAAAATAGTGTTGGACTGATCCATTAGCTTAGTGTAGTTTAAAACATAAATCTAAATCATAATTACATTTGTTTCCCACTAAAATATATTTAATGCTTGATTAAGCATTTCAGTAAGGTAATTATTTAAGTCATTTCCTGTTACTTAAACTCCAGCTTTGATTTGATAAATACACCCACATATGTGTATTACACACATACACACTCACTCTTAAATATCTTGAACAGATATAACAGAGCATCCTATATTTAAACATCCAAAGATTTTTTAGAAAATTACTTAACTAATTTAACTATACCACAAAGACTTCATAAAATCCCAAAATGTTGGCAATATGGAGTTCAAATTAACAAGTACATAATTCATCTGAAATAATCCAGCAATAACTACCTGCATGATATTTGGTAAACTTCCACCAAGAGTAAAAATAAATGACATGATCATGTTAGTCAAATTACAGAGCATCCAATTATGGATGATCAGACCAATACAAACTTGGAATGAGCTACCACAGCTTGTGCAGAAATAGATCATGTGAACATTTGGGGTGTTTTCTAAATTTGCTTATCTTGTATTTCTTTAGAGCTACTTCCATTTCTGTTTTGTTCATAATGCACAGTACCTTCTGAGATAGGGGCATGCCATGGTGGGCAGTCTTGTGGCAGTGTTTCTCATGTGACACAATTCTAAAGTTCTTAAAAGAAAGTGCCCATGTATTGCTTTTTCTGACCATCATGTGACTGCCTGTCCTATGTGAGTACTTCATATAATAGTCTTTTTTGCAAGCATACATTTGACATTCAAACAACTTAACCAGTCTATCACAGTTGTGTTCTCTGCAAAAGAATTTGAATGCCTGGCAGATTAGTTCAGTACAGGACTTCAGTATTTGGTATCCTATCTGGTGTGTGATCTTTAGAATATTCCTAAAACAATTCAAATGGAAGTGATTCAATTTCATGGCATGGAGCTAGTAGACTATCCAAGTGCTACAGGCATACAACAATGAGGCCAGTACAACAACTCTGTAGACCTTCAGGTAGTCATATCTCTTTTCTCCCACACTTTCCATTGGAGCCTCCCAAATACTGAGCTGGTTTTACCAATATGTGTTTCAACCTCATTACCAATGTGTATTTCCCTGGAAAGCACACTGGTAAGGTAAGATAATTTATCCACAGTACTTAAAACTTTTCCATTTGCTGTAATTGATGGTTCCACATATGGACATTGTGGTGCTGACTCCTGTGTTTTCTTGGTGTCAGCTGTTAAACCAACATTAGCACAAGTAGCAGAGAATCAATCCATATTTTGTTGCATCTCAGCTTCAGTGGTTGCACAATAATCTACAAACAGAAAATTATGCACCAACACTCCCTCCACTTTGGTTTTGGCCCTTTCAAATTGAAGAATTTACTAGCAGTGCACTAGATGACCTTGATGCCATGTCATCCTCAGTGAAGACAATTGATAACAGAGCTGAAAAAAATCATGTTAAAAAGCATGGGGCAAGGATACAGTCTTATTGTTCACTCCATTGGTGACCAGGAAACTGTAAAAGCATCAGCCACTATTCAGAAAAGGCAATAATGCTGTCATGAAATTCCCATACTATACTGTTAAATTTCACCAGGTAACCAAATTTTGTTATAGTTTTTCATAAGTACTCACAACTGATGATATCAAAGACTGGTCAGATCTGTCTAAGAGTTCAGTTGTGCTCCTGGCATTTCATTTAGAGTTGTTGGGCAGCATATATCTTATTGACCATTTCTAGGCCCTTTCTGAAGCTACATTGACTCTCAGGGAGCTGACTATCTTCCAGGTGAAGGCACAGCCTATTAAGGAGGACTCTGGCAAGAATCCTGCAAGCAATGACTAAAAAAGAGAATACCCCTTATGATTATCACAGGGCATTCTATTTCCTTTATCTTTACAAGGATAGACAATGGAGGTTTTCCTGAACTTCTGGAGGATAACCTCTCAACACCATATAACCTGGAAAATTTCAGTCAGCTTTTGTAGGAGCAATGGAACCCCCACCTTGTAAATCTCAGCTGTAAAATAACTGATACCAAGTTATTTTGCCACATGAAAAGAGCCTAATGACATTTAAATCTCTTCTTTAGTTGGAACTTCACCTAGGAAGGGAGTGATTACAATTTGAGCTAAATAGTCAAGGGCTTTAGCATTGACTATGTAACTAATAAATGTTGCACCATTTTCGATGGTTAATTGAATTATAGTTCTTTGGTCCATAAATAGCCGAAAAGGAATCAGAAAAGTGCTCTGAATTATTACTATTATCATAAAACTGAATTTTATCTGTCTTCACTGTGACAAAAATCCTGTATTTCTCTGGCATTAAATGCTACCTTTTTAAAGATGAATAAATTATCCTGCTGGTAAACCCTCGTTTTTTGTTTAGCAACTTCTGAATTTCACTATCATTTTAATCAAATGAATATTGATATTTGTGAGTGTTCTGGTCCAATGCTGTACATCACATTTCTGAAAATTGCCCACTCCTTTTTTGCTCCACTATTACCAAGTGTGTGTTGGTTTAACTTTCCCTCCAAGTTAACAACAAACTATTCCTATTCAAAGACGTGTTCTAATCTATTAATATTAATTCTTCTGTTGCCACCAGTTTTGTTGAATGCAAATATTTAACTTTGAGAAGAAAAAACTAAGATCAGTTCAACACTGTATCATAATCTCATAATCCTGTCTGCTCTCTTTACAATCACATAGTCTATTTAAATGTCACTGTTTGCTGTAAGTGTGCATCGATGAAGTTTTACTGTGGAAGAACATGTTCATGATGAGAAGTTCAAGAGACGCCCAAGTCTTCAGTAGTAAATGATCATTGCTGTTGCTGTTTCCAAGACAATTCCTCCCAAGGACTCCATGCCATGTCTGGTAGTCTGAGTCTATTCTAGCATTAATGTTATCCAGAATTATACGCTTGTCCTCTTTTGGCATGCTGGTGATAGAGGTCATCAGGTCTTCATAAAATTTTTCTCTGATGTCATCAGTTTTTCATGGAGGGAGTGTAGGCACCTAGGATGGTGGTAAGGCATTTTCCTGCAAGTGCCAATCACACTGTCAGGAGCGCATCCATTCTTTTGCTAGGCATACAAGCTTGTTGACAAGATAAGTCTTGATTGCAAAACCTATACCAGCTTCACAGCTCCATTTCACTGTGACTACTCCAGAAAAATGTGCTAACATACAAGCTCTCTGATAATATACAAGGCTCTGAAAACAAGGTCACTATTCCCTTCCTCTCTCCTAGACAAAGAGATATTATAGTAAGCAAAGTTTAAGATCAGTGCATAGTTAAATGATATAAAGGTAAAATATAAATTAACAAAATCAGTGTAGAAAAGTCTGATAGTAATTCCAGTAACCAATAGTATGGAAAGATGTGCTAAAAGAAATGTCCATTTGAACAATCTGGAATTGCAATATGCTAGGGAAAAAAAAAACTTTTTCAACAAAGCTTACATTCAAGGGTAGCAAGAAAAGGAATGTCCAAACCTATGATTTCATCAGTACGAGGAACTACCAATGCAGAAAATCTCTCATCAATGTTAAGCAATTTTTTTCTGCAAGTTAGATCTTAGCGTTTTGCAGGGAACACTGAGAAGCAAAGTGAATTGTCGCAGTTACAAACCTAGCATGTGTCAGGGGCAGGATCTGGATTTAAGCCTTCTTGACTCCAAAGCTGCCCATTCTATTCAACAGATTAGGCTGTAAAATTGTAGGTTATAATATATACTTACCATATGTGCTCCCTGTATTGTACGTATAAGATTAACTCCTTTCCATACATAGACATCCCCACTGAGTGCACCAGAATATGTTAATTCATCTCTTGCACAGGCAAGGCACAATATTGTCTGAAGATCACCAGCCTTACCAAAGACACCTCGCTTTGGAGTCAAAGAATTTCCACACAAACTCCAGAACTAAAAAGATATATATATAATTAGAATATAAAATTAGAAAATAATTTTTAGAAATTTTTACATATACTTAGATATGATTTATAAAGTAAGCATATGACTGGATATTTTTTTAGATAATTAGAAGTCACAAGACTAAGAAATTTTCTAATACTATTACAATACTGAATTAACAGTTAATGTCAGAATCTGTGTTCTAAAATTGTTTGAGTCTGATTTTTCTTTGTAAAACTAGGATATTAAACATCAGGATTATTTTTCAGTTTTAATTTTTAATAGGGAGAGAAACAAGACTTATGACTTCATTGATATAAGAAACTCTCAGGCAAAGAAAGTCACCAGGTGGACCCTATGTCTGCAATTTATAGTCTTAGAAAATTGTCTAAACACAGAGAAGAGACTAGTTCAAAGTCACCCAAAAAGAATGTGTCAGAAGTGAAACCTGATCTAGTCCCTCCTGTTTCCAAGGTCAAATCCCTATTCACTATTACATGCTACCCCTGTTTCTTATGATTCCATGATATTTATAAAAATCATGTTATTACTTTATTATTTTGTAAACATTATAATAAAGTATAGAATCTATATTGAACTTTCCAATAGAAAAGGTTACCAGATGAGGTTATTGGTTATTATCGACATGAGAAACAATAATAACAAAAAACATTGGATAGACCGCATGATCGGTTTATATAATCTAGACTTCTGTCTTAGGAACAAGAAAGTTCTGACCTAGATTTATTTTCTGGTTAAGCAGAGATATTATCCCCCAAAATTCAATCTTCCTCTTAATTTTAAAACTGTCTTCCCTGTAAATTTTAAAAACTTGCTTAGAAATAACTGGTGTTATCCTTTTGGAAGCCAGGGAAACTATTTGTAACCTCAATTTTTAAAAAAATAATACAAGTTTAGTAAATTTAGTAAATACTAGTAAATAGTATACATATAAGAAAATAGCAAAGAATGGAAAAGATTTGAAAGGAAAGATATAATTTTTAAATATTAACTCTTACTGAAAGGGTTAACCAAAATAATCATCTTCAAATTATGGAGAAAATAAATTATTCAGTAGGCTTATACAACATCTCAGTAAGAAATAAAAAATTTAATACATTTATACAAGTGTTTATACAAGTAATTTTTTCTTCTTCAAATTATATCTTCCAAAATTCTTAACTATTCAAGAAAAAAATGACTGTTTTGTTGAATTAAGCTTTTTATTTGGTTCCTAATTATCAAATCGTGTATTAATTATCTTCTTCTAAGTCTCCTTTATGGAGCTGAATTTCTCTGATGTGATGATCACTAAGGAAAACTATTATGTTTCATAGTCTTTACCTGGAGAAAAATGATATAAGCCTATTCCTAGTAAAAATTAATTTTTTCCTTTAATAGCACAACAAATTTATCAACTAGGAACTGAGCTTTTGGCCTTACATGAAATACATAGATTATTAAACTCATGAATGATATTCATGAATGTTCACTGAGGCTCAGAGAAGATGAGTGAATGATCCAAGGTCAAATGACTAATAGTGGCTTATAGGATTTGAGACCATAACTTCAGTCTAAATCTAGGGTTCTTTTTTATTACGACAAAATGTAGCAGAGGTCAATGTTCTCGAAGGGAAACCATAAAGGAATCTTACATAAGAAACATAACGCTAGATACTGAAGTCGAACCCTAAAAGTAGGCCTCTAATGTTCACTAATTTTGCTTGAGAAAGTTACCTCTAATTTTGACCTTAAAGTTTTCATAAACACTTAAATAACCACTGACAAGGGCTTTAACATAGGAAATGCAAATGTAAAAATTCTAAAAATAAAAGATTACTTTCATATTTCAAATAGCTCTCAAAATTTTAACAACAGTATGAAATTCAATTCTGAAGAAAAAAATTAGTAACACTGATGCGGCTGAATGAAAAAAAAAAACATTTTGGGTACCTTAATATGTTTTACACCACAACTGACAAGTTTATTTGGTTGATATAAGTCCCAAGAAATATCAAATATCTGTAAAAAACAAGAATTCAGTTAAACTCAACTTTTAATAATTTTTCAGTCATATTCAATATGATCAAATGTAACATTATGTTACCTATTTAAAATATATCCTTCAAGATTTGGAGTTACTGTGATAGGTACAAATGTCTATTACAATGAACTTGTGACTACTGCCACAGAAGAGTAAACTCCTACTACTAAAGAAGGCTGGTATCTTATCTGCAACTTATAGTCTTAGAGAGGTGCCTAGGACACTCAGGGGTTGGTTAACTGTTTTATCCAGGGTCCTATGCTCAGCGTGTATCAAAAGGACTTGAACTCATATCTTCTTGGCATTGAGGTCAATTCTTTATCTACAACATTATTCTGCTTTTACTTTTTTTACACATGATTCATATAAATTTTATGAAGATATAAAAGGAAATGAAAATTTTTATAACAGATTTGATATGCTATATACCATAAAGAGAAATATTTAAATAAAACAAGTACCAGAAAGAAAATACATGGTGCTAGAAAGAAATAGCTTTCTTGGAAAGTAAGTTTTATAAATATTTCTATTTTTCTGCTCTAAAAAGTATTCTATCATATTTATTTGGCATATGACATTATACTTAAACTAAATATGCTACTAATCAATGCTAAAAAGTCCAAAATACTATATTCTTAAATAATAATGAAATAAAAATTATTTTAGAGAGACAATTTACATACCATGGTCCATATTTTAAAAATCAAACACATTTAAACTATCTATTAAGAGATAAAAATTTAATATGGTCATTTTATACCAGCAGTGAAGATTATAACAGGTATTTGTGTTCATTTTTTGTTGTTAAAACGGAGGGTTAAGTTTGGAAGAGAAACGAGTGTTTTCAGAAATGATTATGATTTTTAAAAAGCTATCGATAAAACATTGTTTTAAATAAATAAAGGTATATAAACTCTGAGGCAAATATTAGTTAATTTAATCAAAGGTATGTAAGTTTCAAATGCTTCCAACTAGGAAGGTCAGACAAAGCAAATATTTAATAAAATATGAAATTATGGTTTATTTTTATATGGACCTTTGATTTCATTGTTATAGGGAGCTCCAGGTGAGGAACTTTTCTATCTTCTCTCCAACTATGCAGTCATTAAGGGTAGTCTGGGGACATTTAGAAGTAAAGTGACTTCCCCAGGATCACAGTGTCAGTGATGGACCCTTGAACTCAGGTATTCAGACTCTGAGGCCAGTTTTCTATCTACTATACTTACACTGCCTCAAGTAATTATTCAATATTTACTTTAATGTATATCAGAAAATAATTTTTAAAATACTAACAAAACCTCCAAATAATGTTTTCAACATTTAACAAATGATCCACTAAAACTATTAATATAGGAAAAAATTTAAATTAGCATAAAAATTTATAGCATAAAATTCTAGCACAATAAGAAACATTTGCAGATTTATTATTATGGTTTCCAACTCATATTTAGTTATGAAGAAAACGTCAACTTTACAAAGACAGAACCTTCAAAATGGTTTCATTCCATTTGAGACCCTAAGTATATGCTCTATTTGACAAAGCCTCAGAGAAGAGAAATTGAGGTTGAGCTATAAAAGAATTCTAAAATATGAATAACATTTTCATGAGAATATTTTCACCCCAAATTTCAAAATATATGCCCATTTTGAGGTGTACTAAATTCAGTCCATTAATTTTTCTGGCATCAATAACCATGGACGCATTCTTACTCTATTGAAATCGATCAATATAAACTTTTCCCCAAAACATACTTACCTATCCCCATTCTTAAAAATGCATCTCTGTTCTAAAACTTTTTTCCCATTTGCTCTAAAATTGTAGTTCTGATTAAAGATTTTCTATTCATGATAATAACACAACAAAGATGCCAAATCAAGAATTCCAATGAAGAATACTTACTCTGTCTGTATGGCCAGGAGCCATAGATAACATTTTTCCTTTTCTCCAATCCCAAACACATATTGCATTTTTTGAATCCAGTCCAACAGATACCAAGCGCTGACCATTTTCAGTGAGTTAAAGAGAAAAAAGAATAAATCAGACAATAGAAATATGTAGATGGGAAACATTTTACATATGATTTTTTTGGTCCAAGAAATTTATTTTGGGTTCAAATGAATTGGATGGATATTATGATAACTACTTAATTTATATGATACTTAATATGTGCCAGACACTGTGCTATTTGATCCTTACAAGAACCCGGAAAGGTAGGAATTATTATTATTCCCATTTTTCAGATAAATAAATTAAAACAAAAGAGAGTAAGTGCTTTGCCTAATTTCACAAAGCAACTAAATGTGAGACCAAATTAGACTCAGGTTTTCCTCACTGTAGACCCATGCACGCTATTAACAGGGCCATTTAGCTTCCTCAAATACATTTTTCAAATAAATTACAAAACAGATTCATAGATATTTTAGAAAAGCTATTTCATATGGTTAAATAACATCATTGGGAAAATATACATAGTACATTAGTACATAGAGTAGTTTTTAAAATTACTAAGAATAGCAATAATTACACAGCAATGAAAACACACATACTGGGGAAAGTTTCAAAACTCTCCATAATCTATATAGTCCTAAAACAAAAAAAAAAATAATCCTAAATGGATTTGTTGATTGCCTGTTTGGGGTTTTTTTTGAGATACAATAGGGATTAAGTGAGTTGCCCAGGGTCACAACTATTGTCAGAGGTTGAATCTGAACTTAGATCTTCTTGAATCCTGGGCCAGTTGCTCTACCCATCATGCCACCTAACTGCCTCTTAAATGGGCTTTAAAAAAATTAGCCATTTTTTTCAATCTTCTTTCCTACTAAATCTAAGAGAAAAATGAACCTTTTTATACTCTTGAAGTAGTCTAGTTAACGAATGGGGAAAAATGCTGCTTTTTTCTGACATATCCTCTGTGAATTTCCAGTCCAGATTCTCCCTCCCCTCTCCAAAATATGTTGTTCCTTCATTAGAATGAGTTCATAAAGGCAGGAACTTTTGTATATCCAGTATCCCTCACATTATAATATTTTTCATTTATTCATTTTCTACAGAGGAAACATTAGCAAAGCCTCCCAGCTTATTAAAATAAAATCTAAATTTTAACTTAAATTTTCTCTTGCATTTCAGACAATTCATTCTAAAATATCACCTTTAAATTCTATAGAAAAGAACAATTATGTTCTCCTAAATAACCCTTATTGTAGATTACAAAATTTCACTCATTCATTATACACTTACTGAAATTCAGTAACTAAATTCTTTTTTTATGTATATATTAAATTCTTTCTATAGTATATAAATATTTTATTTGTTTTCCAATTACATACAATGGTAGTTTCTACCAATCTTTTTTTTTCAAGGTTTTGAGTTTTACAATTTATCTACCTCCCTCCCTCTCTTCCCTCTCCCTTCTCCTGTCCCCACCAACAGGAGGCAACCTAAGGCAACCAGGCTTTATATTTGCATCCATGACAAGCATAGATTGAAATTGAACTTGTGAGAGAAGAATCAGATCCAAAAGAAAAAAAATAGAGAGCAAAATTATATATTATTATATAAGACAACGTTTAAAAATTGAATATAATAATCTTTGGTCTTTGTTTAAACTTTGTTTCAACTCCACATCCTTCTCTGGATACAGATGGTATTCTCCATCACAAATCCCCTAAAATTGCCCCTGATTTTTGCACCGATGGAATGAACAAGTCCATCAAGGATGATCATCACCCCCATATTGTTATTAGGTATAAAATGTTTTCTGGTTCTACTCATTTCACTCAGCATCAGTTCATGCAAGTCTTTTCCAGGCTGCACTGAAATCCCATCCTTCATAATTTTCTTATAGAACAAGTGTTCCATTACATAATATAATATAATTTGTTCAGCCTTTCCCCAATTGAGGGGCATTCTCTCAGTTTCCAATTCTTTGCTACCACAAACAGAGCTGCTATGAATATTTTTGTACAAGTGATGTGTTTATCCTTTTCATAGTCTCTTCAGGGTATAAACACTGTAGTGGCTTTGCTGGATTCAAAGGGTATGCACATTTTTATTGCCCTTTGGGCATAATTCCAAATTGCTCTCCAGAAAGGTTGGATCAGTTCACAGCTCCATCAACAATGGACACTAAACAGTGTCCCAGATTTCCCACATTCCTTCCAACATTGATCATTGTCATATTGGCCAAACGTGCGGTAGATGTTTTAATTTGCATTTCTCCAATCAATAATGATTTAGAGCAATTTTTTATATGACTATAGATAGCTTTGATTTCTTTGTTCAAGAATTGCCTTTGCATATCCTTTGACTATTTGTGAATTAGGGAATGACTTGGGTTTTTTGGTAAATACGACTCAGTATATATATATATATATATATATATATATATATATATATATATGTGTGTGTATATTATAGATGAGTCCTTTTCCAGAAACACTAGTGGTAAAAATTGTTTCCCGATTTACTAAATTCCTTTTGAACTTGGTTAAAGTAGTTTTGTTTGTGCAAAAGCTTTTTAGTTTGGTGTAATCAAAATCATCCAGTTTATTTTTTATAATGTTCTCTATCTCTTCTTTGGTCATAAACTGCACCCCCCCACTCCATAAATCTGAGAAATAAACTTGTTCTCCTAATTTGCTTATACTACTGTCTTTTATATCTAAATTCCTGCACCCATTTTGGCCTTATCATGGTGTAGGGTATGAGATGCTGATCTAATCCTAGTTTCTATCATACTTTCTTCCAACTTTCCCAGAGGTTTTTTTTATTGAAGGGTAAGTTCTTAACCCAGAAACTGGACTCTGGGTTTATCAAACAGTAAATTACTTTGGTCATTTTCTTCTGTCTCTGTTGCACTTTAACTATTCCACTGATCCATCACTCTATTTCTTAGCCAGTACCAGACAATTTTGATAACTGATATTTTATAACATATGGCTTGGCCACCTTCTTTTGCATTTTTTTCATTAATTTCCTTGATATTGCTGACTTTTTGTTCCTCCATATGAATTTAGTTACTATTTTTTTCTAGCTCACTAAAGTAATTTTTTGGAAGTTTGATTGGTATGGCACTAAATAAATAGTTTAATTTAGGTACAATTACCATTTTTATTATATTAGCTTGGTCTACCCATGAGCAATTGATATTTGCCCAGTTATTTAGATCTCATTTTATTTGTGTGAAAAGCATTTTATAGTTGTTTTCATAAAATTTCCGAATCTGCCCTGGCAGGTGGACTCCCAAATATTTTTTAATTGTCTGAAATTATTTTAAATGGGATTTCTCTATCTCTTGCTCCTGTATCTTGTTAGTAATATATAGAAATGCTGAGGATTTATGTGGCTTTATTTCACATCCTACAATTTTGCTAAAGTTGCTGATTGTTTCCAAAATTTTAGATGATTTTCTAGAGTTCCTAGATATTCCATCATATCATCTGCAAAATGATAGTTTTGTTTCTTCATGACCAATTCTAATTCCCTCAATTTCTTTTTCTTCTCTTATTACTAATGCTAAATTTGTAACGCAATATTGAATAATAGTGGTGATAATGGGCATTCTTGTTTCATCCCTGCTCTTATTGGGAATGCTTCTAGTTTATCCCCATTGTATAATGCTTGTTGATGGTTTCAGATAGATATTGCTTCTCATTTTGAAGAACAATGCATTAATTCCTATGCTCTCTAGTGATTTTAGTAGGAATAGGTACTGTATTTTGTCAAAAGTTTTTTCAGCATCTATTGAGATAATCATATGATTTCTGTTACGGTTGGTATTGATATAATCAATTATGCTGACAGTTTTGATATAACAGTCTTGATATAATCAATTATGCTAAACCATCCCTGCATACCTGGTATAAATCCTGCTTGGTCAAAGTATATTATCCTAGTGATAACTTACTGTAATCATTTTTCTAATATTTTATTTAACATTTTTGCATCCAGATTCATTACGGAAATTATTCTATAATTTTATTTGTTTTAACTCTTCCTGGTTTAGATATCAGCAACATATTAGTATCACAGAATGAATTAGGCAGAGTTCTGTCTTCAACTGTTTTTTTAAAAAGTTTATATAGAATTGGAACCAATTGATCCTTGAATGTTTGATAGAATTCACTTGTGAATCCATCTGGTCCTGGAGTCTTTTTCAGTACATTGATGGGCTGCTGAATTTCTTTGTTCCAAGATAAGGTTATTTAAGTATTTAAATTTCCTCTTCTTTTTAACCTGGGCAATTTATATTTTTGTAAATATTCATCCATTTCACTGAGATTATCAAATTCATTGGCATACAGTTAGACAAAATAGTTTCAAATTTTTATTTTAATTTCCTTCTTATTGGTGGTGAATTCACTTTTTTTCACCTTTTGATACTAGGTATTTTGGTTTTCTTCTTTCTTTTTTTTTTAATCAAACTAACCAAAGGCTTATCTACTTTATTTTTTTTAAATAAAACTCTTTTCTCTCTCTCTCTCTTTTTTTTTTTAGTTTTTGCAAGGCAGTGGGGTTAGGTGACTTGCCCAAGGTCACAGAGCTGGGTTATTATTAAGTGTCTGAAGTTAGATTTGAACTCAGGTCCTCATGACTCCAGGGCCAATGCTCTATCCACTGTGCCACCTAGCTGCCCTAACTCTTGATTTTATTTATAAGTTCAATAGCTTTCTTGATTTTGATTTTTATTAATTTTACTTTTAATTTTCAGAATTTCTAATTTGGTATTTAACTGGAGATTTTTAATTTGCATTTTCTCTCACAATTTTTAGTTCCATGCTCAGTTGATTTCCTCTTTCTCTATTTTATTTATATAAGCATTTAGAGATAGAATATATCCCCCTCATAACTGCTTCGACTGTATTCCATAGGTTTTGGTATGTTTGTCTTGTTATAGTCATTGTCTTGGATGAAATCATTAATTCTTTCTATGATTTGTTGTTCGATCCACTCATTCTTTAAAATCAGGTTTTTTAGTTTTCAATTAATTTCAAGACTATTGTTATGGCTCTTTATTGCATGTGATTTTTATTGCATCATGGTCAGAAAAGGATGTATTCAATATTTCTACCTTACTGCATTTGATTATGGGTTTTTTAATGACTTAATACATGGTCAATTTTTCTATAGGTGCCATGTACTGCAGAAAAAAAGGTATATCATTGTTTAATTTTCTTTAGAGGTCTATCATTCGAAGTTTTCTATAACATTCTATTTACCTCCTTAACTTCTTTCTTGTTTATTTAATGTTTAGATTTATCTAATTCTAAGAGAGGGAGGTTGAGGTCTCCCATCAGTAGAGTTTTGCTGTCTATATCTTCATATTTAGTTTTTCGTCTAAGAGTTTAGATGTTATACTGCTTGATGCATACATATTTAGTATTGAAATTACTTCATTATGTATGATACCTTTAAAGGATGTAGTTCTTCCTTATGTCTTTCAATGAGATCTATTTTTGAAGCTGCTTTGCCTAAGGATTGCTACCCCTTCTTTTCACTTTGGCTCAGGCATAATATATTTTCCTCCAGTCTTTTACCTTTACTCTGTATGTAATACTCTGCTTCAAATGCATTTTCTGTAAGCAGTATATTATGGGATTCTGGGTTTTAATCCATTCTGCTATCTGCTTCTGTTTTATAGGAGAGTTCATCCCACTTAGATTTGATAAATACTGTTTATTGCTATCCATGCTATCTCCCCTTGTTCAACTTATCCCTACTCCTTAGTATTTTTCTTCTAAATATCATCTCCTTCGGGGTGCTTACCCCAGTCTATCCAATACCTTCCTTTTCTTTCCTCTTTCCCCCTAATTGCTTCCCTTCCCCGCCTTTCCCTATTAATACTTGAAAGATAAGTTTCCTAACTCAACTGAGTGTGTTAATCCCTTTGAGCCAAATTTTATGAGATTAACATTCAAGTAATTCTCTCCTTCTTCCTTCTTCCCCTCTATTTCAATAGGTCTGCACCTCTTCATGTGATATAATTTATTCCAGTCAATCTTCCCCTTCCTATCTCTGTACTGCCTGCCCTCTCTTTTTTGATGAGATACATTTTTTTAATCATTCCATCAACGTCATGGATATATCATGAATTCAATTCCTTCTGCCTAAGTATATTTCCTCTAATAGAGTTACAATTCTCAAAGGTTATAATAATCTTCCTCCCAGGTGGGGATGTAACCACTTTAACCTTATTGGGTAACAGTTTTTTTTTCTTTTTTCTATTTACCTTTTCATGTATCTCTTGAGTCGCCTGTTTGAAGATGAAATTTTCTGTTTAACTCTGGTCTTTTCATCAGGAAAGATTGAAAGTCTTTTATTTTGTTAAATGTCCATCTTTTCCCCTGAAAGAGAATTTTGCTGGAAAGTGAAAGCTCCCTTGCTCTTCAGAATATCATATTCCAGGTCCTTTGATCCATTAATGCTGATGCAGACAGGTCCTGTATAATCCTAATTGTTTCTTCCTGGCCACTTGTAGGATTTTCTCCTTGATCTGATACTTCTGGAGTTTGGTCACAATATTCCTTGTTGTTTTCATCTGGGGATCTCTTTCAGGAGGGGATCAATGTATTCTTTCAATCAATGTATTTTTGCTTCTGGTTCCAGAATATCAAGGTAGTTAGTTCTCCTTCGTTATATTCTCAAGTATGGAGACCGGTTTTTTTTTTCTTTAAGGTTTTCAAGTATGATTCTTAAATTGTTTTTTTTTCTGAATTTATTTTACAGCTCACTTGTTTTGCCTATGAGGTTATTTTACATTTTCTTCTATTTTTTTTATTTTTTTATTTTGTTTAACAGATTCTTAGTATCTCATGAAGTCCAATCTTTTTTTAGAGAAGAATTTTCTTCATTTACCTTTTGCAACTCCTTTTCCATTGGTCAATTATATTTTTGAAGGAGTTGTTTTCCATTTAACAATTGTGTTTTTCAGAGAATTATTTTCTTTTTGCACTTGTCCAAATGCATTTTCAAAGGATTTGTTTTCTTGTCATAAGATGTTAATTTTCTCTTGCATTTTTCTTTTCCCAATTTTTCCATTTGATTTTTAAACTCCTTTCTGATCTCTTCTAAGAAATCTTTCTGAACTGGAGACCAAGTCATAGTCTCTCCTCTAAAGCTTCACCCCTTTTTGAGCTAATATCCTTATCTTCAAGATAATATTTAATGGACCGCACTTTCTGCATGCCTTTCTTCATTTTGGGTTCTTTCCCTAGTATCTTGTGTTGGGGAGGGGCTGATTTGCTGAGATTCTTTGAGGCCTTGATCACTGGGGTTAGGAACTCCAGGGGGTTAGGGGGGGTGGCACCAGTAAGGAATTCCAAAAGTTTTCTCTAGACTAGTCTGTAGCCCACTCCTTAGTCCTGGGGGCAGGATCACACAAATTGGACTGGGCTCTCAGGCTAGAAAAGTCAAAGGCAATCTGCAACTCAGGCCTGGGCCTTAGGGCAAGGTGTGAACATCTGGGGCTGTTTGTTTGTTCTGAGAAAGCCAGGCCCAAAAGGTCAGGGCTACCAAGCTGGAGCTCTCCTGTCTGCCCAACCACGCAAATGCCAAATGCTTCCCCATGGTTCTCAGGTTAGTCCTCTGCCTCTCCCTACCAACCTTGTGCTGGTTCTCTGCTCTCTGCCCTGGGCATGCCCACACTCCCCTGTGACAGACCTTGATGGGAGATGTTCCCCTTTGTTCTTCTATGGGTTCTGTAGATCTAAGAATCTGTTTAGATGCTTGATTCATGTTAGTTCTGAGGGAAAGCCAGGAGAGCTTAAAACAATGCCTGGCTTCTCTCTGCCAACTACTAGATATTAAATTCTGATAACAACTCAATACAGATTGTTTTGGTCAAAATATTCAGTTTGCAAAAAAATAAAAAATTTAAAAAAAATTGAAAAAATATTCAGTTTGCATAACTGCAAAGTTTAAATAACTATAAACTCTTCACTTTTTCAAAAGGAAAACTTTTTTTGTGAAGTAGGAGGCCCTGCCTGATCTCCTGGGTTAGGTCCCAAGTTCTTCTAGAAATTTATGGTCTTGTTTTCAGAGGGAGGTTGCCTAGATGCTGGGCTGGGCATATTACTAATCTGCCCTACCTCTTATTGCAGATAGGAATGAGGTCATTGGGCTGACCATCATTGCACTGGGTGCTTATCCTCCTGCCTCAAAAAAGAATAAATTTAATGGGTTGTCCTTTACACTTAACTCCATGCTGGCCTTCTCTCCTACTTTTCAGACTGGGATGCATATATTTTGGCTACTACTTACCCTATTTTATCCTTCTTGCTCTTCTGAAGGATTCTGATAGGTGGTCTTTTTTGTATACACTTTAGAATGGATAGAGATTATAGGTGATTCTTATTGGTTTGATCATTGTTTCTTCTACTACATTTCTGGAATTTCATTGTGCCATCATCTTCCCAGTCTGTCATTCTCATTCAAAAAAAGCTTTTTAAGGGGTGGCTAGGTGGCACAGTGGATAGAGCATAGGTCCTGGTGTCAGGAGTACCCGAGTTCAAATCCGGCCTCAGATACCTAATAATAACCTAGCTATGTGGCCTTGGGCAAGCTACTTAACCCTGTTTGCCTTGCAAAAACTTAAAAAAAAAAAAGCTTTTTAAAAATGTACAGCTAAATTTTTAGGTTCATACTATGGGACAAAAGCAAATACTGAATCTAAAAGAAAGGTTAGGTTAAATGACCTATGTGAATTCTAAACTTGGCTCACTCTGACTTGATGACTTATTGATCCTGGAGAAGTCAAAAAGTAAACTTCTCCAGGTTTGTTTCACTGCTAACCTCTCCTTACATAAAAACTACCTTCTCTCAGCAAATATAGGCCTTTATAATTTAGAATCATGGGTTCAGATGGAAAGAAATTTAGAGACCATATAGTCTGATCCTCTCATTTTATGGATAAAGTAAAGAGATAAGTATTTTGCCAAAACATTTCTAAATTTTATATGATCTCATGCCCAATGAAGTGAACAAAATTTTAATCAATGACAATAATATGGTAAACAACTTTAAAATAAGAAATTTTAATGAATGTAATGACCGACCACAATTACAGAGGAATAATAATGAAATATGCTATCTCTCTTCAACAGAGCAGGAGACTCAAAATGAGAAAAATCATTTTTTGGATATGACCAATGTGGAAATTTGTTTTGATAGATTATACATGTTTCTAATGTATTTTTGTTTCTCAAGATAGAGGGGGAAGCATTATATGGTGGAAGACTTTTGCTGACTGAAAAAATGTATGTATGTGCATGTATATAACATTTTTGTAAAATATGCTAAACAAATTCACATAACTAATAAGATGAAGACTTTTTTGAATTTAGATTTCCCAACTTATTAAGGGACATAGTAGAGTTACTTACTGTTCTCCTTTGGTACAGTCACATTTCTACCACATGTTTACTAGGAACAGAGAAACTTGACCTCCATAAGATCACATAATTGCTAGTTGCAAAGGACCTTAGTGTTTAAGTAGTCCAGAGGTTCTTGACCTTTTTTTATGCCTTTGACCCCTTCATAATTCTGAAAAAGTCTATGGATCACATTTCAGAATAATTTTTAAATCTTAAAATAAATAGGATTAGAAAGGAAATCAATTATAATAAAATAAAATTATTCAAATAATAAAAAAAATTATATACCCCAGATAGAGAACTCTGGCCTTGTCCAACCTCCTAAAATTACAGAGGAGGAAACTTTAGTCCAGGGAAGGAAAGTAACTTGCTAAAAGTTACACAATTAATCAAGGATAGAACTAAGATTTGAATCCAAATCTTCTCACTCCAAAATAACTGCTTTTTCAACAGCCAGATGTCTACCACATAAAGCACCCCAATAGTGTCTTTAGAAGTACTAAAGAACTAAAGTTCATTTAATTACATTAAAGTCTCTTAAAGTTTATTACAGAAAACTTTGTTGGAAGTTGTAGATGTTGGAAAGTAGGGGCCACCCAACTTCCAAAGAATATACATTATGATCCCCAATCTTAATAAGTACTGTTCCAGCTTATTGGAATAGATAGATACTATTGTGGTTGAATTCGTATAAGGTCAAGCTAGAAACAAATACCAAGAGAAGTATATATAAATCATAGCATTCATTGCACCTAAAACAGAACACCCAGGTGATATTGCCACCAGTACTTCCATTTGTATAGCAATTCATATTGATTGCAGAAATTCCCAAGATATACAAGGTAAGAATTGTTATCTTCCCATGAAGAAAGAGGAAAAGACCCACAGATGGGAAGAGGATTTGTCTAAATCCATTCAAAGTCGAGGTAGAGCTGAAGAAAAAATTCATTACTTTGGTGGTTACAGAACTAGGAGTAAGTAGCAAAGGTGTGTGTCAACCTGAGCCTCCATACTGGCTCTATACATAGTTTACATTCATAGGACTAGAGCTCAAAATGACTAAAGAGATAAACTGGTCCAACTTCAAAGAAAACTTAAAGTCTTTCAAGTTCTTTCCCTTATATAAGGCTAGAAACTAATTGGGGCCATCTATTAGAAAATGTCTGAATTGTGGGATCTTTTAATGTTATGGAACAATGTTATGAGAAATTATGAATAAAAGGTATTTGAAGAAACATGGAAATATTTGTATGAATGTAAGAGTGAAATAAACAGAAAATTATGTACTATGATTAAACATAACGAGAAGACAGGACTCATTGGAAGATACCATGATTTTGGGAAAGACTGAAGGTAAAAGGAAAGGGAGAGAGTAGAGGATGAAATGGATTAGATAATATCATGGAAACAATGAACATGAACCTAGACAGACTCTGAGAGACACTGGACCAAAAGAGGATTTGCAATCCTATGGTCCAATGGATCACAAAGGATGGGCCATGACTGAACAACTCAACAACAAAAAACACATGATTACAACACTAAGTGAAAAGACTATTTAAAGAAAGCCAAACTCTTAGTACTTGAAAACCAATATAATCCTAACACAACTGGAATACACTTCTCTTCTCAGCAGTAGTCAAGGACTACAAGAAAAGACTTATACATGTTGACAGACAAGACACAGTATTTGTCAATTTTGCTTAAGTTTTTTTCTTTGTTATAAGTAAGTATTAAATTAGGGGTGAACTGATATATCTAGAAATGATGCTGCCATAAAAATGAAAGGTATCAACAGAATTTATTTAAAAGAAAATTTTTACAGGCAAAATTCATTAAGTTCTTATACTCCTATGATGCATCTATTAGGATAATATCTCTTTAAAATGGAAACCAATAAAGTATTTAATACTACCCTCTACCACATAGAAGAGAAAGCTACTAAATTACTACCTCTGACTGGTAATCTAACTTAGGATACCCATTTAGCCAAAATTATGCCTCCTTAAAAAAAAACAACAAATTTTTCTAGGAAACATACTAAAAGGAAAAAAAAAACCCAGAAATACTCCTTATAATAAAATCATGCTCTTCAATCAGTTAATCAAAAGAGGATCTTTATCAATATTTTATATAAAACAATCACCTCAGTTTCTGTCAGTTTGATACTTTTGAAGAAATGGCATGCATGGAAATCCATTTTTGGAATATTTAGTACTGTATAGCTAATTTAAAGTAGGAATAATAAATTACTAAAAAGGTAACTTAAGAAGTTTAAAATAATTTTAAGAGTAAGACTTATTATTGGAATACACCTTTAAAATAATATTTATGATAGTCATAACTAGAAAAATGAACATTTGTCAAAATCAATTATATTTTATAATCTGACAAAGTAAAACAATTCACTTAAATAGACATTATTTAAGTAATGTGTACTATGCTAACTCTGCCAAAACGTTTTTGTTCATCCTTGGTTCCTTGATGATGGGATGTAACTAACTTTTTAGAAGCAGAAATTTAATCAGTGGTGATTTTACTATTATTTTAGTACTGATATATTAATTGAACAGCTTTCCCATTCTCAAATATGTATCTACAAAAAGTAACAGAAAAATTTCATCTTAGAGCATTCATCTAAATCTAAACTCAAATGCCTTTTGAAATACTAAAAAATCTATGCCCAGTATAGTTCAACTTATGAAAAACAAATTTTAAATTTTTACTCTAAAACTACTATATGTTATTTGACAATTGTTATCAACAGCTCGGTGGCAGGAGGACCTGAGTTCAAATTTGGCCTCAGAGGCTTAATAATTACCCAGCTGTGTGACCTTGGGCAAGTCACTTAACTCCACTGCCTTGCCAAAAAAAATCAAAACAAAAAAAAAGGAAGGGACAATTGCTATCCATCACATTTTTAAGTGCTAATGACCAGGCAATATTCCACTAGTGCAAAGCATAGGCTATGAAGGTAAATTATGTAGCTGGCAAGAACAAATCAGTTTTGTTTGACTAAAAAAAAATTTAGAGATCATATTACTTGGAGTGTTCAATATAGTCTAATAAAGTCTAATAAAAACCAAAAATTTTTCAATTACTTCCTAACCTAAGTATTTCTAACATAACAACTAACCACATCTAACATCATAAAACTCCTTGTAGTACATTATTTTTAAAACATTAGTTAGAAAAAAGACCACATACTTGCCCTTCCAAGTCGAAGGATAAGCAAGCTATACCATGGGTATGAATATCCTTAAGCACTGATATAGTTTGCACTGTGTATGAATCCCAAACACAGATATATGGTTCTTTTCCAACTTGTCCAGTTGCTACCAACACTCTGTCAGGATGCAATGCAAGGCTGCCAAAAAAAAAAATAACACTTTTAAATAACTGCCTTAAGATATTATATGGTATCTTTTATAAAATTTCAAATTATTTTAATTTAAAGAACTTTTATAGAAATATATTCATCACAATTGTAATACATATCTGCTGAAGTATTCACAAGACATCAATAATTTTACCAGGCTAAAACCTTATTCTGAAAGCTAATTCTGGGATGGAAATAAGCAGATACTCTTAAGTTAATGTGAACAAACTTTAGCAGATCCTATTAACTTAGAAAGATTTCAAGTATGAATTCAGTAATAAAACAGCTAAATCAATTATTGGATAACAGACAAGTATATCTTGAAATAGATTGTCCAGGTTGTCTGTAGGGTGAAACATTTTTATTTGCTTTATTTTTTTTAGGTTTTTGCAAGGCAAATGGGGTTAAGTGGCTTGCCCAAGGCCACACAGCTAGGTAATTATTAAGTGTCTGAGACTAGATTTGAACCCAGGTACTCCTGACTACAAAGCTGGTGCTTTATCCACTATGCCACCTAGCCACCCCAGGGTGAAACATTTTTAAAGGAATCATTCTCTTTCCACTAAGTTACAGAAGGATTTCAAGTGTACTATTGGAAAAAATATCCATACCAACAAAAGTACTTATGCATTCTTCTAGTAATATGATGACCTCAAATATTCATCTGGCATTGTAATGTCATCAATATGCATTCTCCCTACAGATCACAAATCATGTATTTCTGCTCATCCTATGCAACTCTTGCCCAGGTCCTCCTGTAATAAGTTCACTATCAGGAGTCCATTAACAGTCTTCTTCTCATTTTTTCTTGACATCTTGAGAATAAAAGAGGTACATAAGGGCTCCCCAGTTCTCTTACAGTAATTCTTTATATATAATTTGTTGCAACCTATTCACACCCTCCACATCTCTCCATTTCTCTGCAAGTGATAATTATTTTCAACAGTTTATAGATTATATGAGTCTTCAACTTGCATTCAAACAAGAAACTAGTGGAATAAAGATATTAAAAAAATGGGCCTTCCCCCCCACCCCATAATTCTCAGGAATTGTGTGGTCATTAAAGAGTTATATGGTTTCTGATCTTGCCATCCTCCCTTTCCTCAGAGTCAGCTAAGATGATTCAAGGAATGTGAAGCACTGGACCTGTAGTCAGTTCAATCAGCTTATTGGGTCTGACTTTATATGAGCCATTTGAGGTTTTCTTGGCAAAGATACTGAAACAGTTTGCCATTTCCTTCTCCGATGGATTAAGACAAATAGAGGTTAAGTAATTTTCCCAGTGTCACACATCTAAGCCAAGTGTCTGAGGTTGGATTTGAACTCAGTTCTTCCAAACTCCAGGTCTGGTATTCTATCCACTGAGATACCTAGTTGTCTCTAGGAGTCAGGAAGTCCTGAGTTCAAGTCCTCAGACACTATCTGCATGACCCTGGCCAAGTCACTTAACCTGTCTGCCTCAGTTTTCTCAACTGTAAAATAAGGTAATAGCAGCACCTACTACTCAAGATTATTGTGAAGATCAAATGAAATAATATTTGTAAAGTGCTAATGACAGTATCTGGCACACAACAGATGCTTAATCAATGTTTGTTTCCTTCCTTTCTGTTCAGTTCTGTGCCCCACTCATTCATTTGTGATGTCTACACAAGATAAAGACTGATTAAACAGTCCATGAAGTTATTATCTGTTCTTAAAATACAAACTCTGAAGAAGGGCTAACTCAGATGCTAGAAAGAATTAGCAAAGCAAATCTCTTTCCTGATCCATTTACAAGCATTTTTTCTTCGAGCATTCAATTCCAAGCATCTCAAAACAGAGCACTTAATAACAAGAGTAGGCTACTGTAGTTTACAAAACACTTTCTTCAGAACAACTCTATAAGGTGAGTTCAGTAGATATTATTATACTCATTATAAGAGGCTAAGAAAACAAGATGAGAAGTGAAGCAATTTAGTCAAGTACCACCTCTCAATAAATTTAATTCAATTCAGTTTTACAAAGTGCTTTAGATGGTGCAGTAAATAGAGGGCCAGGTCTGGAGTCAAAACTCATCTTCCTGAGTTCAAATCTGGCGTTAAATGTTTACTAGCTGTTCTGACTCTGAGCAAGTCACTTGCCTAAACTTGCAAGTTTGCCTCATTTTCTTCAACTCTGAGTTGGAGAATGATAAATAATTTCAGTATCTTTGCCAAATAGGATCATGCAGGTTGGACAACTTAATTAAACAACAACAAATATGAGAATTTATAAAAGTTCTCTAACAGATACTTTTGATGACTATGCACATATATCTCTATGTCTTATACGTAATTTGACTCTAATAATTGGGAGACCAAACAAAATTATTTCCATCATTCTATTTTTCAAGGAATCTTGTATAATTTTGACATATTTATAGGTGACACCTTGTTGAAGAAAGTCATTTAAATATGTTTTGTTCAAAGGAATAAGATTTTTTTAAAATAATAAATACAATGGGATCTAGAATTTACTAAAGCTGTTAGTCAACTGTGTGACTCTAAAAGTGTGTTCTTAAAATTATATTATTTGCAAAAGCCTGACTGCTCTCTTCTCATAACTTCATCAAGGATGCCCATGATATCCAAAATCCAACAAAAATGTTCTATAGTTGGATAAATAAACATATTTGTTGGTAACTATTTATATTTTCCTGGTGCCCTTTTAAGGGTAATAAGATCCAGAACGTTTTGTTTATCTTACTATTTCCTCTTATTCAGACATATTGAAAACTAATCTCTCAGTTTCCCTCAATAAAAGAGCCTCTTCTAGCACAGACCTCCTGTTTTCCTTTGTCCAGAGGAGAACCCAAGTCAGCTACTCTTTTCTGTGGATGACACTGTGTTATTTGCAATACACTAAGCCTTCTAAACAAGAGACAAAATCACTCAAAGTTTGTCTTAATTATCTACAATGGAGGGAAGCCTAAAATGATGAAAAAAAAACCTAGGGTAAGATATGCAGCTGGATGAACAATCCACAGAGCTGGTTTGGTTAAACCTATTTGGGTATCTACTATAACTGCAAAATGAACAAGGCTTAGAATTCAATAGGAGAAAGAAAGCAGGCTGAATTGTAAGTGCTTTTTATGGATTTCAAGACTGTAAAACACCCCCCAGCAATATTTCTAAATACATCGCTGCCCTGAGACACTGCTGTTCTACCTAATGACTGTTTCTCCTATAATATTATTTGAGCAAAGCCTTAGTAACCACACTTCCATGTTTCCCTTCCTACCCTACTTTCCAGCCTTCTGCTCCTTGACAGCTGCTTATTAGTTCACAAGTAGATAGGTTTCTTCCTCTCTATTCTGGAACTAGAAACATCAGGCTCAAATCAATTCTGCCATTTTACCTGGAAGGGATGTATCGCTCTATTCCCCAAAGACCCACTTAGCTAACTATAATTTTTAAGATGATAGTGCCCATCCCTGGCCACCACTCCCCATTGTGTGGTTCTTCTCCAGTTAGAATGTAAGCTCCTATAAGCAAAGACTATCTTTATTTTTGTCTTTGTATCTCCAGAGTTTAGCACAGTGCTTTGCACATAGCAAGTGGTTTAATAACTGCTTTCAGGATTCCTTCTTTCAATATTTAATGACTGTAAGTCATGAAATACATTCTTTGAAGAACCAAAGTAGTGAGGAACACCAAGAGAACAATAGAGAATGGTGGGCCAGAGTATACTGCAACAGTACACAAAAAATTTTATGGCTGAAAGGGACCACAAAGGACATCTAAAAGAAACCACACAGGTCATCTAGAAAGGATCACACAGGTCATCTAGAAAGGACCACACAGGCCTACTAATTCAATTCCCTTATTTCACATGTGGAGAAACTGCAGCCCAGGAATATTAAATGACTTGCCTAAAGTCATCTAAGTAGTAAATGTCTGAGTCAGAATTTGGACTAGGATTCACTGTTATCAAAACCATTTCTTCCTGTACCACCCTCTCTTGTGCAGAAGCAATGAAAGACATCTATAGCGAGTATATGATAGGGGCAGCTAGGTGGTGCAGTGGATAAGGCACTGGCCCTGGAGTCAGGAGTACCTGGGTTCAAATCCGGTCTCAGACACTTAATAATTACCAAGCTGTGTGGCCTTGGGCAAGTCACTTAACTCCATTTGCCTTGCAAAAAACCTAAAAAACAAAAGATGCTTGTGTGTGTGTGAGAGTATATGATAGTGGATAAGTCAAGGAGCAAGCTCAAAAGTTCAAAGATATCAGCACAAATTTATCTACAATCAGGATCATCTCAAGGAGTTTATCATCTAAAGGGAATCTCACTTTCATTTGGAATCTGGCCTGGGCATCTCCCATAAGACTGGCAAACATCTCTGGTGAGCATACACCTACCTGTCTTATGCCATGCTTAATATTGATAGTCAGAGAGTTGAATAAAGCTCTATGTTGCTTCTTTTAAGAAATCTTAGATAACTTTGATATATGTATAGGGCACACTTTGTTGAAGGAGTGGCTTCAAGGTGGCATTTTGCTCTATCAAATCAAATTTTGTTTTTTCAGTTAATAAGCACAGTGGAAATCTTTATTCAGTCACTTGGATGACTATAAAAAATGAAGTCTGCTGTAGAATATCACTTGTGAGGGTCTGCTATTCCTTTCTCATTTCCACGGAATATGTCCTCAATACAGATATGTTAAAACTTGTGAAAGTGTGTGTATTTACGTGTGTTTTGTCACCTCTGATAGAACAGACTTCTTGAGGGCAAGAACTGTTTTATTTTCATCATTTTATCTCCAGCACCTAGCATATAGTACTTGACACCTAGAATAAGCACTTAAAACAAATACCTGCTAATTTACTGAACATTGAAAAATGGATAGATAATACACACACACACACACACACGTAATATTTATAATAAAGAGTGGGAAGCTATGCTCATGAAAAATTTATGGACTAAGAAAATAAGCATATAGGCTTACAGATACTGATATTTTCTGAGTCACATTTTTTGGTAATAATAAAGTTCATTTTTTTCCCTAAGCCTATGGCATCCTTTCCATTTTCAGTTACCTTGAGAATTCACCTCTTCAGTGTAGACAAAATTTTGCCACCTCCTATAGGTACCATTTTCACTCAATGCTGTTTTGTCCAACTGCTCCTGCCAACTCTATTTTATTTAGAACAGCAGAACTAATATGCAGAGTTATATACATTGGCATCCCTAGCACTGATGAAGAAAAGAGTTTATTAGAAAATGTTAGTGACCTTTTATATTGTCATTTTTCAATGAATTTTTAACAAGTTTTCTGTAAAGCTTTTTTGCTTTCTTTTGGTTCTTTTTGATGAAATTTTGTTCATAATATTCTAACATCTTCCTCCTTAAGACTTGCAGTAATAGATTTTCAAACTTTTGGTGTCCTTAGTTAAATCAGTTAAATTTTCTTAGAAAATGGATTGCATTAATTTCTTTTCTTTTATCCATTTCTCATTTTTTTCAATTTCAACATAACCGGTCATGATATCTTCCAATTTTTATCCTTTTTCTAATGTGGTATTGATTGAGATTTTTTCTCCAACAGGTCAGTGGTACACACTTGAATCTGCTAATTCAAAAATAACTCCTAATTCAACAACTAGTCATTTTACTGCCTGCTAAAATATAAGCAATTTTTGTGATGATATTTTCTATTGTTACATTTTGTGTCTCTTACTATTATACTCATATTCCAAACTATACTACACTTAAGTCTTACTTCAGAAAGAACAAAATATTTTCTCAAAAATATTCATGACTATAAAAGTGTCGAGGTTCAGCGTTAGTCTACAAGAATTTGACCTTTCTCATCTCTTCCTCTGAAAACATGATTTTTGAATCATTTTCTGTTATCTTACCCTATGCCCATCTTTACATGAAGTAACTGAATATTAGAGTATAATTGTTTTAATTTGGAGGGATATCATGGACAGTAGAGCCACCACACTTGGAGTCCTGGATAAACTTTATAGAGGAAGTAGAAATGGCTCTAAAGAGAGCAAAAACCAGGGGAATGTGACCAAGTGTACATAAAAAAGAGCTGGGGGGGGGTGTTAGGCAGCATAATTGTGAGCATTTAACTGATGTAAATTCATAAGGTACCATAAGGGAAGAAATCAAACAACATGTGAACATCTCAAAGATTATTAATACTGAAAAAGGTGATCAAGAAAATATCAATAATTATTAAACTTAATTCCTACTTTCCCATCTGTATATAGTTTTAATGAATTATTTATTACTTAATGAAAAGCATCCTCAAATAAAGTATTAATTGGAAACAAGTAGGCTTTTACAAGTGATATTCCACAATAGACCACATATTTACCAACACATGAATGACAAAAAGATATAAAGAACATATTTCATTGTGCTAATAAAAATGATAGTATTATAGATCTAAAATTGAAAATCTTAGAAGCCATTGTGTTCAATCTTATTTGTTAATTATAAAAAAAAAATTTGACTTGGTAGAGCAAGCTATTATGTTAAAGGCTCTCTTTCAATAAGATTGCTCCCATAAAAGTAGGAAGAACTATTCAAAATTCTCTGAAA
The DNA here is from genome assembly GCF_037893015.1 of Macrotis lagotis. NCBI lineage: Eukaryota > Metazoa > Chordata > Mammalia > Peramelemorphia > Peramelidae > Macrotis > Macrotis lagotis. The sequence goes on along the minus strand of NC_133661.1, from coordinate 229,140,145 downwards.
TATATAGAAGAGATAATGTTGTTAAATAACCCTCTGACCATAAATATCAAGAGAAGCATAAAATGGGGAGAAGTATGCTCACCAAAGTTGTTTACCACAGTCATGTAGACGATGTAGATCAGATCAAAGCTGAAAAAGGATTTATGGCTGAAAAGGCCTTCAAGATGCTCCTGTTTGTGGATGACATCACGCCAATTGCATTAAGCCCCAGAACACTGAAGATCCTTCTGGAAGAAACATGAAACTACTTAAAAGATGATTGATCTAATTATCCATACAGGAAAAAAACCAATGGTTGAAGAGTATCTACCTCCCACCTTATAACAAGCGGTTAGAATTAAAAATTTTATAGCACCTGTTTATCTGTATGTATCTAACTGGAACAAATTTGGAACATCTGGACAATGAGCTGGTTTCAAAATTGAAAGCGTGGTGAAAAGTAGATCTGGCTTTGGGAAATTATAAAGCACCTTTAACAGAGAAACATAGATTCAGCTTATTAATGTTAATATCCTACTACTATTGCAGTAAGATTACAAGTAAGTAAAACCTCTAAGTAATGAAAAATGAGTGTCACAGAGAGGGCAGTAGAGAGGCACGTTGTAGGAATGAGCAAGCTATAATAAGGTACTTCAAAGAAGAATCAACCAATAATGCAAACAATAATTAGTTACCAAGTGCCAACATAGTGGTAGGAACAAGGGATAGAATACAATTATAAAACAATTTCTATTCATAAGTAACTTGCATTATAAAAGGGAAGATAAGAACATATATAATTTTACAAAACTTAAATGCAAATAGGACTTAGCGACAAGTTAGTTTGGGAAAGAAGGTACTAACCAACTGGAAATAAAAAAAAGGCTTCACACAGGTTTTACCTGTACCACACCTTAACAGAAGAACAAACATTCCCTTGCAACTATAATTTTAAAAAAAATACTGTACTCTGTCACTACCACTACTCTAATACAGGTCCCCATCACCTCATGCCCAGACTACTGCAAAAGCTTACTGGTGAATCTGTCTACCTTCAAGATGTCTCTCCCTACGCCAATCCATCTTCCATTTGAACACCAAAGTGATTTTCCTAGAGCACAGATCCAATCCTTTCTTTCTGTCACACACAAATATCACAGAGCCATAATTCTTTGATATTTAAATCTCTTTATATTATAACTTAGTCCTTTTCTTCCTTTCTTATACCTTATTCCTTTTTGACCAGGGACACTGGCCTCCTGGTTGTTCCAAGAACAAGAGAGCTTGGAGCATCGCCCCACCCCCTGCCATGCCTGGAATGCTCTTGCTTCTCACCTCTATTGGCTTCCTTAACTTAAGTCCCAACTAAAATCCCATTTTCTATAGTAAATCTTCCTCAAACCCTTTTAATCCTAATCTCTATCTTCTTTTATTTCTTATTCATCCTGTATGGAGTTCGTTTATATATGCCAATTTGCTTGTTATCTACTTCAATAGAATGTGAGCTCCTTGAAAGCAGGGCCTATTTTTTGCCTTTTTTGTATTCCCAGTCTTTAGCACAGTAGCTGATACATTAAGCATTTAATAAATGTTTACTGACTTCCTGTTTTTTGACTAATCTATTGACATCTGATAATGTAATAAGTATTTCACAGCCACAGTCCCCCATCTTTGAAATAAAGGGAAGTATATTTTCTCAACTGTTCATTATAATTTCACCTTAGTAAGTTTTTCTTTATTGTTCTTTCCATTTACATTATTCTAATCAACTGGATGTTGTTTCTCTAACCATGAGGACTTCACTCTCTATCAGTTCATATAATCCTCATGTGTCTGAATTTTTCATATTTAAAATATTTCACATCACATTCAAGCACCAATATGTGGTTAGTTATTTCCCATTCAAAAAGTACTTTGTTTCCAATTCTTTGCTACCATAAATAGTTTTAGTATGGAACTTCTAATTCTATCTTTGCTGCTGGGCTACAGACATGGCAATGGAATCTCTGAGTCAATAGATATGAACTTTCTGAGCATTTTTTTGGTATAACTACCAATTGCATTTAAGAGTCACAGTTCCACAGCTGGAAATATTAATTTACCTAATCCAATATCTCTTCTATCTTCTCTGTTCTTATTTAGTCTTTATTGAGGATTTCCATATCTTCCTATAATGTTGAAAGATACCTCCATCTTCCATTGTAGTAACATAACTTGGACTTAGTACAATAAGTGGTTAATCAGTCAGGATAACACTCAATTTAGCAGCTATCACTATAAAGGAGTAGAGAGCTTATATTTCAAACGACAAAAATATAGGTTTGCAACCAAGAACAGTTTACCCAGCAAAACTGAGTAGAATGCTCTGGGGCAGGGGAGAACTGAATTATAATAAAATAAAGGTCTTCCAAGCATTCCTAGAACTGTAGAAAAACTTTGAGGTTCAAACACAGGAGTTAAGAGAAAAAATATAAAAAGGTATGCACAAATAAACAATCATAAACTGTTATAATAAACATGTCTCCCTTTTGAACTCTTATCATCATCGGTCTGAGAATAGTTCTATTATATGTTGAGGATCTTAAGAGAAGAATGGAAAGAGGGGGAAGAATATATTGGGGGTGGGCGGAGAATGAGGGAAAGGAAGGTTAGGGAAAAATTCTTTCACATAATTAGGTTTTTACAAATCGACATTTATACAAACAAGGAGGAGGTGGGGAATGGCTGACACTTGGACCTCCCTTTTCATATGAACTTGGTCAAAGGAGGGAAGAAAACACACAGAGAACTGGGTACAGAAATACAATTCAATCGATAAGGAAACTGTAGGAAAGGGGAGAAGGAGGAATTAAGAGGTGAGATTAAGGAATTAAGGGAAGAATTAATCCTAAACAAAACAAAGGATATACAAAAAATATTTACATCTTTTACTGAGGTGAGAAAGAATGGGAATAAGAGGATGGATGCCCATCAACTGGAGAAAGGTTGAACAAACTATGGTTTATATAAATGAAATAGAAATAAATACTATTAAGCTATAAGTAATGATGAAAGGGATGATTTCAGAGAAATCTGGGGGAAGAACCTGGAGAACAAATATGAAAGAATCAGGGGGCAGCTAGGTGGTGTAGTGGATAGAGCACCAGCCCTGGAGTCAGGAGTACCTGAATTCAAATCTGACCTCAGACACTTAATAATTACCTTACTGTGTGACCTTGGCCAAGTCACTTAACCCTACTGCCTTGCAAAAGCAAACAAAAAAAAAAGAATCAGGAACTCTGATCAGCCAAATATAATCAACAGAAACCCATTTCCTGATGGACAAGAGAGACTCAATTGGCAAAATAAGATAGTATTTTTATACCTGGCTAAGGTGGAAATTTATTTTGTTTGACTACACATGTTGTAACAAAGGCTTTACTTTTCTTTCATTCTCAATTGAGAGGAGTCAGGTAAGAGGCAGGGAAGGCAGATTTTTACTGACTGCAAAAATATAATTTAATAAAAGATATATTCCAGCTTCTCAGTCTCTTCTCCCACCCCACTTCAATTTACATGTCCTATTCTAATGCAGCTGCTCTTGCCTTTGAATTTATTTAAATTATTTTTAGTTTTACATTGTCCTCTAACCCTACTACTTTTGAGTTTTTCCTTTCCTCATACACCAAGTGTATGGCACAAAATTTTTCCTACCAGAAAATTTTTAGTTTAGTTTAGTTTAGTTTTGTGGCAATCTTTTTCTAAGCAATTTGAACCATTCATATTTCTCTTTTCTTTTTAATCTATCCTCAGCTCAATTTTTTAGCTAATAGGTTGACTTCTTTCTTTACCAGTTTCTTAGTTCTTTCTGTATCGCTCACAAGCTAAAGTGTTTGGAGTTCCAAATTCAAAGTCCCTCTATCATCTTTGCTATTTTAGTGAATTAGTAGCTCTTATTCTCTCCCCTCCCTTATTTTCTATTGTGTCTCATTCTTAAAAATACCAAACAGCCTCAAGTGAAAGCAGTGTCATGTGGTGGGAATCATTTAGTGTGTATCAAGTCATAAGGTATAGTCCTATCGTCCTGATCTCAACATGATCATCCACCACTCTTATCCAGAGGTTATCCTATTTCTTCTTTATGTCCCACCCCCACTCCACTTTCAACCACTGTGTGCTAACATATCTTATCAATATGCAAACTTTCACTGGATGGAATACAGTCCTAGGAGGTGCATCAATTTCTCAAAAAAAGGTTATCTCCTAAAATAAAACCTATTTTAAGGTATTTCTCTTTGGGTGTATATGTATATATGTGCATATATACAGCTATACACATATACATGCATAAAGCATGCACTTGTATGTATATATAAATATATGGAGAGTATACTTATGTGTATATATATATATATATGTGTGTGTGTGTGTCTGTATATCAATAAATAATAATAATTAAATGCATGTGCAATTATATTCACACACGCATACACCCATGGGAATTCTCTGAAATGAGACGTCCCCTCCATCCATTGATCTTCCATAGCCCACTTTCTAACTGAAATTACAAACACCAAACTTTTTTATATACCTATGGACTAGACAAGGGTGTGTGTGTGTGTGTGTGTGTGTGTATGAAACATCTCTAGGTCCAATCTCTCTCTCTTACTTTCTAGCTCCCCATTCAAGCAATTTTCCACTATTAAATTTTTCCCACTAGAAATGATTCATTTATAGGAAATCACAGGATTTACTCCACAGCATTTAAATTCAGTTTTTCCTTCTGTTCTCATATTTATCTGTTTTCCTTAAATTTTAGCCTCTTGGATCTTTTTTCTTGTTCAATAATTACCTCTATTTCTTTTATGCTTTAGTTCAATTTATTTTCTTGTTTTATACAAAAGCTTACAAACACAAGAATTTATTTCATACAGTATTTTCTTAAAAAGGATATTTAATTTTGTGTTTTTGGTTTGTCATGTGTGCAAGCAGAATATTCTACTTACCTATATGTATTTTTCTAGATGCTTAGAAGATGCCAAGATTATATAAGATAGAAAAGTAGTCACCATTCTCTCCCTCTCTTCCTCCTTTTCTCCCTCCCCCCCCCTTATTGAAACTTCAATTTCCCAATGATGATTAGACTCAGCTTAACAGGGTAGGTTATAGTACGGGCAACTAGGTAGACAGATATCAGTTCAAATCTAGTCTCAGATACATATAAACTGTGAGACACTGGGCAAGTCAGTTTCCTCTAACTCCCCAGGGTTGTTGTGAGGACCAAATAAGAAAATAATTAACAAACACTAAGCATAGCACCTGGCACAGAATAAGAGATATCTATATAAGCATATCATGATTATGATTATCCTATTTTACAATCTCTTACTTGATTTCTTATGACTTTAGTATAATCATGGAGTAATGTAGCCATTCATTCATATTTGAAGTTTTTACCTGACTACTTACAAATTTTGTTGTCCCGAAATGAAAATTGTGTGTAAAGCATTAAGCATCTTGGGAGTTTTAATAAATGAATTCATTTTGTATTTCTGTTTCAAAACTTCAGTAAGTTTTCTTGTATTATTTCCTCATTATGATGTGCATTTTAAAAAAATTAGCATGATCTTCTAGGCAACCTATTAAATTAACTTTGTACATCCTATTTTCAGATCAGTTCCTTTGGTTTATAAAGAATTCATATGGTCTTTCAAAAATAGTCTTTTATTTCCCTTTTGATGAGTTTTCTTCTATGATTGCATTTTTTATTTCACATCTTCAAATTTTTAAAATCAAAACTCTTTAAGAGTTTTTTCTGCTTATCTGAAGAAATTCTCCATCATATTTTCTATTTTTTCCCTAATTTGTCCCTACACTTTTTTGTTGAAATCTGATTTCTAATCTAACTTTATTCCTAATAAAGATGAAAGGAGCATAGATTTAGAGCCAAAAAGGACCTTAGAGATAATCAAATGTAAGCACCCTCATTTTGTACATGAGGAAACTGAGGTATAGTCAAGTCAAATGATAATGATGATGAATTTCAAAGTTTTTAAATGAGTGCTTACCAAATGCCAGCAACACAGTAAGTGAACATGACACAAAAAGAAGGCAGCCCTTGCTTTCAAGCAGCTAAAAGATAATACATAATGGGGAGAAGATAGGTATTTACACACCATTATTATTTGGAAATTTTGATCAGAATGTTCCAGGCAAAATACAGAAAAAGCTCACCCATCACAGCCCAAGGCATTTTTAGGGTACTAATCAAAGGTTCTGGTAGGAAGGGGAGGAGAATGGTGGATGAAATAATTTACTCATAATCTCACAAATCTTCAATCTGCAACAGGAAAAGAAACGATGTTCTTCTGACTTTAAGTCCAGTTCTATAACCATCATATCATGCTGCTCAATGAAATCTTCTTTTACAAATTTTATTTCTATTTTAAACCATTCTAAAATTCCTTGCTATCATTCCATGATCTCTAGGGACTTTTTCATCAAAGAATTCTGAGTATTTTTTCTTCATTGTATAATGCATGTTCATTATCCTCTAGCATCTCTTTGTATTTTTACTCATTTTTCCTTCTGTTTTTATATTACTCTGCTATTATTCCTACTAATGAACTACATTTTTATCCAGACTTTGTCCCTTGGTATTTTGGTCCTCCAGGAGTTTTCTTTTACTCCAAATTAATTGTCTTTGGTTTCCTTCCTCATTCTTCCTATACTCATTCTTTCCTCCCCAATCCCAAAAGGCTATGTATTTTCAACCTTGAATTGGTGGGAGAACCTAGCCCTAGTTCCTGCCCAGAGCAAATCTGGTGGCAAAGCTGAGAGGGTGGAGAATTGAAAGAGAAAGAATGCTGGTACCAAATAAGATTTACAATACCCAACTTTCTTCAGACATGGAAATTATTTTTTAAAATAAATTTATTAGGGGTAGCTAGGTGGCTCGAGGGGCGGCTAGGTGGTTCAGTGGATAAAGCACAGGCCCTGGAGTCAGGAGTACCTGGTTTCAAATCTGGCCTCAGACACTTAATAATTACCTAGCTGTGTGACCTTGGGCAAGCCACTTAACCCCATTGCCTTGCAAAAAAACTAAAACTAAACTAAACTAAAATAAAATAAATTTTATTGATTTTGTTTTTATATAGTACAAGTAGTCTTCCCCCACATATGTCCCCAAAAGTCATACCAGAATAAAAATATAAACATCTTTAAAAGAAAAAGAAGATGGAAATTTTTTCCCTATAGCAAATTCTGTGCTGTTCCCTACACTGTTTTATATATATATATATATATATATATATATATATATATATATATATATATAATATATATTTCTTCTCCTCTCCCACAACTCTCTTCTTATTTCATGTTGCTGTGTAAAATTAGTCTCTTCTAATTCTTATTAGGTAAGAGAATATTCATGCTCAATCACTGTTGTGAAAGGACTTTGGGAAAGGATATCCAACTGAAAACTGAAACACAAGTCTTCGAAGGTACTTGTGCTAATTATGTTTGACAGAGTCTTTAAGTGTCTCATTTGTTAATGCTACTGCACACATTTTTTCTGTGGGCTCTGCCACTATAGTTAGAGTCATAACTTTAAGGCATTTGGAATAGTGTAGGGGAGAGCTTCTGGGAATTCCTGCCTTCACTTTGCCATCTTGACTCCACCCCAAATGCATGAATTTTTTCCTTAGTGTGGTATTTGTTTTCTTTTCTGGATTTGGTTTTAGTACCTCTAGATCATTTGCATAATTCCTTTTTTGATGATCAGGAATTTAAAGAGTTTTTAGAAAATAATTACTCTGCCATTTTATTAATCATGTTATGCTAAAAAGTGAATTTTATAATTACATATTCTTTAAAATTAGAAGTCAACCTTCGATTATTAGAAAAGTGATTATTAAGTTTATAAATTACTTAGATTCTTCAAATAAATCCTCCCCTTAGTAAAGAAATTTAACTGCTTTGTTAATGCTTCCAAAAAAATAACAATGCTCAGCATATTTGCTAAGCAGTTTTAGTAAGAAAAGAAAATTGTAATGCAATAATTGAATATAACTATATAGGTTTATGAATAATAATTGAATATGACCATACTACTTTTCATCCTTATTAAGAAGTATTACATCAACTAAATATACCAATCAAGTTTAATAACCCTAGAAAATGACATTTTTCTACTTCTGAAGCGGAACACTAAACTGAATCAAAGCTTGAAGAAAAATGTTGAAATTACTGATTCTGAGTATGATTTTTTTTCTTACTGTGTACTTACTTTCTGCATATCAATTATGTTCCTGGACTGCTTGCAAAAAATTTTTTTAACGGTCCTCTGTTCAAGCATTCAATCAAGTACATGTTAATGTATTATTACAAGTGAAAAATTTAAAAAACTAATCTCAAACAACCCTTTTCTAAAGATATATCAAATGTTTCTGAGACATGTTTCTGAAGATACATCAAATGAATCTTACAAAGTTATTGAGTTATAATTAAACACTATTAAGCTCAAGTAAAACTATTATACTTAAGTAAGGGGGGGTTATTAAAACTATATAATCTGAGATTGCTGTGATATGGTTTCTGGGTACATATTCCAGTATTGTACTGGAATTGGGAGGCAGATTGTATGAAATCTGACCATCCCCAAATTAAATAGACCTGGAAGAATCTGTAGATATACAGAGGAGGAGGAGCCTAATGATGACAATAGCCAAGTGTGCACCTGGAACTTCAAAGCAGAACACGCTAGATCTAAAGGAGTTCATCTCAAATCCTGAAAAGTTATTGTCCTCAATCTGAAGAAGAACATAAGATTCTAGATTTGGAGTTGCATAAGATGTCATCAAATATATTCCTTCTCCATTACAGATAAGACAACTTAGTTCCAAAAGCAGGGAAATGACTTGAGAAAAATACTAAGTAGTAGAGTAAGAATTTAAACCCAGGCCTTGTAATTCCAAAACTGCCCCCATTAATCTAACCAATATTTAAAAATTATTATTGTTATTATCATTATTATTATTATTTTTATTAGATTTATAATCATTCAATTTACAAGAAACTTTTGAAGAAACAGCAATTATGAAAAGTTATACTTCAATGTTACCAAAAAAAGAAAAACTGAATTCTCTCTCAAAGCACTAGATATCCTATAACAATCTGCTGATCTGAAAAAGTTCTCAAGAGTAATACCTGTGTCTTCTATTTCTTTTTATATAGCATATTATTTTAACAGAAAGTTTTGAATTTGTTAAAATCTGAAATTAAATATTGAAGGATTTACAACTAGAAGATCTATTGGAGGTCATTTAATTCATATGTCTCATTTTATAGTAAAAGGTCTTCTGCCATATCATTCTGAATACCTGGAAATATTTTAAAACTGCAAATATTCAAGGTTTACATAAACTTATGAGAGGTCAGGATGCAGGATATTCAACATGTTTTGACTACCTCACATTATACTGTTCAAAGAAAACGATGTTTCTGAAAAACCAATAGCAAAACATCTGTGCTTTATTAAAAGATTACAATCAATCCAAAAACACAAAATAACTTGACAAATATAAAGCTTCCAATCCACCATAACATATACTCTTAAATTATTCTTCCACTGGTGGCTATCAATTGTGATGGGCCCTTTCAATATTACATTTTTCAATGTGGCTTCTCAATATACAATAAAGATACCAGATGCTATATAAAGAGGAATTTTTAAAATTTCCGTATCAATCAGGTCACAGTTCACCCTAGGAAGCTACTTAACATGATGCATAACAATCAATTTCACCAGACCAATGCACTGTTCAATGGAGAAACCCTGTTATCAGTTTCAGTTTCTTCAAAAGCAAAGTGTGTGAATAATATCCTGATGGATATAAATAAAAAAATCTAGTTTGTCCTTTAGGAGTTAGCAGGAAGATTTGGTAGTGATATACCTTCAAGTTCTACATTTAACCTTGTTAGCCATTTTATTAGCATACCCTATGAGACTAATGCAACATAATTTAAGGAAAGATAAGGGGAAGGTCACTTGTGAAGATGGAGTATAGGCAGTATTAAAGCTATCCTTAGTACAACTTCAATTTCCTAAAAGCTAGGAGCTGGGGAAAATCTTAAAAAGAACTTCGAAGGCAAGCTTAAGAACACTGAAACATAACTTTAAGCAATGTAGCACCACCAGCTATTAAATAAGGGGGAAACTACATATAAATTTAATATACAAATAACAAAAGATAATGCCTAGGTCCTTATATTTTCTCTAACAGTGAGATCTTCAATAAAAAGGACAGGAAAGAGGAGAACTAGAATATAGGATCATGAATATAAGAACTTTGAAAGAGCTTCAAAGGTCATCTAACCCAATATTCTCATTTTACAGATGTGGAAACAGACCTAGAAGAGTTAAATGTCTTACTCAAGATTACATAGGAAGTAAACATAAGAGACGGGATTTGAATACTGATCCTCTGATTCCAAAACCAGATTCTTGTCACTACATTATGCCTTGAAATCACTCTGGACTAAAGATCAACTAGACCAAAAAAAAAAAAAAAAAAAAAGCAATGCAAGTTTTGCACTCAAGATTAGTGAAAGAAGTAAAATGCTGGACTGAAAATCAAAGGACCTAAGAAGTTTTTGACAGCTACAACTTGGGCAAATCACTCAACTTCTCCATATCTCCATTTCTTCCTCTATAAATCGAAGCTGAACTACAAGATTTCCAAAATTTCTTCCACAACTATGTCTAAATATGAAGAAAGCTAAAATCAATTACTATCATACAGACCAAGGAGGGAATGCTTGTTTTGGGTCAAATTTTGGCACTGAATAGTTGTTTTCTACTGTACCTCACAATTACAACAAAAAATAAAACTTATTCTGTAGAATTATCAAAATGTCAACATCCTGAAGCTTATAAATTTAAATGGAAATATAAAGTAATCAAAATGTAGTTATGCATATTTGCCCTATTTACATGTCCTAATTGTTTTCATTGATCTCTGCTAGTTCTTGTACACATGAAATTTCTAGACCATTGTGGCTAATTTCTATGCATGGTTATTTTTTTTTAATGCGTAAACGTTAAATGAAAAGTATTCCACCTATTTCAGGATTCCATAAGATTAAAATTTCACTATTAATTTTTTACATCCTATATTCTGTTTTGCTTGGATATGTTTTTGATAGGTATATTGCATAAAATCTGAGTTAATTATAACATGGCAAAAAGAAAAGCTTATTTCATCACTTAAAATTTTATGACTTAAAAAGTTTTACTTTATGACAATATTTGCAATCCTCTCCCTCTAAAAGAAAGCAAAATGTATTGTCCCAGTAAATTCAAATGACTCAATAATCATCATTTCCATAAAAAAAGGTAAATTGCTTCTCCCAACAAGTTTCACCTCCACAGGCCTTGAAATCATTTGCTTATAGTTAGCCACTATAGATATGGCTTCGCTACTAAAAAAAAAAAAACAAAAAAAAAAAACCCTGCTTATCCCCCCCCCCTCATCCCACATACCTGAATTTTGTTAATAGATTAAACATCCATCTGGTATGATGCCTCAATTAGAGCTACATGAATCAAAGTCAAGAAAGGAGGAGAGAAGAAGCAAGGTTCAAAGAAAAATACAAAAGCATGATACACAAAATTCTCTACTTTCTATGCATACTATTTAAATTAATATACTGAGTTAAATAGCAGCTTGGACACTTGTTAAACTGAATAACACCATAACGATTATACTATTTTCAGAAAAATGTCATGATTTTTCATTCTTCTAAAAAGACAATTACACTGCAACCTTAAAAAAAGGGGAGAGGAAGGACAATGGAAATGTTAACTGGGCTAATTTTTTCTTTATCAAAAAAAGATATTCTCAGTCTTTTCTCCTTTCAATCGTGTGCTGCATTTTCTACTAATGTCTTCTTTCTTTTTCATATATAGAAAGGCAACTGGTTGACTTTAATATCTGTAGCAGCAGATCCTTTGCTCAAATGAAAGATCAGTATACCTTTCCCTATCTCTTCTGTATTAAAAAGAAGCAAAGAGGGTTTTCCAAACACACAAATCTTTTACCATAGTGCAAAAGTAGCAAATATGCTTTTAAAAAGTGTATATATTCCCCCTTGTAAAATACTTCAGTGAAAATTGTAAAACTCAAATAATATCTTTAATAAAAAGAAAAAAATAAATAAAATACTTAAGTGCTTTGTCAACAGCCTACTACTATAGTTTGTATTGCTGTTAAACCTTTAGATTATCTAGAGGCTTTATCTAGTCACATAAAGAAAAAGTATCAATATTTAAGATATACTAACCATCCAAAAGAAGAACAAACTAAAGAATTTTACTAAGGAGAGATACTTCATTAGACAAGGAAGAAGAAAGATATGAAAGGAGATGCTAATAAAATTAAGAAAAAAATCTGAAGATTGATTTTAATAGCAGTAGAGCAAAAAAATATATATATATATAGTGACAATCTATGGGGATCCTTTATTTTATTTTATTTTTTTAGGTTTTTTTTTTGCAAGGCAAATGGGGTTAAGTGGCTTGCCCAAGGCCACACAGATCCTTTATTAAAAAAAAAAAAAAAAAAGATTTCCTACAGGTCAGAATTCAGACCCAAGCAATCATTGCAAATTTCTAAGTCAAATGGATTTAAAGATTTTTTTTTCCATGTTCGTTAACAGCCAACAATGAAACCTGAACTAATAACTATGTCCAAATGATTAGTGACCTCCCCGCTGCCACTATGGTGACACAACATTCCCACTTCTAGAGGATCCTCTATTTCTTTTTTAATTTACCAGTAGGTGATGTAATTTTCTGGTTCCCTAAATATTAATTTAAAATAAATATTCTTAGAATTAGCTGGGTGTTTTCATGGAATGGAATAAAATCTCATCAAATAATACATCAACAAATTTATCCAATAAGACTTCTGCCTTTTTTTTCCCTTCATATAGACAATCCGAGAAAAATGAACCAAGTTCGTAGATGATCAGTGCGACTCAGAGGAAAGGCTGCAAGCGGGGAAGAAGAGGTTAGCGGAGCTGAAGCTACTCGGAGCAGCCAGGCTCTTCTGGGGAAGGCTCTTTTTCAGGAGGCAAAGGCCAACCTGGGACTCGAGCTGTCACAGGCGCTCGTTCCAGAGCCTGGCTGAGAGTGGAAAGGGAGGATTATCCCAACATATTGCAAAGCGTCCTTGATAGTCTATGTATTTAAAAATTATTATCCTTAGGTTGTGGTGATCTAGGAACTTGGCTCATTTTCTCGGATTGTCTATCGTCGGTCAAAATAATGAAGGGGGGAAAAAAAAGCAAAAGTCTCATGGGCTAAGATGTGTTTATTTGTGCTGTCATTGGATTCGGTTCCCTTCCGCGCGCGCACGGAGCCCAAACTTGTGCAGGCTCCGGGGCGCGACTCCGGCGGGGCCGGGCCGGGCTGGGGGCGGCCGTACCTGATGATGTCGTCGCTGTGGCCCCGGTAGAACTTCTGCCGGTGCTCGCGGGGGCTGTACACCACGCCGACCCCGGCCACGAAGTACACGATCTCCTTGGCGGCGGTGTAGTAGAGGTTGTTGCGGCACTGGTGGCCGCGGTAGCCGTACACCCACTCCAGCCGCAGGTGGCAGTTCGGGGCGCTGCGGGACGCCATCTCCAGGCCCGCGCCCCCCGCGGCCCCCGCGCCGGCTCGGGCTAGGGCATGTCCGGCCGCGCTCCTCCGGGGCGCTCAGGGGCTCATGCCGGGGAGCAGGGGCGCGGGCCCGCGCTGCGGCCGAGGCCCGGACCGGCTTCTTCGGGCTTCCCCCCCCCCGCGGCGGTGGGCGCCCAGAATGCGGCGGCTCCGCGGCCGCTCCGCCTCCGGGTCACCCGCGGCGCGGCTCGTGCCCCGCGGCGGCCTCCGCCCCCTCCGCCGCGTCACCGCCCCGCGGGGCCGCGCCTGGCGCAGCGCGCCCCCGCCCCCGCCCCCGCGCGCTGCTCCGGGGGCCGCCCGGCTCCGCCCCTTCCCGCCCCCACCGCCTACGCGGCGCGGGCGGGCGGGCCGCCCCTCCCCCGGAGCTCCTCCCCCGGCGGCCCCCCCCGCCGCCCTCCCCCGGCGGCCCCCCCGCCGCCCTCCCCCGGCCCCCCCCCCCGCCGCCCTCCCCCGGCGCTCCTCCCCCGGCGGCCCTCCCCCGGCCCCCCCCCGCCGCCCTCCCCCGGCGCTCCTCCCCCGGCGGCCCTCCCCCGGCCCCCCCCCGCCGCCCTCCCCCGGCGCTCCTCCCCCGGCTGCCCTCCCCCGGCCCCCCCCCGCCGCCCTCCCCGCCGCCCTCCCCCGGCCCCCCCCCGCCGCCCTCCCCCGGCGCTCCTCCCCCGGCGGCCCTCCCCCGGCCCCCCCCCGCCGCCCTCCCCCGGCGCTCCTCCCCCGGCTGCCCTCCCCCGGCCCCCCCCCGCCGCCCTCCCCGCCGCCCTCCCCCGGCCCCCCCCCGCCGCCCTCCCCCGGCGCTCCTCCCCCGGCGGCCCTCCCCCGGCCCGCGGGCCGCACCGGGCTGGGAGCTGCCCGCCGACGCGGCCCTCGGGTGCTCGGCCACCTGCTGCCCGGGCCCCGAGGGAGGGACAAAGCCCTTCACACCCCACTGGGCCGGGCCCGGAGATCCTCCGGAGCTGCCAGATGGAAGCGCCCGCGGGCATGAAGGGGAGGGAGGCCGTCCGGCTCCCCGACCCTCGCCTTTCACTTCTCCTTGAGGCAGAGCTCGCCTTCTACACGCACATACCTTTCCCTCCTTTTTTTGTTTTTTTGGGGTTTTTTTGCAAGGCAATGGGGTTGAGTGGCTTGCCCAAGGCCACACAGCTAGGTCACCATTAAGTGTCCGAGGTCGCCTTTGAACTCAGGTACTCCCGCCTCCAGGGCTGGTGCCACCTAGCCGCCCCTCAATGTAGATAACTCTTTTTTTTTTTTTTTTTTTAAAAAGATATTTAGTAACCACCACTACCTCCCTTTGGGTTTATCATTTTTCTTATTTTCAGCTGTAGTTGAGAATGCATCATTTTTTTTTCAGAGATTGACACAGAATTGATTGCCTGGTCTCTTAAATTACGGATTAGAGAAGCAGATTTCCTGCCGCTCTCACTGACGCCTGACATCAGAGCTGAAACTAGAATTTAGGCCATCCGATGATGTTGTATCCGATTTCTACATAAACAAGCTGTTGTCACATCAAAACAAAAATCCTTCCTATTTGAGACTTGATTGAAATCTTTCTCAAGTCGTAGGAGGCATCTTCTAGTTTGTAGCAACACAGTAAAAACTTGAAGGTTGTACTCAAAAGCAAGATCTCTTTGGAGTAAATGTTTTGGTTTTTCAGTGCATCTTTGAATAGTTCACTTTATTTTCTAACTTTCCCAAGTTTTCCAACTTATAGAAATGTGTCTAGCTAAAATTGGCCATAGAAAACTCGATTATGGAAATATGAATGGCAGTTTTTGAAGCATGTATCATGGGACTCAAAAGATACTATGCAACTTTATAACAAGTCTGAAGCTTTATAACTCTATAATGCATACATTGAAATAACCTGTAATCAGATAATGACATTTACTTAAGTGTAATCACCAATACTTTTTAAAGATAATTTAAAATCTCTAAAGGCAATTCCTATTAAGTACAAAGAGTTTTTTTTAAAACAGGAAACATGTTATTTGGCAGTTTATCAATCTTTACAAGGAATAAAAATTATTTAGGGATATAATGTGATTAAAATTCTGACATTCTTAAATCTGACAAAAGATAGAATAATTGAACTAAAAAATATGACATTTAAAAATTGTGTTTGTCCATAGGATATGAAGCTTAGGGAATCAATTCTTAAGAGAGAAGCTTGATAGGAAAGACTCCTGAAGGTTTTAAAAAATAAGGGTGTGTTTGTTTACACTCTAATGAGTTCCTTGAACTCCCAGTTGAGGATAGAAAAAGAGAAGAAATTTCTATTAGTTCATTATTTTAGGTTTAAGAATTGAACTCAAAATAGGTTAATTAACATTTTTTGAAATAAATGGCATCTGATTACATGTTCTTTCAATGTGTTATAGAAAAAAATCTTGTTATAAAGTTTCAGAATTCTCTGCATAGTATCTTTTGGGTCCCATGATACATGTTAACTCCTTTAAGTCATTTATTTTTCCATTATCAAATTTTCCATGGTCAATTTTAAAGACCCAAGGAGGGAATGTGGAACAAAGCAATAATTAAACTGTCTTCACTCTGAGAGTTTTTAAGATCATGAGAGATGAGGAGAGAGAGAGATGGTGGCTAGAAAATTAACCATCTGTGACTAGTTAACAGGGAACAACAAACAAAATAAGTCATTACCAAGCAACTTAAGCACATTTATTTCAATGACTAATGATAGGCATTTTAAGCAAACTTTTATTCCACCATCTGTGTTCTTTAAGAATAATGCAAATAAAAGATGTATGGAAAAATCATTTCTCAAAGCAGAACTTAAAGGGAAATATTTTTGAGCCAAATAGTAAATTTCAACATGTTTTTCGAAGCTTTAGTTCCTAGTGTAGGGTGCCATCTATCCCAGATATGCAAGCCCATTTAAAAAACTCAATATTCAGCCATGTATTGAATATTTTCATGATAGCATTATGACCAGCACAATGGTAGGCATTGTGAGGAATATAAAAAAATGCTTAGCAGTTCAGTGCTAGATCTAGAGTCAGGAAATCCTGTCTTCAAATCCTGTCTCATATACTTACTTGCTATATGACCCTGATAAATTACAACCTCTGTTGGTCTCAATTTCTTCATCTGTAATGGGATAAAAACAAAAGGAGATCAATTTGCATGTGGCAATAATGTGTTGAAATAAGTAAATATAAATATGTATTAAAGACTTATTTCATCATGAATATTAATTCTGTGCAAAATCTAGTTTGTGTAACCTCAAAAGAATTACCATTTTGCTTTGTTAATTTTCCTGACTCCAGGGCTGGTGTTCTATTCACTGTCAACTAGCTGCCCCTAAAGGCAATGGGGTTAAGTGACTTGCCCAAGGTCACACAGCTAGGCAATTATTAAAGTGTCTGAGGTCAAACTTGAACTCAGGTCTTTGTGCTTTGTTAATACATACTCTACATGGTCTTAGCACTTAACCACACAGAATTAAAGCTACCCATCTGGGAGGACAATTTTTAAAAATATGATGCTTAATTGTATATGTAACATGGGTTTAGATATTTCTAATGTTCATATTAGGATAAAGAGAGAATTTGTTAAAACCTGCATTTCTTTGCTTAATCATATTATGTCAAGATCAATCAGTTGTTTATCCATTATATATGTGTTAGTAAGCTAGATATTGTGAAGAGGTCACCAAGAAAAAGAAGACCTAATCTGTATTTATCAAGACAGAATCAAGACAAGCTAAAGACTTAAGTATTTATAAACACAATGATTACGTTTAAAAACCACAACTACATAATGATAAAATCTAAATCTAAATACTGGTGTTGTTAAATCATCATAAATTAAACAATACTTATCAATGAGAGGGAGGAGTTAGGTTGTATAATAGATAAGAATATGGACTAGGAATCAGAAAGTCTCAGTTTCATGAGTTCCAAATCTGGTCTAAGACACTAGCTGTTGGACCCTGGGCAAGTCATTTAACCTGCTAGCTTCAAGTCCTTATCTGTAAAATGAGCTGAAGAAAGAAATGACAAATCACTCCATTAACTTTGCCAAGAAAGCCCCACGTGGGGTCACAAAAAACTCAGACACACAAAACTGAACAATCCAAGGTAAAAACAACTTTAACCTGGCATTTAACCTGGTAATGGAGATGTCTCTGAATCTGCGTATTTCACAAGTCTTGTGAGCTACTACGATTCTGCTTTTATCATAGAACATAATAGCATCTTCTTTGATGTGGGCACACCATTCTTGGCAGTCCTATGCCCATGTTTCCCATGTCTAATAGATTCCAAAGTTCTTTAGGGAAACTTTGAGAATGTCCTTGTACCACTTCTTCTGACCTCCATATGAGCATTTGCCTTGTGTGAGTTCTCAGTAACATCAAACAATGTGGTCAGTTCATCAAAGTTGTGTTTTCTTCAGTAGAGTTTGAATACTTCACAGCTCAATTCAAGAAAGGACCTCAGTGTCCTGTGCCTGGTAATCTTCAGAATCTTTCTAATTAAAATGGAAGTCATTCAGTTTCCCAGCATAATTCAAGTATATTTTCTAGGTTTCAAAGACATATAACAATGAAGTCAGCACAAAGGCTCTGTAGACCTTCAGTTTGATAAGCAGCCTAATACCTCTTCTCTCCCACACTTTACTTTCCCAAACACTTAGCTAGCTCTGGTAATGCATGTATTCACCTCATTATCCATGTGTATATCCCTGGGAAAGTATATTGCCAAGGTAAGTAACATATCCACAGCATTCAAAATGTCTCCATTTTCTATAACTGATTTTCCACATGGTGTGGTGCAGCTGGTGGAGAATTTGTTTTCTTCAGAGGCTGCATTGAGTTCACAATCAACTGTGAACAAAAAGTCACACACCAATTCTCCCTCCACTTGAGTCTTGACTTAGCCTTTTCAAGTTAAATAATTTGCCATCAGTGTGATAGCTGACCTTGATGTTCATTGAAGACATCTGGCAATATCAATAAAACCATCGTGCTAAAAGGCATGGGAACAAGCACACAACTCTTCTTCACTCCATTAGTTATTGGGAAAGCATAAGAGCATTTTGCAAGAGCAACTTCTTCAAGCAAGCCATCATGAAACTGATGCACAATACTGATGAACTTCTCCGGACAACAAAATTTTGACATGATCTTCAAAAGAATGGTACAGGTGATGTCTTTTGATTTAAGCATAAATTGTATTATAGTGAGGCAAAATTGCATAAAGTCATTATACTCAGTCTCTCCTCAAGTCAACTAAATCCAGTGACAAGAACAAAGTCAAGATGATTGGTGGTGGCCAGGGATGCAGTGGATGACTTTCGATGCCTTTGACATTAAACCAAGCTCTAAGTACTCCATGGTGCCTGTTTCAGCTGCTTTCAAGGTCATTGGAACAAATTATTCTCATCTGCCTATTCCTTTATGAAAAGTCTTCACATATTTGGGTGTAGATGCCCCACTAATTCACTGATGAGTATAAGGCCTCTCAGTTACCCTCAATCTTGTTTAGTCCATTAGTCAAATTTTAAAAAATATTTATATATACATTGTCTTGTAAAAGTAATCCCCCGTCCCCCACAAAGAGGAAACTTCATGAAAAACAAAGGAACAAAAAAAGAAAAAAAATGTACTTCCATTGTGTTCAGTTATCATAAGCTCTGTCTCTGAGATGGACTGCATTCTTTAGCATAAATCCATCAGAGAAGTTTCAAAGTATGACCACTATGCATGCTACAGATTCTTGGAGACCTAGATGAATTGGCTGACAGGTGGAACCACTCCAAAAATACATACGTACATTAATATATGTATACACATAAATTTTTTTAACCAGTTATCTTGGCCTAGACAATAAACTGTTAGAGATTCAAACCAGGAAAACAAAAGTCCCTACTCTCATGGAGCTTATATTCTAATAAGGGAAGACAAAAGATAAAGGGAAGATTTGGAAGGAGGGTACCCACACAGGGGCCAGATAATCATTGTGGAGTTAGAGCAGACTTGTATGGAGGTGAAGCAGCTGAGAACAAGCTAGAGTCTTCTCATGATACCTAAATTCAAAGGAAGGAGAAAAGAGCATTAATGTATTATTTGTAATATAATGTAATATATTATTTAATTCTATAGAACCCATAACTCAAAGGTCATTTGCATAAGAATCTCCTTATTGGTGGAGATAGAAGAATTTCAGAAAGAAGAGAAATTCTGATCTTCTGGCTTCCAGCTTCCAGGGAGCAGATATGCAGTTTCATACTCTCTTTAGATCTAATGGGAAAGAAAGTTTCTGGGAAGAACCTGAAACATAGAGGAGAAGACAACCTTGATCATCTCCTTATCCACAATATAACTAGAAACAAAGGGGAATTTCTCTTTGGGTGAGATTTAGGATTCCCTTGGTTAGCTGGGTTTTTTACCCTCAGGGGGAGAGTTAATTCACCCTAATATTGTCTGCAATATAACTCATAAGTATGTATTCTTTAATATCTGTTGACTACCTGTTTGGATATATGGATTTATTTGCTATATGCTATTATGGACCTGGCAGCTGGTGGAAAAGAAATTAAGCCTTGGAAATGGAGACTGGGCTACTCATCCCCCTCTTAAGGAACAGTGATTAGGAACTCAGCTTGAATCTAAAATGGTTTTCCCTAGATTAATAATATTTAAGGGAGCAGAAAGAGATAATTGTGGCCAGATATTTCCATTCTCCTGCTTCCCTTCGTAACAAGAATTATCTCTCTCTTGGAAAAGGGTATAGGGAAGAAAGACTAGAGATATTTCCTTTCTTCCTGTAAATCGCATCTAGACAGACTTATATGGACACACATAATCTACATGGACAAGACACACAAAACAGCAACACATACCTTTACATAGAAATATGGAAATGGGGGGGGCGGCTGGTGGTGCAGTAGAGAGAGCACTGGCCTTGCAGTTGGGAGTACCTGAGTTCAAATCCATCCTTAGACACACTTAATAGTTACCTAACCATGTAGCCTTGGGCAAGCCACTTAATCCCATTGCCTTGAAAAAACTAAAAAAAAACTAAAAATAAAAAAAAATGTAAATGGGAAGACCTACAGGAAGACCTATTCTAAGAGACAGTACAGTAGAAATCAGGAAATCCTCAATCAGGAAAACCTAGGTTCCGCTTCTAATGGGAGAAGGCAATACAAAAAAGGAGGGGGGAAATGATGGGGTATGATGAAGATAAAAATGGAGTCATCCTCTGATTCTCCTCTGATGCTAGTTGTGTGAAATGGGGATAACATTAGCATCAGTGCTTAACTTGCATGATTATTGTGAGACTCAAAAGAGCACATAATGCATATAAAGTGTTTTTTAACTCTTAAAGTGACATATACTAATAAGAGGTAGAATTTATATGGAATTTTAGGATATGCAAAGAGTTTTACATGTTATCTCACTTGATTCATGACTACACTCAATCCAGCATACCACCTAACTGCGACCATATAAATGACAGCTATTAAAATTGATATGGAACTGGCTGTGGTTTCTTGGTAGTGTTCATGAAGTATAAGTTTTGATAAGTCCTTACCCCCTAAAAGGCTTTAATTAAATGACTATATTACTTCAGTTAAAGGAAAAGCATAATTAACAAAGATTGTCTACCAGATAATAGACTTTTTGACCCCTCAAGAAATTATTAATGAAGCTTTTCAGTCTCCATCAATCTATGAAATCATAGATTCTGAAAGTATTCATATAAATAAATAAATATGTCCAAAACATATTTGATTCTGAGTTCTAGGGGCAGAAAGAAAAGACTGGAAAGGTGGGATTATGATTATATCTGATTGGAAAGGATCTTGAATATTAGGAAGAAGCATTTGAAGACTTACCTTATACTCAATGAGCAGATATTGAAAATATTCAAAGGGTGACCAGATAATAACATAAGAAAAATTACTCTTACCATTATATCAGATGGAATCCATCATAAGGGGAAGAGAACAGAAGTGAGAAGACCTACAAGGAAGCTATTTCCATCACGTTAGCAGATGGTATCAAAGGTCTCTATTATGATGTGGGAAGTAATGATAGAAGTTTAGTGCCAATAGAATTGACAGAGCTTGGTGTTGAATCTCTCCAATCTACCTATCCTTTAAGAGCCCAATTCAAAAGTGCCCTCAGGCAAATTATTTCTCCACTCAACTATAACTTCAGACCCCAAATTGTACTTTGCAACACTGTAAGGTTCTTATCCTGTAATATTGAATATTATAGCTATATAAGCATCACACCCCTGGAAACGTCAGACTCCTTCAGGACAAGGACCTTGTTTTAATTAAAGTTTGTCTCTTTTCCTAGCACCCTGCATAGTTTTCTGTACCTAGAAAGTGCTTCAAAAATATTCCTTCTATTACATTACCTGACAGCCTAGAAATATTCAGAAGCTTCAGATTCTGAAGTCCATGGTCATAATTTTTAAAACTTTATATACAAATACATAAAATATCTATCTGTATAAATATATAAATACATAGGTAAAATATATTTATATATATAGAAAAAATATAGATCTATCTATACATTTAAATTTCTCTGTAAATATAAATATACAAATACAAACAAAAACTCATGCTCAGTTGGGCAGCAAAAAAAGGAATTTAATTTTTGAAAAAAGTCAACAAATATTATTATAGACCCTTTATATGTAAGTGGATTAACTGAGGGGGAAACACATGTTTGGTGCAATATCACAGTTGATATGAAATCTAGGAGATTATTCATTTTTGTCCTGTAATTGAAAAGTAATGAGTTTTTCACCTGCTGAATATAAGGTTCTCTTTGGGGCAAAGGACAAATGGTCCCCCGATGCCCTTCTGATTGGTCTTAGAGTCAGCTTTTCTTCATCCAAGAGAAAAGAACAATGGACTTTCAGAAGAATCCTCAGTTCAAATCCTACCTCTCACTGTGTGATCACAGTCAAGTTTCTAGCAAAGCTGCCCAAGTCACTTCTGTGAAGCTAATATTTCTTTAATATTTACCAACCAGAGGAAATAAGAACAATGCTTCCAAAGTTGCTGTTGTTCTTGGGGGAAGAATATAGTTCTGGAGCCATCCTCTCTTTCCAGATATCCCTACTCCTCCAAGAAAGTTTTGCAAACCTGTAAACCCTATTCTGAGCTGACCTAGGAGACTGAAAAAGAGCCCTATTTAGGAAAAACTTCAGATCCCTCTGAAACTTATTTTGAAATAAATTATCTTGAACAATTTTTCTCTGAACTGCACATAATCCTAACATTTTATTAAAATACAGAACTGTATTTTGTAATATCTTGACAACATCATCATTAAACTCTAAGAAATTTTACGTGTATACTCTTAATATAATTCTCACTCTGATTAAGTGATACTGATCAAAGGAAAATCAACTAATGTATTATATTCTTAAGACAATTTGTTAAACAAAAGATCTAAAAGAGATACATTAGATGCTAGTGTTCCATAATCTAAACTAATACCTGAAGAATCATTGTACTACCACATTCACTTCATTATTTCTTATATGATTTTTTAAAATATTGAGAGACAAGACTACAAGTAAAATATTATATTTATTGAAGATCTTTTAAAATTTTTCACCAGTTTTTTAAAACTACATAAGGTTTTTTCATAGGAGTCTAGAGTGAATAAAAAGGTACAGTGGACTAATTTTCTGAATTTTTCTT
Source organism: Macrotis lagotis (assembly GCF_037893015.1). Lineage (NCBI taxonomy): Eukaryota > Metazoa > Chordata > Mammalia > Peramelemorphia > Peramelidae > Macrotis > Macrotis lagotis. The sequence goes on along the minus strand of NC_133661.1, from coordinate 229,116,774 downwards.
TAACCTTTGTTATTTCCTCTTATCCCCTAAGAGTAGAATTGTGGAAAATTCAGAATGTTAGAAGACTAGATCTAAGTAAGTACAAGGAGTACTTAACTGACAACTGAAAAAATTGAGATACTATTAATAATATTTGAATTGAATTATAAAGCATTATATAAATGTTTTATACAATGACTAATAATGAATGGCAGCTAGCAAAATTACATATAAAGGCTAAAATAGCAGTAAAGAAAGAAATCATTCACTGCATAATCATTTTAAGAGAATTAATGTAATATTCAAAAGGGGGAGGTAGTTGACTCACCTAGTGAGATATATTCCATAATATAGAAATGAGATTATATGTGTGGAGTTTGGAGAAGGGAGGGACTAAAATGAATTAAAGGGAAATGATTCCTAATGCAGTTTGTAAGGCATAAGAGAATATGACATGCATTCTGATAGTTAAAGGATGAATAAAAGTACAAATATTGTTCTCAAAATATAAAAAGCAAGAATTTTCAAGTGACATCAGATGCACATACCATCAAGGGATCAAATAGGGAAATATAGAGCAAATGTAATGTTTGTAATATAATGTGTATATATGTGATTACATATTATATATACATGTATGTTTATATAATTTAATAACATCTATAAACCAATTATAAAGGAAATCAATTAATTGAGAAGGAATTGGAACTATCAATCAATGAACACAATAAAGTTCTGAAGTTGAGGATTTCAGTTCCAGATTTAGAACCACTCATGAAGGAGAAAGAAATTCTCTTTTTTTTTCATCTCTCCCATTTTCTCTTCTCCCCATTCCCCTCTAATTCTGAACTTGGGATTCCTCTTTTAATGAATGTGACTGACTTTTTATACTTAATCTCTATATACTGTAGAGTAACTGGATAGTACAGTGCATAGAGTGCCAGGTGTGTGTCAGAAAAACTCATTTTTCTGAGTTCAGTTCTGACTTCAAACACATACTTGTTATATGACTAAAGGCCAGTCAATTAACCCAGTTTGCTTCAGTTTTCACATCTATAAAATTAGCTGGAGAAGTGGCAAACTACTTCAGTATTTTTACCAAGCAAACCCCAAATGGGATCACAAAGAGTCAGATAAAATTGAAACTACAGAACAATAAAAATGTCCTGTGATTTATCCCCTTATACAATCATAATTACACATCCAATTAAATTAGTCCATAGCTTTTTAAAGGAATAGGAATATAAACTGACATGTATGCACATTAAAAACATTATTCTGTTTCATAATTGATTCAATTGACATGTCTAATTTTTCTGTTTACAATGAGGCAGCTGGGGAATCCCTGCTTCACTACCCAGTGCACAAAAACATATTTTCTAAACTGATAAAAAATGGTGAGAGAAAAGAAAGTAGGTTGATGCTTTTAAATCTTTAAGACATACAACCATTGGTAATCAAAGTAAATGCCAATTAATGCAGAATAATAAGAATGGGGAAAGAAAGAGAAAAGAACCACAATGAAAATGAAAGATGAATTCATTTCCACAATGGAAATGATTCTGCAAAACCAAATTGGGGAGAGGGGAAGGAAAAAATCAGGGAATAATAATCAGGAAATCAGATTCAAAGCTGATAGTCATTATATATACATATATATATATATATATATATGTATTTATGTATATAAGTTTTATTTTGCCATGACTATCCAGGTGAAGACTTTCTCCATTGAAGATTTTTTCATTGCATTTTAGAAGAATGAAATATATTTTTAGCTCAACATTTAGGATGAAATTCAGGGTGAGAAAGAAAATGAGTGAAGGATTAATTTCAGCATTTGAGAAATAAGTACTGCCCCAAATTATAGAATTTCACAATTAGAAGGAACCTTAAGAGGTCATCAGTTCAACATATAGTGTGAATTCCCCTGAACAGTGCTAATAAATGATGATTTAGCTGCTGTTTGAATGTCTTTTAAAAATGGGAAACTACCCAAGGAAATCATTTCCATTTGGGGATAATTCTATTCATTATAATCGCCTTTCTTATATCTAGGTAAATCCTCCCTTCCTTTAACTTCTGACCATAAAATCTTAATTTTATCATATTGATATATCTGATCCCTCTTCCACAAAGTGAACTTTCAAATATTTAAAGGCAGAGATCACGGCTTACATATCCCTTAATAATCCTGGAAACACTCCACCTTGTCACTGTCCTTCCTTCCTAAAGTGTGGCAGAACTCAGCTGAACACTACTATAGTCTATGTGTGGCATATTCTATATACTCTATGGGAGAGTACAGTAGAACTCAATTTTCTAGATATATATTTTTTTCTTTCTGGACACTATATTTCTATTAATGAAAAATTCATTAACTTTTTTTGACTATGTCACACTTTTGATTCATATTGAGCTTGCAATCCATTAAAATTAACTCAGGTTTTCCCACCTATACCTTTGCCCAGTCATTTTGTACTTACTGAGAATCAACTTACTTTATTACTATAACAAAAATACTTTACTCTGTGATTTAAGTTCCTCCACTAGCTTTAAACTCCCTTCTCAACTTTATTTCATATTTCTTCTCTTCATTCATACTACATTACAACCAAATTGGACCTTTTGTCATTGGAATTGTTCAATTTTCCCACTGTGTTTGCAGCATTGGGTTGTTTTTTTCCCCCTAGGGTAGATCTGGATTCTTTGGATGTCAATTTATTTTTTTTGTGTGTGTTCAAATATTCTAAATAACTTGGTTTCTTTCTTTCTTTCTTCTTTCCTTCCTTCCTTTCTTCTTCCTTCCTTCCTTCTTCCTTCCTTCCTTTCTCCTTCCTTCCTTCCTTTCTCCTTCCTTCCTTCCTTCCTTTTTTCTTCCTTCCTTCCTTCCTTCCTTTCTCTTTCTCTTTCTCTTTCTCTTTCTTTCATAACATTAGGTTTTTTGACCTGTTGTGTTCTTTTGGGGAAACTATGATACATAAGTTGTCTCTGTGTATCCTATCTTTTTATCAATATGTTTTGCTTATATAAAGATAATGTTGGTTAGTTCTTGTCCTTCCTTATCAAAGGGGACCAAAATGTCACCACTATGTTAGAGACAAGTTACAGTGTTTCTAATCATACCAATATGAGCTTGGAATGTTCTACCACAGGTAGAGCACAAATAATTCATGTGAACACCTGGAGCGGGTTCTTTAAATTTGTACATTTCCTTTGAGCTATTTCAATACTGCCTTGCTAATAGAAAACAGCCCTTTTTGTTGAGCTTACACCATGCTGGGTCCTATGCCAATGTCTCTCATGCTACACAATCAATTCTAATGTTCTTTTTTTTTTAGGTTTTTGCAAGGCAAATGGGGTTAAGTGACTTGCCCAAGGCCACACAGCTAGGTAATTATTAAGTGTCTGAGACCAGATTTGAACCCAGGTACTCCTGACTCCAAGGCCGGTGCTTTTATACACTATGCCACCTAGCCGCCCCAATTCTAATGTTCTTAAGAGTACCCTTGTATTGTTTTTTCTAAGCTCCCTCTGAGCACTTGCCCTCTATGAGTTCTCCAAAAAATAGGCTTTTTGGCAAGTGTATGCTTGATATTTGAACAACATGACCAGTCCATTGGGGTTGCATTCTGTATAGTAACATTTGAGTGCTTGGAAATTTAGTTCAAGAAAGGACCTTAGTGTCTGGTATTTTATAGTGCCAGGTGATCTTCAGAATCTTCCTAAGACAATTTAAATGGAAGTGATTCAGTTTCCTGGCATGGTTCTGGTAGACTGTGCAAGTTTCACAGGCATATAGCAATAAGGTTGGCACAATGACTCAGTAGAACTTCAGTCAATGCAGGTGGTCAGTCTAATACCTTTTCTCTACAATGTTTTCTTTCAGATCCTCCCAAACACTTGAGCTAGTTTTGGCAATGTGTTTGTTAACCACATTATCAATATGTACCTCCCTGGAAAGTATACTGCCAAGTAAAACTTTTCCATTTGCTGTAAGTGATGGTTCCATATCTGGATGGTGTGGTGCTGCCTAATGGAGCACCTTTGTTTTCTTTGTTAAGGCCAAAATTAGCACAAGCAGCAGAGAATGGATCTATACTTTATTGCATCTCAGTTTCAGAGGCTGCATTAAGAGCACAATCATCTGCAAGCAGAAAATCAGACACCAACCCTCCTTCTACTTTCGTCTTGGCTTTTAGCCTTTTCAAGTTGAAGAATTTACCAGCAATGTGGTAGCTGACCTTGATGCTGTGTTCCTTTTCAGTGAAGGCATTTGATAACATGGTTGAAAACATCATGTTAAAAAGAATGGGAGCAAAGACACAGACTTCTTTCACTTCACTGGTGACCGGGAAATTGGGAGCATTGTCCACCATCCATAATCTGGGGGAGCATGCAGTCGTGCAATTCGCATACAATAGTGATGAACTTCTCTGGGCAACCAAACTTTGATACAGTTTTTCAAGAGTCCTCAAAACAGACAGTATCAAGACCTTGGTCGGATCTACAAACACTGTACACAGAACTCTTTCCTAGCATTTCTTCTGAAGATGTTGGGCAGCAAACTATCATATAGACCTTTACTTAGTCCTTTCTGAAGCTACACTGGCTCTCAGGTACATGATCATCTTCCAGGTGAAGGATCATGCTATGAAACAGGACTCTGATAAGAATCTTGCCAATAATTATGAGAGAAGTACCCCTGTGATTGTCACAGGACCAATCTTTTCCCTTTACCATTATAGAAATGGATAATAAAGGTATCCTTGAACTCTTAGGAATAACTTCCTCTTGTCATATAACCTAGAAAATTTTAGTCACTTTTTTTTATAATGTTCTTTCTATTTACTTCTCTTTTTCAAGATTGTCCTTCATTTTTGTTTTATATGTATTCCTAATCAGTTGTTCTTTTATTTCTTTGGAGAAACTTTTCACAGTGGATTCAAATGTTTTGCTTGTTTGTTTGTTTGTTTTTATTCTTCTGTACTAGCCATAAATTCATGATTCTTATTTCACCCAAGGCATTCAGGAATATCCTGCTATGAGTCCAAGTTCCCTTGAGAATCCATAGAACTCTGTCTCATGAAGTATTGATTCATTTTCCTTTATATTTCAGTATTTATTATTTATTTTAATTTTTTTTTTAGTTTTTGCAAGGCAAATGGGGTTAAGGCCACACAGCTAGGTAATTATTAAGTGTCTGAGGTCAGATTTGAACTCAGATACTCCTGACTCCAGGGCCGGTGCTCTCTCCACTGTGCCACCTAGCCGCCCCTATTTCAGTATTTATTCAGAAATATTTAGATTTAGATGTCCTGGAAATCATTTTCTCATATGTTGTTAATATCTTCACAATTTTAACTGCTTGAGCACAAGATTTTTATATAAATTTTTTTCTTTCTGCTATCTTTGTTAATTCCAGTCTCTTCTTATATTCTGTCTATCCCTCACTTTTTGATTGTTTCTCCTTTGACAGCAGGTTCTCCTGAGGACTGGACCTCAAAGTTAGGTTAGTTTCCTCCCTCATTGACCTTAGTTCTTTTCCAAGTAATTTCCATGAGAACAAAACTATGCCCAGCAGCATAATAGTCCTCTTTCCCTCAGGTCTAGTGGAACACTCATGTACTCTCACACTTTGCTCCAGGTTTTTCTCTTCTTTAGAGAACCACTTCTCCAGGTAATGCACCATCTGCTTTCGGTACCTCTATTTTCTCCCCCCAGGGAAAGGATCAGAGTTGAATTCTCTTGCTTGTCCCAAATAATGTTGGGGTAGAGGGTGACTTAGAAGAGACTACCATAACAACATGAAAATTGTTGAATGAACTCCAGAACTTAAGCTCTTCTGTCTCAACTCTGCAGTCCTGCCAGAATGTACAGACCAGATCAATTGCTAGATAGGTAAATTAGGGATTAGAGATTAATTAATTCATCAGTTCTTATCTTATAAGATTTCTTCATGGTCTAGCCTGCTGAAACTGCTCTTATTATTTTACCTCATATATAATTTTATTTTGGAGTAGGATATTAAAAAAATTTATTGTTGTTCAGACACTTCAGTTGTGTCCAATTTCACATTTGCATTTTCTTAGCATGGATTTGATTTACCATTTCTCTCTTGATCTCATTTTTACAGACAAGGAAATTGAGGCAAACAGGGTTAAGTGATTTACCCTGCATCACATAGCCAGTAAGTGCTTGAGGTCAGATTTGAACTCAGGAAAATGAGTCTTCCTGACTTCCAGGCCCAGTGCTCTATCTGTTACTTAGTCTGTTATCATTTTGGGCATATGAACTGAAAATCTATTAGCTATTTCCAAAATTCAGCCTTCTTTATATCATCCTCGTTCATTTGTGCATACTGTTTCCACCCCTGTGTCTGAAATGCATTTCCTTTTCATCACAGCTTGTAATTCTTTTGTTGTTCCTTCAAGGTTCAATTTAGGTGCTATTTCTTTTATGAAAGCCTTCTCTGATTTTCCCTAACAAAAATTCTTTCCCTCCTCATATTGTACTTTATCATTTTATCATATTCTTTCTTTTGCCCGATTACATTCTACTTTATGTACATTCCATATTCCTACCTCTTGGAAAATATAAACTCCTTGAGGAGTTCAATATATGAACTTAGAACATCTCCCATCCCCAGAATGACAATTCTTTACATCTCTACTTCTTGACTCCTTTTTTCCCTTTAAGGTCCAGGTCATATGCCATCTTTATAATGATGTCTTCCACAGTCCTTTCAGGTGAAAGTACTCTTTCTTCAAATTTCTTATAGCAATTTGTTTAGCTGTCTCTTCCATGATCACATTCTTTCTTTTACTTGGTATCTGCCCATTACATTGTAAGCTCCTTAAGCAGAAACTATGTGATTGATCCTTTATCTCCAACCTCTAGAACAGAAGGTGCTTGTCAATTATTTGTTGAAATGAATTGAATTGAATATCATAAACTCAAAATAGTTTATGGGAAACATGACAGTCTTCTCCCATGTTTCCCATGTCTACTAACTAACTAATTCCTCAATTTTAGTCAAAACCAAGGCTAACACAGAAGTTTCCCTCATCAATTCCTCAACCTCCTGGAAGACAGTTTTAGCGACATTACAATACATGATTTTCTAAGAACTATTTAGGTACATTGTGGCATTTGAATGTAATGAAATATTATTGTGCTATAAAAATTATAAATGTGAAAAATTTAGAGAAACATAAGAAGGCATATGAATTGATAGAGTGAAATAAGCAGAACTAGAACAATATACACCAATGCTACAATAATATAAATGTAACAAACAAAATAAATGAAACTGAGTACTGTTTAATTATATGAAAAAAGTTAAAGTAGGTTTGCTTGTACAAACCTGTAATCTCAATTTTCAGGAAGGATGAGAATGATGACTCTTAAATTCTGAGGTACAGTGGGCTAAGCTGATTGGATATCCACATTAAGTTTGATAGTAATATACTGATGCACTGGAATAAGGGAGATGGGGCACTCTATTGCCTAAGTAGGGGCAAACCAGTCTAGGTTAAGAATAGAGTAAGTTGAAGCTTCTGTGCCTTTAAGTAGGAAGATTGTTCTGTGAATAGCTCCTGCACTCCCAGATTAGACAGGTAAAATAGAGAGTTCCATTCTTTACAGAAACAAAAACTAATAAACAAAAATCAAGCTAGATCCCAAATAAGTAGTAAGAAAATATATTCTCTCTTCTTTGCAAAAGTGGTGATGGGGGAGGGGGAGGTTATAGGAGCAGAACTCTATTTACCATCAGAATTGGTTGGTGTGCTGTTTGTGATCTATGTCAATGGGAGGAGTGTCCACATTCATAAGATTTTAAGTCCTTGAAGTATTGAAGAAAATATACAGTACAGACCATTTCTGCTATAACAGTTTAAAGAGTAGGAGAAGCCTTTATGGAGAAAGCTTCATGGATTTGAAGACATTCCATTCATTCAATATTTGTTAAATTCAGGCTTTGTTTGCCTTCGTGAAACATATGGTCTAGTAGGGAAATTAAGACACAAATTGTTTTCATGGTATTATAATGTTGTCAACAATCTTATTGTTAAGTTCCATCATTTTGCTTTGCAAATAGCATATTCTCTAAATAAGTCTGGCCCTTGGCTACCATGCTTACTTGCTTGATAAGATTAAATATCAATTGACCTGAAGTAGTTTCTTTCACCCCTTTTTTCCCCTAAGAAATTGTAGTAGTTAGAATCTTTAATTTGTTCATTTCTCATGACATGGAGGGAGAAGAGGAAGAGTGAGGGATTGTTCAAATGGGTTAAGCTGAAGCTGTTCACAAAGTAATTTATTTCTTTTCATTAGGTTCTGATTGCCTACCAGATAATTCCAAATCATAGCTGTGTCTGTAACTAATGAGTTCATTTCTGTTAAAATAATTTTGGTTTCGTGTGTGTGTGTGTGTGTGTGTGTGATACTGTTTGGTGTTTACCTCTTCCTATGCCTCCCAAATCTTTGTGGTAGTTTTGTTCTGAGTAACATAAGTGTAGATAACTGACTTAGAAAATGATATTGGATGTTGGCCATGGCCCAAAGTGAAATAAGAAATTCTAAGGGAAAATTAATTATTATACTCTCTCCTAGATCACTAGACCCTCTCCTCTCAGTTCTGGACTGAGGTGGTATGGACAAGGATCCCCATGGACATGGAGAAAACTGACCACCTAAATCAGGGTCTGGTCTGTGAGCCATAAAAGACCTGTGAAATCATTTGGGCTGGTGCTTCCATGGCAGATAGGACTCAAAATTCAATAAACCTAGGAACTTTTTAGGGGTGAATTAATTTATTGTTTGACTAAAATAGCAGGCTAATTTTTAAGCTGACAAGTGAATGATGTAAATATACAAATGACCCTTAGCAGAAAAAAAGGTTCTCCACTCCTGACTAAATAAAGGGTCAAAATGCCCTCCTTGTACATTTTGGTTAGTCATAATCTGACTTTGGAACTTTGGGGGAAATTTTTTTTTTAGGGTTTGGTTTTTTTTTTTTTTGGAAAGCAATGGGGTTAAGTGGCTTGCCCAAGGCCACACAGCTAGGAAATTATTAAGTGTCTGAGGCTGGTTTTGAACTCAGGTACTCCTGTCTCCAGGGCTGGTGCTCTATCCACTGCGCCACCTAGCTGCCCCAGAAAATTTTTTTTAAGTTTAAATTTTAGCTTATGTTTTGCTCTCTCAAAGTGGGTAGTGGGAAAGTATCCAATATAAAAGTTATTTAAGGTCAAGTGTTTTTTTTTCCCTCCACAAAAGAATTGCAAAACACAAAAAGGCTTTCACAACTTACATTACAGAAAAATTAAACAGCCTAACAAAAAACAATAATTCTACTGTTATGCCAGGAGGTTGAATCATAAATCCTAGAAGATGAAGAGGAAACTGCTGCATTGGCATTTTTAAATTTCACCTCAGCTCTGTGCTGTCTAAACAACTCTCTCTAGATTCATACCTTTGGCAAGCCAGACTAGGATGTAGGCTATTGGTCATCTTCTCCAATAAGCACTGAAGTAGTTGCTAGAGATTCATCCCAAAGTAAATCCAGTACTACTTGAGGATTTAGGATCCCTGGACCTTTCAGACTCACAGCATCACCTCCCAATCAGAACATATCCATCATGATTTTGATGCTGGATCATCTAGATCAAGCAAAGAAACAAATCAGAAAAGGCAACCAATCCCTACTGACAGGGAGTATATTCTACTGGGGAAGACAAAAATAAATATATAAATTTATACAGTATAAATATAAAGTGAATAAATATAAAAATATTCAATAGTTCAATATAATGTATTTTGGCAAGGAAGGTGCTAGAAATTGGAGACATCAGGAAAGTCTTCATAATGAAGATGGTACTTGAACCAGAAGATTCTTTGAGACTGAGGTCAGGACATTGTGCATCCTAGAGATGGGGCATGGCCAGTGGCCAGCAATTGAGAGGAGTAATGGAAGAAATAGAGAAAGTCAATTTGGTTTTCTTTGTAATCGTTTTACCTGTCTGACTGCCCCCCCCCTTTTTTTGACTAGGTAACAGAGTATGGAGAGTGGTGTTAGAAATCACATATTTTGAAGTTGGAAAGATATGTTGGAACCTGGATGCATAAGATTTTAAAAGCTAAATAGAAGAGTTTATATTTTATTCTAAGTGCAGCTGAAAGCCACTGGAGTTAATTGAATAGAGGAATCACATAGTCAGATTGGCATCTAAGGAAAATTATTTTGGCAGCAATGGACTGGGGTCAGGGGAGACTTGAGAAATAGAGATCAATTAGGTTGTTGGACTAATATAATTAAGAGAACTATATGTATAATTAGAGAGAGAAGATCAGATTTAAGAGATATTGTGAAGTTAGGAGTATCAAGATCTGGCAACTGATTGGAAATATAGGAGTAAGGGGTCAAGAATAATGCCTAAGATAATTAAGAAATTGGAAAAAGGAAGGATAGTATTGCATTAAAAAAATAGTTTGGAAGAGGGAAGGGTTACAGGGGAAAGATAATGATTTTTGTTTTGGACATGTTTACATTTAGATGCCTCTGGGATATAAAGTTTAAAATTTATGATGTAGTTTAAGGAAGAAACTGGGGATATACATACATACACAGATGCATGCATACACACACACATAAACACACAGATATTTGTGAATCATCTTCATAGAGATACAAACTCATAGAAATTAGTAAGGATAAAAACTTGGGGAACATCAGAGGAGGCAAGATGTGAAAGATGAGGCAGCAAATGAGTTGGAAAAGGAGAGGTCAGACATATAGGATAATTACAAAGAAGGAATAATGTAACGAATACCAAGAGAAGAGAACATATTCAGGAGGAAAAGGTGGTCAACATTGTCAAATGCATCAGGGTAGGTCAAAAAGAATGATGATTAAGTAAAGGCATTTGAATTTCTCTCCTGATTCATAAAATCCCTGGGAACAGGAACCACATTTTGATCTTGTATTCTCTAAACCTAGAACAATGTTTGCCATTCAGTAAATATTTACCGAATTGAGATCAGTACTCAATTGATTGGAACATCAAATAATGGCAAGTGGGAGGGGGAGGGGGAAGGGAAGGTCCTTACAAGGGGTAATCAAGACAGCGTCAATACTCTCAAACCAAATGTGCAACCTAGAGTAAAGGTATGCTACAGGACTAAAGACAGTAGCTCTGAATTGTGTCTTCAAACACAAAATTGATGTGTGACCAGGATATCAAAAAGGTACATGATATAGTGAGAAAATCTGGAAAGGAATTAGGAGAAATCTCAGAACAGAGACTGGGTATTAAGGCAGGGGTGGGGAAACTTTTTTGGCCAAGGGTCATTTGAATATTTATAACATTAATCTTGGGTCATACAAAATTATCAACTTAAAAATTAGCTTGCTAAAAAGTTCCTAGGTTTATTGAATTTTGAGTCCCACCCGCCTTGGTGGTGCCAGACCAAATGATTTTGCAGGCCTTATAAGACTGGAGAGCCAAAGCCCCAAATAATGAAGATCAGGAACATAGGTGAGAAAACTTAGCAACAAGGTGTCAAGGGCCTAATGAATAGTCTGGGGAATAAATTAAAGATATCAAGAGAAAGCAAGATTTTGTTATTAAGTATTGTCTCAGCAAAAGGGTTTTATCCTATTGAGAGCAAGAAAATATGACCAATGAGGAGTCCATAGTGGAAGAATTTTATTAGATTTAGAAATGATCCCTGTGGACATTTCCTGACAGAAACTAAACTTAGACATTATACTTATATATCCAACTTCAGCAGTCTTTTTATGTATCTTGATCATACATATACATAATGAATATGTTCCTAAGCTATATTCTTTCTCATATGCCTTAGGTAGGGACAGACAAGAGCATAAAGAAGTCATATATATACATATACATACACATGTACATGTACATATACATATATACATAGAGAGAATATATATTTTAAAATCAGCACACTATTTCTCATTTAAAATTGTTTAAACCCCCATACCACTATGTGTGGTACACATGGGATTCTCCTTTTAATCTTAACAAAATATAGTTTTTATTTCTACTAAAATGTCACTATTATGTCTATTTATTTTATACGTATGGGCATGTTTGGAAAGAAGGTCATAAATGCAGCGATAAACCCTTAGTGTTGAATGTGAATAAGGTACTGCCTCATTCATTTTGAATCACATCAAAAGATTATGTAGCCAAAGGTGGCTTTCATATATAATAGAATTTAGAATAGAGTTCTAAATTTAGTTCAGTTGACAGTTAAAAATCAGCTCATTTTCAGTCTTCAGAATCTGATTTTCATTGCAAGAATATTGATGGAAAAGGCAATTGAATTTAATCAGCCATTCCTTATGTACTTCATTTCAAGTTGTTTAGGCTGTCAAATGTAATGTGAAGTGGAGGCACTTGACAAATATTTCCAAGATCACCTAGACAGATTACTTTAGTACATGTGTAATCACCAATAAAATCCAAATTGAAGCAAGCTGATTTGGAATCCAAAAAGGATGTTTGACACAATTGTATTCTCGTAGAATTACTTTTAACATCTTCACCAAATTAATAGATAAAACCGCCATTAGATGACTTTCAAAATAAAATAGATAATGGTGGCAGGTGGTCAATAAATTGAAGTATACAGTTAATATAGCACATAGGAATTCAGACACATTTCAAGTTTCCTTTAAATCCTAGTTAATAGCCCATTCTTTTTTTCTGTCAGTCTTAATGTAGAAACAGTAGGAGAATTTTAGGAGAAAATATTCAGTGCATTGAAAAAAACATTTTTAAACTATTTGAGATATAAATATTTTCAGATTGAGAGCAAAGAAGGGTAATTTTATTAAAATTATTTCATAGCTAGAAATAGTTTCCTAAGAATAAATTCCTACAAAGATTTACATACTGAAATGCATTTTGTTTGTAAGATATTTTTTTACTCATGAATTTTTGCTGTTTAAACATTGTCTTTACTGTGAATTATAAGGATGACAGATAAATGGATTGAATCCTTCTATCCTTCCTTAAACAAAATCAATAGGAAGACAAAGAGGACATCTCCCAAAATGAGAGTATTTTGGGCTTTGGAAAAAATCCACCCAGTTATTTTAATTGCTATAAAAATGTTACCAATAATAATTTTAATTATATATAATCATCAATTCAAAACTGAGCAAAGTTATAGGCTGTAATACACATGAAAATAACCTTTCAAAAATATCAAAGTCATTGAATGAACTGGATTATTTTATCTATACTATTTCCAAGAACAAACATGACTTTTGAATTGCTTGAGGACACACACGCCTAGGACACACACGCCTACTCTTAAGGTCAAGCAGCTTTTGCCTAGTTTGAGGAAGAATCATTCTCTTGGAAAATAATTTCTTTTGAAACATTCAGCAAATGGACAACCTTGTGTGGTTTTCAAGGTAATATGGGGAGAACAAAAATGCCATCTGCCTGTAATATTACTTGGCACTTATTTGAATTTGCTTTTTTTAAAAATGTTTTAAAATCATTTTTCAAGTGTGAATGTTCTATTTCCCCAACCAGATTAATGGGTTCTTAAACACAGGAACAGTTTTCCAATTTCTTTGGTAACTGTTCAATGATCTGTAAAGAACCCTGCACACATATAGTTTCTTGCAATAAACGTTGTTTACTGACTGAAAACCAAAAAGAAAACTGACTGTATGCACTGCTGATTTCTTGGCTCTGTTTTGATTAATGTTAACCTCAGTGCTTTGTGTGAGACACCCTGGGCCTGAGTGTTCAGGCAGAAAAAGGAATGATGTCTCCTTACTGTTCCAAAGGGAAACTTATGTTAAGGATGAGGATTTTACATGTTTATGTGGGCTATTTAAACATATACTTTAGCTTTTTGTTAAATGAACAATTCAAACTTGCAATAATAAAATTTAAAAATATTTTCTGACTTATATATTTACAAATTTTATAATTTTTACACACTCATAGAATCTAAATTTTGTACTGTAAGGTTTTGAACTGATCTAATTAAAGAGAGATTTGATTTCTTGATCACTATTCAATGAGAAATAAAAAAGGTAGGGAATATGATCAATCCCCTTTCTTCCTTTCCCTTCTTTTTCTTCTTTCCCCTCTCCTCCTATCCCTTCCCCTTTCCTCCCATGATGGGAAATCTGGTTCAAATTAAATAATCATATTATGTTTAAAGAGCTAAAAATACTTCCCTATGCCCTTTATTTGAAGTTTTTGCACTAATTAATTAATTAAAACTTTGCCTGCCTAACAAGTGGATGTCTTAGTTATAAGAATAGTTGCAGTCATTTACTAATTGCTTACAAAAATATAACCCAAATGATATCAGCAATATCTGTTCATTTACAAAATATAGTAGCACTATAATGTTTATAACAGATCAATAGTTAGCAAATATTATCAATAGCTATAAGGGTATAGTAAATTGAATGCTAGACTTGGAGTAAGGAAGTCCTGAGTTCAAATGCTGTCTTGGACACTTACTAGTTGGGTGGTCCTGGGCAAGTTGCCCAACCTTTCTCAGTCTCAGTTTCCTCATCTGTAAAATGAAAATAGTAATAACATCCACATCCCAGTGTTATTTTGAAGATCAAATGAGATAACATGTATATAACATTTTGCAAATCTTAAAAAATCTCTTTGTAAAGGCTAGTTATTTATAAATGCTTCCAGTCTTTTAGAGATTTTCACATGTATGGAACTATACTAATGGGATATGTGTTTATCTTTGTCCAGTGCTACACTGCTTATTATAACTGAATAAAATATTACCTTTGTTTGATTTTTTTCAAAAAGAAATGGAGACTGGCTAGAATGAACCTTAAGATTATCTAGTCATATTTATAAGTTGCACATTTTTCTACAATCCTCTCTTTTCGCCACCTTCCCCTTAGAATCGAACAGTATAATAAAAGTTGTATGTTCATATTAGTGTTTAACATGTTTACATTGTAGTCATTTTGAGTAAGAGGAATTAGGACTCAGGGAAAGAAAGAAAACCAAGGGTTAGGAAAGAAAAGAACATAAGAAGTTTTTTCAAAAGTGAACATAGTATCCATTCAGTTTCTGAGGTTTTTCTTTGTTTGGTTTTTGTTTTACTCTGAATGGGGTTAGAATTGTCCATACCTGGCCTCCTAGGGATGACCTTGATCTCTGATCTTCTGAGAGGAGTTGTATCAATCATAGTTGGTCAATTCACAATGTTGTTTAATGTATACAATGTTCTCTTGGTTCTGCTCCCTTCAGTCGGCATCAGTTCTTGAAATTCTTTCCATGCTTCTCTAAATTCTGACTGTCCATGCATTCTTATAGAGCAACAGTACTCCTAACATTCATATAGCACAACTTGTTCAGTCATTATTCAATTGATGGGTATCCCCTCAATTTCCAATTCTTTGCCACTACAAAAAGAGATGCTATAAGTATTTTTGAACATGTGAACATTTCTCATTTTTAAAAAAAATTCTTTTGGATATAGGCCTAATAATGATATTTTGGCACAGTGGATAGAGGACTAGCCTTGGAGTAAGGTGTACAGCAGTTTGAATCTGATCTCAGATGCTTGACCCTTACTAGCTGTGTAACCTTGGGCAAATCACTTAACCCTAAATGCCTTGCATTCTGGTTCCTGGACCCAGATGACTCCAGAGGAGAAAGTGAGGATGGTGACTTAGCACAGCATTCCCTTACTCAAATCCAGTTTACATGCTTGTCATGGCATCACCGCCCTGATGTTGTGGTCTTCTTCAAAAATGAAGGACAGACATTATTAGTAGTAGTAGTAATGGTATTTCTGGGTCTAAGGGTATAATCAGTTTTATTGCTTTTTGGATATAATTCCATATTGCTTTATAGAATGGTTGGATCAGTTCACAACTCTACCAGCAATGCATTAATGTCCCAATCTTCCCACAACCTCTCCAACATTGATCATTTTTCCTTTTATTCATCTTAGCCAATCTGATAAGTGTAAGGTAGTATCTCATAGATGTTTTAATTTGCATTTCTCTAATCAATAATAATTTGGAGCACTTTTTCATACGATTATATGTAGTTTTAATTTCTTCATTTAAAAACAGACTATTCATAACCTTTGACCATTTTTCATTTGGGAAATGACTTATAACCTTCATAAATTTGATTCAGTTCTTTATATATTTAGAAGAGACCTTTGTCAGAACTCCTGCCTGTGAAAATTGTTTCTCAGCTTTCTGTTTTCCTTTTCATCTTGGCTGTATTAATTTATTAGAGCAAAACCTTTTAAATTTATTATAGTCAAAAATCATCCATTTTGCATTTTATAATGTACTCTATTTCTTATTTGGACATAAATTTCTCCCCTTTCCATAGATTCAACAGATAGAGTATTTCTTGATCTGTTAAATGATCTACAGTACCACCTTTTATGTCTAAATTCTGTACCCATGTTCACCTTATTTTGGTATAGGATATGAGATGTGGGTCTATGCATAGTTTTTGCAATAATATTTTCCAATTTTTTCCAGGAATTTTTGTCAAATAATGAGTTCTTATCCCAGAAGCTAATGTCTCTGAGTTTTTCAAACTATTGATTACTATAGTATCTTACTGCTATTATCTTCTGTACCCATTGTAATCCATTGGTCCACTACTCTATTTCTTAACTAGTACCAGGCAGTTTTGATGACTGCTGCTTTATAATATAATTTTAGATCTGGTACAACTAGGCCATCTTCTTTTGCATTTTTTTTCACCAATTTCATTGACATTTTTGGCATTTTGTAGCTCCAGATGAATTTTGTTACTTTTTTCTAGCTCTATAAAATATTGATTGGTATGCACTGAATAAGTAATTTAATTTGTGTAGAAGTGTCATTTTTATTCTATTAGCTCTACCTGTGAGCAACTGACATTTTTTCAATTGTTTAAATCTGATTTATTTTTGTGAAAAGTACTTTGTAATTGTGCCTATTCAGTTTCTGGGTTTGTCTTGGGAAGTAGATTACCAAGGATTTTATGCTGCCTACAGGTACTTTAATTTAATGCTTGCCAATTTTTTTTTTGTAGTTTTTAGGTGGGTGTTGTAAGGCAATATTGTAAGTGACTTGCCCAAGGTCACATAGCTAGGTAATTATTAAGTGTTTGAGGTCACATTTGAACTCAGGTCCTCCAGATTCCTGGGTCAGTGCTCTATCCACTGAGGCACCTGGATGCTCTTAAAGTTACTTTAAATGGAATTCCCTTTTCAATCTCTTGCCCTTGGACTTTGTTGTTCATTTATATAGAAATACTGATGATTTATGTGGATTTATTTTATATCCTGTTATTCTGCTGAAGTTAATTGCTTCAAATAGTTTTTTAATTGATTTTTCTAGGGTTCTATACTATGAAATCATCTGTAAAGAGCAAAAATTTTGCTTCTTCATTGTTAATTTTAATTCCTTCAAATTCTTTTTATCCCCTGAAATAGGGTATTTTTGTTTCCTCTTCTGTTAATCTGGGTAGTTTGAAATTTTGCAAATATTCATCCATTTCACTCAGATTATCAAAAGTAGTAGCATACAACTGGGCAAAATAGTCTGAATTATCTCTTTAATTTCCTTCTCATTGGTAGTGAGCTCACACTTTATATTTTTCATACTGGTAATTTGATATTCTTTCTTTTTTAATTAGATTTACCAAAGGTTTATCTATTTTATTGTTTTTTTTTCATAAAATCAACTTTCAGTTTTATTTATTAGATCAATTGTTTTTACTTTCAATTTTATTAATCTCTCCTTTGATTTTCAGAATTTTTAATTTAGTATTTAATTAAGTATCTTTAATTTGTTCTTTTTCTAGCTTATTTAGTTGTATGCCCAATTCACTGATCTCCTCTTTCTCTTTTTTATTCATATAAGCATTTAAAGATATAAAATTTCCTCTTAAAACTGCTTTGACTGCATTTCATAAGTTTTGGAATGATGTTTCATTGTCATTTTCTTGGATGAAGTTATTGATTATTTCTATAAATTTCTGTGTGATCAATTCACTTTTAAAAATTAGGTCATTTAGTTTCCAATTAATTTTTCATTTATCTTTCCATGGCCCTTTACTATATATTAGTTTGTTGCATCATGATCTGAAAAGCATGCATTTATTATTTCTGCCTTTCTGCATTTGATGTAAGGTTTTTATACCTAGGACAAGATCATTTTTGGTATAGATGCCATGAACTGCAGAGAAAAAGGTATATTCGGAATAGACTAGGTGTAAAAGCAGGAGAGGATTATAGTAATCTGCTGTTTGATAAACCCAAAGAGTCAGGCCACCAGGATAAAAACTCCCTCTTTGATAAAAACTGCTGGGATAATTGGAAGTTAGTATGGAAGAAACTTAGATTAGACCAACACCTCACACCCTTTACCAAGATAAGATCCAAATGGTTACAGGACATAGACATAAAAAACAATACTATAAGCAAATTAGAAGATCAAGGACTAGTCTACCTGTCAGATCTATGGAAAGGGGAACAGTTTATGACTAAGGAAGAGTTGGAGAACATCACTAAAAAACAATGAGATGATTTCGATTACATTAAATTAAAAAGTTTTTCACAGGTAAAACCAATGTAATCAAAATCAAAAGAAAAGTAGTAAATTGGGAAACAATCTTTACAACTAATGATTCTGACAAAGGACTCATTTCTAAAATATACAGAGAACTGAGTCATATGTTTAAAACAAAAAGCCATTCACAATTGACAAATGGTCAAAGGATATGCAAAGGCAATTTACAGATGAGGAGATCGAAGCAATCCATAGCCACATGAAAAAATGCTCTAAATCATTAATTATTAGAGAAATGCAAATTAAAGCTTCCCTGAGGTACCACCTCACACCTCTCAGATTGGCCAGTATGACCAGGAAAGATAATGATCATTGTTGGAAGGGATGTGAGAAATCTGGGACACTATTACACTGTTGGTGGAGCTGTGAACTCATCCAACCCTTCTAGAGAGCTATTTGGAACTATGCCCAAAGGGCAACAAAAATGTGCATACCCTTTGACCCAGCAATACCACTACTGGGTCTATACCCTGAAGAGATGAGGAAAAAGGGTAAAAACATTACTTGTACAAAAATATTTATAGCAGCCCTGTTTGTGGTGGCAAAGAATTGGAAATCCAGTAAATGTCCTTCAATTGGGGAATGGTTTAGCAAACTGTGGTATATGTATGTCATGGAATACTATTGTTCTATTAGAAATCAGGAGGGATGGGATTTCAGGGAAACCTGGAGGGATTTGCATGAACTGATGCTGAGTGAGATGAGCAGAACCAGAAAAACACTGTACACCCTAACAGCAACATGGGAGTGATGTTCAACCTTGAAGGACTTGCTCATTCCATCAGCGCAACAATTGGGAACAATTTTGGGCTGTCTGCAAAGGAGAGTACCATCTGTATCCAGATAAGGAGCTGTGGAGTTTGAACAAAGTACAAGGACTATTCCCTTTAATTCGGAAAAAAACCCCAGATGTCTTATGGTTTGATCTGGTTACCTCTGAGAATTCTGTTCTCTTTAAGGATATGATTTCTCTCTCATCACACCCAATTTGGATCGAGGTACAACATGGAAACAAAGTAAAGACTGATGGAGTGCTATCTGTGGGGTGGGGATGGGGGGAGGGAAGCAAGATTGGGGGAAAACTATAAAACTCAAATAATATCTTTAATAAAAATTAAAAAAAAAGAAAAAGGTATATTCTTTTCTATCCCCATTCTTATCTCCAGAGGTCTTAAATATGAATCTAAGATTCCTAATAATTTATTCACCTTCATAACTTCCCTCTTGCTAATTTCGTAGTTAGATTTATCTAATTCTGAGAGAGGGAGGTTGAGGTCCCCTATTATAGTCTTGTTGTCAATGTGTCCTTGCAATTCATTCAACTTCTATAAGAATTTGTATGCTATACCACTTGGTGCATATGTTTTTTTTTAGCTATTTATTTATTTATTTTGAATTTTACAATTTTTCCCCAATCTTGCTTCTCTCACCCCACAGAAGGCAGTCTGTTAATCTTTACATTGTTTCCATGCTATACATTGATATAAGCTGAATGTGATAAGAAAGAAATCATGTCCTTAAAGGAAAAAAAATAAAGTATAAGAGAGAGCAAAATTACATAAGATAACTTTTTTTTTTTAAATTAAAGGAATAGTCTTTGGTCTTTGTTCAAACTCTGTAATTCTTTCTCTGGATACAGATGGTATTCTCCATCGCAGATTCCTCAAAATTGTGCCTGATTGTTACACTGATGAAATGAGGAAGTCCATTAAGGGTGACCATCACCCCCATGTTGCTGTTAGGGTGTGCAATGTTCTTTTGGTTCTGCTCATCTCATTCATGCAAATCTTTCCAGGCTTCCCTGAATTCCCATCCCACTTGGTTTCTAATAGAACAATAGTGTTCCATGTGGTGCATGTACCACAGTTTATTAAGCCATTCCCCAATTGATGGACATCCCTTTGATTTCCAGTTCTTTGCCACCGGCTGCTATGAATATTTTTGTACAAGTGATGTTTTTACCCTATTTCATGATCTCTTCTGGGAAAAGACCCAGTAGCGGTATGGTTGTATCAATGGGTATGCACATTTCTTTTGCCTTTTGGTCATAATTCCTAATTGCTCTCCATAAAGGTTGGGTGAGTTCACAGCTCTACTAACAATGTATTAGTGTCCCAGATTTCCCACATCCTTTCCAACACTGATGATTGTCCTTTCTGGTCATATTGGCCAGTCTGAGAAGTATGAGGTGGTACCTCAGAGGTGCTTTAATTTGCATTTTTCTAATAATTAATGATTTAGAAAATTTTTCATATGACTATGGATCGCTTTGATTTCCTCAGCTGTAAATTGCCTTTTCATATCCTTTGACCGTTTGTCAATTGGGGAATGACTTGTTTTTTTTTTAATTTCACTCAGTTCTCTGTAGATTTTAGAAATGAGTCCTTTGTCAGAAATACTAGTTGTAAAAATTGTTTCCCAATTTACTACATTTCTTTTGATCTTGGTTACAGTGGTTTTGCAAAAAAGCTTTTTAATTTAATGTAACTGAAATTATCTAGTTTGTTTTTAATGATGTTCTCCATCTCTTCCTTGGTCATAAACTGCTTCCCCTTCCGTAGATCTGACAGGTAAACTATTCCTTGATCTCCTAGTTTGCTTATAATATTTTTTTTTTATGTCTAAATCCTGCATCCATTTTGATCTTATCTTGGTATAGGGTGTGAAGTGTTGGCCTAATCCAAGTTTCTGCCATACTAACTTCCAATTTTCCCAACAGTTTTTATTGAAGAGAGAGTTTTTATCCCAATAGCTGGATTCTTTGGGTTTATCAAACAGCAGATTACTATAATGATTTCCTGCTTTTGTACCTAGTCTATTCCACTGATCCACCACTCTATTTCTTAGCCAATACCAGGGAGTTCTGATGACTGATGCTTTATGATATAATTTTAGATGTGATAAGGAAGTACAGATATCTTTACTTATGATATAACTTCATTGCCTATGGTGCCTTTTAAGAAGATGTAATTTCCCTCCTTATCCTTTTTAATGAGACCTATTTTTTGTTTTTGCATGACTGAGATCAAGATTTTTTTTTTTACTTCTGCTGAAGCATAATATATTTTGCTCTCTGTTTCAATTGTGTTTCTTGTAAACAACATATTGTAGGATTCTGGTTTTTAATCCATTCTACTATCCATTTCAGTTTTATGAGACAGCTCATCTCATTCACATTAAATTTCTTTCTATTATATTTTTCCTCACTTACACTTTCCTCTTTCCTTTCCTCTTATTCCTCTTCACCAAATTTTTACTCCTTTTCCCCTTTAATTTTTCTTTAAAATGTTTAACTCTTTAACTTTACTTTTACCTTTGCTTCCCTTTTATTCATCCCTTCTTCCTGTTTCTTTCCCTCCTCCCTTCTCTGCGCCCCCCCCCCCAACCTAGGATAGATTTTTAAACCTAGTTGGGAATGTATGTTATTCCCTCTTTGGGTCAAATCTATCAAGTAGAATTTACTCAGTGTTCACAACCTATCTTCTTTCCCTCTACTATAATGAGTCTTTATGTCTCTTTACCTGGTGTTACTTATCCACTAATGCCTAGCCTTCTCCTAGTATAATACTTCTTTTTATGTTTTTATTGTTTTAACCCTGTCTTGTACCTACAACCCCTTTGTCCAAATATATTCCTTTTATCTGTCCTGATGGAAGTACTATTCTCAAAGGCTGATTGATTGATTGTTTGATAAGCAACATTGCCTCATAGTCACTAAGTACTCTCCCCTCTTCTGTCTCATTAGAAATACACTTCTCAAGAGTAATAAATTACATCAATTTATAGTCAATTTATACTATATCCTCTTTTTTAAGTACCTTCCATGGACACATTCCTCACGCCCCAAAGCATGATGTGAAGCCAGATCATTTCATGAACTATTTATACCCTGCCCCTTAAGCACACTTCCTCCAATTGTAGCCAAAATGTTAAGCAAAGCAAAATCTCTTCATGATTTTTTAAATTTCAATCCCCCTAAGTATACACTCTCCCTGTGTCTCTGTAGTACTTCAACTATAAACCCTACAACCTTCCCCAGTCAAATATTGGGTATATTCTCTCCCACTGCCCCTTTAGCACCCCAAATATGGCACTAAAAGCATCATTAACTAAAGTTTGGATTAAGGCAAGATCTCTTCCTAATCTGTGTCCAACCCTTCTAAATATACTCCTATCTTCTGTCTCATTATATCCCAATGCCTCCTTAACTAAGGTATCTAATAAATAAGGTCACCTCTTATTTAATTATATAGAGCCTTGAAGAACTTTCTCTTAAGAACTTTGGAATTGTTTTTAAAGCAAGGGAGACACTGGCACAGGACTAACCTAGAATAGGGTGCCCTCATCAGAGAAAATACTGAATTCTATGAGTAAGACAGAAGTAAGGTAGCCCAAAGGAAATGTGACATATATATATATATGTATATATATATATATATATACATATATATGTATATATATATATATGTTTAGAGTAAACACTGCAAGTGTTCACCTGGACTATTTATGCCTGACCTGTGATAGAGCATCCTGAGCTCGTATTGGTCTGATCAGCCACAATTGTACATACTGCAATTTGTCTTAGTGATGTAATTTTGTTCCTCTTTGATAATGAAGAACAAGAACCAACCATGCCATGTCCTCTCAGTACAATCCTTTCAACTATAATTAACCCTTTGACTCTCAAGTGTTATCTTCCCTTGTAGGGATGTATACAGTTTAATGTTCTTGACTGGTATTTTTTTCCTTCCCCTTTCCATTTATCTTTTTTATGCAGTTCATCTTTTCCTCTATAGACTATGCTGAATTTTGTGAGGTAATTAATTTTTGGCTGTAATAGAAGGTCCTTTGCCCTCTAAAATATTATATTCCAAGTCCTTGGATCTTTAATTGTTGACATTAATAAGACCTGTGTAATTCTGTTTGTGCTTACATTGTATTTAAATTCCTTTTTTTTTGGACTGTTTGTAGTATTTTCTCCTTTACTTGAGAATTCTGGAATTTCACTATGATAGTCCTTAAAATTTTTATTCTGGAGTCTCCTTCTGGAGGTGTTCTGTGCATTCTTTCAAGGACAATTTTGTCTTCTTGATGTGGTATATTAGGACAGTTTTTTGATGACAATTTCCTTAAAGACATTTTCCAAATTCTTATTTTGATCTAAGCTTTCTAGTAGACCAATAATTTGTAAATTACCTCTCCTGGATCTAGTTTCCAGGTCATTTTCATTCGTAAAAGGTACTTTACATTTTTTTTAGGTTTTTGCAAGGCAAATGGGGTTAAGTGGCTTGCCCAAGGCCACACAGCTAGGTAATTATTAAGTGTCTGAGACCAGATTTAAACCCAGGTACTCCTGACTCCAGGACCAGTGCTTTATCCACTGTGCCACCTAGCCACCCCTACTTTACATTTTCTTAAATATTTTTATCCCTTTGATTTTGTTTGTTGGAATCTTAATGTCTCCTAGAGTCATTGGTTTCTATCTGTCCAGTTTTAATTTGTAAGGTTCTATTTTCTTCAATTAGCTTTTAATTTTCCTTTTCGAGTTGGTTAATTTTCCTTTTAAATGAATTGTTTTTCTTTTCTAGTTGCTTAATTTTACCTTTTGATAAATTGTATTCCCTTTCCAGATGGCCAATTTTATTTTTGATGAGTTATATTCTTTTTCCAATTGGTTATTTTTACTTTTAAAGGAGAGGATTTCTCTGGTCAATTTTTCATAATTTTCCTGTATGGTTCTCATTTCTTTTTTCCATTTTTCTTCTTCCTGTCTTCTTTGGTTTTTAAAATTTTTTTTAAGCTCTTCCGTGGATTTTGGATTTGAGTTCAATTCATAAACTCTTTTGAGACTTCCCATATAGGTGATTTGAGATGGCATTTTTTATCATCTCCATCTGAATAGTAACTTTCTATGGTTAGTGTTCTTTGTTTTTGTTTTTTTTTTTTTGGTCATTTTGATAGTTGAGCTCTGAGCCAGTGTTCTCAGGACCCAGACTTTGTCTGGGATTGGAACCCTCCCTGTTGGTCTACTTTCTAGTTGCCAGGACCTGAGCTTCATGGTGGCTAGAAGCCTCTTGCTGGCTTTCACACTCTCCTGCCTAGCTGGGTTCTCAATTTCCCCTTTCCCCTGCAAAGAGACAGACCTTCACTGAAGATCCTCCACAATGTCTACAGTTGAGAACTTGCTTTGCTATTTTTTTTTTTGGTGGGATCTGAACTGGAATGTCTGTGTAGAGGCTTCATTTAATGTTATGTAGGGAAAAGCCCCAGGGGTATGTTAGTTTCACATTGCCATCTTGGCTCTGCCCAGAAAATGTCTCTTATATTCTTAACATTTAAAAATACACTTTGAAGCAGCTAGGTGGCACAGTGGATAGAGCACCAGCCCTGTAGTCAAGGGACCTGAGTTCAAATTTGACCTCAAACACTTAATAATTGCCTAGCTGTATGACCTTGGCAAGTCACTTAACCCCTTTGCTTTAAATAAATTTTAAAAAATGGGCTTTGTTTTCCTTTTTTGTTCTAAAAAACTGATAGTGATTTCAACACACACACGCACATAAGAAATCATTTAGGGCTTAATAGATAATCACTTCAATCATAATCCTAAAGCAGGGATTCTTTTTTTTTGGGGGGGGGTTTGCAAGGTGAGAGAGTTATGTCACTTGCCCAGGGTCATACAGCTAGGTAATAATTGTTTGAGGCCTTATTTGAATTCAGGTCCTCCTGATTCAGGGTTGATGGTCAATCCACTGTACCACATAGTTCCCCCTAAAGCAGGGATTCTTAACATTTTTTATACTGTGGACCTCTTTGACAGTCTCATAGACTCTTTCTCAGAAATAATATTTTTAAATTTATGCAAGGAAACAAATTGAAATACAAATATCAAGAATTAAAACAATTTCACAAATCCCTTAAAATCAGTTCATAAATCCCCACCTTAAGACTCCCTAAAACAAAGACAAAATTATTATGAAAAACCGAGCCCAACATCCAAGGTAATAACATATACTCCTACCAATCCTAAGGCAAATAGTAATGGACAACTACAGTAGCATCTCATGCTATCTTTATTACTTTGATACATTTCTAGGGAAGCCCAAGTGAAATGTACTGC
The DNA here is from genome assembly GCF_037893015.1 of Macrotis lagotis. Lineage (NCBI taxonomy): Eukaryota > Metazoa > Chordata > Mammalia > Peramelemorphia > Peramelidae > Macrotis > Macrotis lagotis. The sequence goes on along the minus strand of NC_133661.1, from coordinate 229,091,041 downwards.
TATAAAAATGCTATAATTTCTTGGGATTATTAGTAGCTTTCTATAAACATTCTATATACAGAAAAGCAGAATAGAATCCATAATATTTTTCTTAGCATTTTAGAAAATTAGGACACAACTTCTTCCTGGAAAGATATAAATGTCTATATCAAAAAATATTATAATTGCTGAAAGAAGCAATGGGGATTTTCTCGGGAGATTAATTCCTAAAACAGGGGTTTCAGTGTTTGAAGAATCTGACAATTTATTGCTAGAGGCAGAAGTGACTGTAGCAAAATTGAGAAGTTCTTTCTACTTATCTTGGAGCCCAAAGTCTTCTCCATTCAACAACTATTCTTCCTGTCTAGCATCTCCACCATCATCCAGAGTTATTTTATTATCTGGGAGTTACTTAGGGTTCCCCATTGTTGAGAGGGAAATAAACCATTTTTCAGACTTTGCCTCACTCCCTTTAGCTCCACCCTAGCTTCATTGTTAACTGTTCATATTCTCTCAGGCTAATGATTTCTGCTACCATCAGATAAATTAATCCAAAAGGAACAATTTTAATTTTAATGATGGAGATTTTGGTGGCACTGCTAGGGAAAGCTATTTTTGAGCACTCTTCAGGTGAAGTGGCTCTATTAAATTAAACAGTTAAAAGTTTATATGGGCAAATTACATTTTTCTGAGTAGTAATAACATTTTTGGTTAAGCACCCTTCCTTATGCTTGAATCTAAAAAAAATTTAGTAGAGAAATTTGTAATACAAACTAGAGCTATTTAGCAAGACTCCAGGAAGATTTTTCAATTGATGGTGCAAAAAAATCTACTACTCAATTTCTAATTTACTTTTTGTTTTGTTTTGTTTTTGTGAGGCACTGTAATTAAGTGAGTTACCCAAGGTCACACAGTCAATAATGTCAAGTGTCTGAGGCTAGATTTGAACTCAGGTCATTATGGATGATACTCTATTCACTGCCCCACCTCGATGCCCCTACAATTTTTTTTTTCAATTCCTTCATCAAAAACCTTCAGATTAGTAAGATTTAATCAACATGACTAAAGTGATGGAAGCCTAAGATTGGCAAGGTGAAAGTGAAAGTTCTATTCAAATTTAATTAAACAAACATTTATTAAGTGTCTGGTTTTTTGGCAAAACAATCTGCTGGGTATATTGAGGAGGGGCAAGAAGAATGGAGAGATGAAACTTTAGCTAAAATTATACTTTGTCCTTGTATATTTTGGTCTAATAGCCATTCACAACACAAACCTTCATCATTTCCTCTATCCAAACAAGCTATATCTCATTAAATAAATGTAAATCCACTGTTCCATATTCTGATATGATCAATAATTAGCACCAAGGACATTTTATGGGAAAGTGGAAGAACTATGAGGTTTTTAGAATTATACTGTCAATAAAATAACAAAGTGTATTCCTACTTTAAAATGCCCTCTCCACTCATCCTCCCCCTAATCTCTAGCTGATATTCCCCATCATATTTCACAGTTCAGCTCAAATATTATCAGCTTTAAAAAGACTTTCTTGGGGGTGGCTAGGTGGCGCAGTGGATAAAGCACCGGCCCTGGAGTCAGGAGTACCTGGGTGCAAATCTGCTCTCAGACACTTAATAATTACCTAGCTGTGTGGCCTTGGGCAAGCCACTTAACCCCATTTGCCTTGCAAAACCCTTAAAAAAATTAAAAAGACTTTTTTGATATCTTCATCTGAAAGTGACATTTTCTTTGTTCCATATGATAGTTCAGTTTTTATGAACAAAATCCAGTCTCTGAACCCAGATGGTTCTAGAGGAGAAAGTAAGACTGGTCACTTAGCATACTACCCTCTCACCCAAATTCAAATGTAAGTCATGGTATCATCTTCCTGATGTCATGATCTTCTTAGAGAATGAAGGACAAACATCATCATCTTGAAGCAAGGATCCTGTTTTAATTTTTATTATACTCGTCTCCACTAATGACTTTCTTGGATGCTTTACTGAGGAATGTAGGTGATGGGCTCTGGGTTCTTGAAGACTCTCCCAATATGGTACAAACTCTGATAGAATCTACTTGGGTGGAAAGTTTTGACCACCTGTATGAAGATCAATATAGCTAAGCTTGGAGGAGTTTATTGCTAGAAGACTTGCAATTCTAAAAACTAATATATAGGGGTTATTATCTCCATTGGAGGAAGAAGTCATCCCATTACTTAAATCACATTTAAAAAAAAATTGAAATATCCTATTTCTCATCATACAAGCTACTCTGATGATTCATGAAGTTTGGAGGTGATGTGGAATTCCCAAAGGTTATGCCAGACGAGCACAATATATTGTATCATATTGGAAAGGCTTCAAAATTCTTTCTTAGTAATCAGGATAAGATTGGCTAAGTAGGGAAAAGCTAATTATGAGTTGGCTGTCTGATATATGTTGAGAATTTGCCATGGAAATTCATTAAACAAATAGAAGAAAAGATTTGACTGAGTAAACCAATAAAATCAAACCATTTTAAGTAAGTAATAAGATGGCTTGGTACCATAACAAGGTGAGAAGAATTATCAATTTCCATCACAGGCTTTAGGCTAAATGCAAATAAAGGCAAATAAAGAAGTTTTAAGAGTTGGTCTTATACTTTTTAAAGTAATAAGAAACATCATTCCATAGAATACTTGGTCATTTCATGCTGCTGTGATTATGAAGAGCATTAAAAAAAAACCATGATGAGGAGCAAAGAAAGCCTAGGAAAAATTTTATGTTCCCCCAAATTAAATCAACATTTATTTCACTATTCAGTGACTTCATTATAAAGGTGGTTATGATGAAGATGGTAAAAATATATAGGAAAATAGGACTTAGGGTTAAGTTATTAGAGATATCAAGGGAATGTAGACTATACAGGGGTCTCATGAATGTAGTACAGAGGAACAAACTTTAGATTTGGAACAGGAAAACTGGGTTCAAGGCCCAGCTCTACTATTTATTTCTCATGTGATTTTCATAAAGGCATTTCACATCTTTATGATTCATTTTCCTCATCTTCAAAATGAAGGGATTAGCCTAAATGTCCTGTTAGGCCCCTTACATTTTTAAGTCAATGATCCTAAGAATATGTGTGTGTGTGTGTGTGTGTGTGTGTGTGTGTGTATGCGTATGTATATGTGTGTGTGTATATATGTATATATATATATACATTGTGTGTATACATATATAAATGAATTTGTATCTAATTAAGACTTTCTTCAAGAAAATAATTGGGAAGATTGGAAAGATCACAAAAAGGAAACAGACTATATCTTAGTAGACAGGAAATGATAGATTACCTATGTAAAAATAATTTCTGTAGTACCTTTCTATGTCTGACAAATAACATATTAGAGGAAAAATCAAAATCAGAACCTAATTAGTGGAATAGCAATGCAAAGAAATGACATGCAACATTCAAATATAACTTCTTTATACCAAACACTGATATTTAAAAATTGGAAATAGATGCAAAAATTTATCCTGACAAATAATCAATGTGTCTTAAGAATATTTGATTGATATAATTCAATTATGACAGTAAGGATATTAAAAAGAGACTAGAAGCTGCTTTAGACAGTAATCATTTGATCTTTTTCTAAATAGAGAGGCTTGGGGGAACAAAGACAACATTGAATTTGATAATAAATTTGTAACATCTTCTGGAGGAGTAAGGAGTAGGAGATGAGGAATTTATGGAAGACTTTATACAGAAAGACAAATTGAAAACTCTCAGTTTTAACTTCAATAATGAACACGGGTGGAACCCAACTAATGGAACTCCTATTTGCAACATTTGCTTAATCAGGTGCACCAGTGCACTTACCTTACTGGCAACAAGTATTTAGAAACCTTTTTGACTGTCTAGGGATACCCATTGACTGAACAAATGTAAGTTCGTGACACAAGAAATAGATGTTTTGTAAAATCTTTACCAGAGCCTCTCCTTGCTGTTTGCAACATGAACTTAGTACTTTCCATATAAGTTCTTACTAGCATACTCATGATTCACTGGTTCTTATTCTGATGTTCAAACTATTTGCACTCAGGCCCCCTTAAAGCAAAAGAGAATGGGCAATATCATCTCATAGAACAATGAGAAGCAAAGAAGGGAAGTTTACAGAAAGTTTGATAAGAGACCATATTAGGTTAAATAATTGCAATGGAATTTAAGGATAAATCTGGAAGAATGATGAACAGAAGGAAAATGAAAACTAGATCTTGGAAGGTTTCTATGACAAACCATTTTCCCAGAGTTAAGAGAACCATCACATTTGAACTCTAATGTTATAATCTAAGACATGTTGTTTGAAGTATAAATGGCACTAAAGGGAAAAAAAAAGATAAGTGTATGTATATAAGATGGAAAAGTCCCTGCCAAAGACAGCAAAATTTTGAAAGTATTGAGGGATCAATTAAAAATATCTGAAATAGGAGAAAATGCCAAACACTTGAAAAATAGCAAACATCTTTATAACTGAGAAAGGGTTTTGAGAAACTGTCAATAATTATTAACTGGGAAGGCTAGGTGGCATAGTGGATAAAGCACCAGCCTTAGAGTCAGGAATACCTGGGTTCAAATCCTGTCTCAGACACTTAATAATTACCTAGCTGTGTGGCCTTGGGCAAGCTACTTAACTCCATTTGCCTTGCAAAAAAGCTAAAAAAAAAAAAAGAAATAAACTTATAAAATATAGGGGCGGTTAGGTGGCATAGTGGATAAAGCACTGGTCTTGGAGTCAGGAGTACCTGGGTTCAAATCTGGTCTCAGACACTTAATAATGACCGAGCTGTGTGGCCTTGGGCAAGCCACTTAACCCCATTGCCTCACAAAATCCTAAAAAAAAATAATAATTATTAACTATCTATTTTCCTATCTCTACAAAATCTTTATGAAAATAGTCTTTAGACACATCAAGTGCACCTGTGATAAAAGTATAATGAAACAATCAAGCTTTTATAAAGGAAATTTGACAGCAGACTGCATCCTTATATTCTTAAGATTGAAATGTATGGGGGCAGCTAGGTGGCGCAGTGGCTAGAGCACCGGCCCTGGAGTCAGGAGTACCTGAGTTCAAATCGGCCTCAGACACTTAATAATTACCTAGCTGTATGGCCTTGGGCAAGCCACTTAACACCGTTTGCCTTGCAAAAAAAAACAAAACTTTAAAACAAAAAAAAAGAAGATTGAAATGTATGGAGAAGACAGGATCCCCTTATGCTTACTGCTTTTTTCACTATAAGAAAGCACTTTTTAAAATAAAGCAGTATATTTTTAAAGGCATGCACATATCAAAATCAATTAGATTTTTAAAAAATGAAACAGATAAATTTGTTTAATATTATTGTTATTACTATTAAGTAAAGAAAAAAAAAGAACTGTATGTATCTCAAAGGTGTTTGCCAATATAATGAAGGCTCGTCAGCACAGAGTCTAAAAGGAAGAAGGGGGGGGGGGGGCTTAAACATTACTATGGCCTCTGTATGCTTGTATTTGCATGATATTGTTCTAATTTCACTATGGAAATTCTTAAATTAGATCCATAATTTCTCAAGAGTTCAATCTACATATCCAAGCAGAAAAAAATAAAGTGGATGAAAAATACCTATTTCTCATACCATGACAGACACAATGCCACAAGCACTATAGGTATTTAATGAATGTCATATGAATGAATGAATAACAGTTAGGGACTGATTTAAGATATAATAAAACAGATAAGCTAAATTCTGTAGTAGTTGGATCATTTTCTCTCCTGTCTCACTACATTACTCCTAAGACTATAAAGAAGAAAAAAGACAGGAAAAGTAACATCTCTTAGCTGTTCCTACCGTACCTATCTATTTAATAGATTTTTGTTGATATTTTCTTCTTATATCATATAGTTTCTTTCCTTTAATCCTTTCCCTTCTCCTCAAAGAGAGTTCAAAGAAAGTAAGGGTAGGATTTAAACATTAGAAAGGAAAAAAGAGAAAGAAAAATTTAAAAATCAACAAAATTGATTAACATTAAAAATATCTGTCTCCCAGTCAACACCTAATATGTACCAATGTCTAAGAATACAAAGAAAGACAAAAACAAAACAAAACAAAAAAAGTGTCATTAAGAAGTTCACATCCTAAAGCAATAGCTGACAAGTAACTATATAGAAACAAAATATATATATATACTAGCTAAATTGAAGATAGTCTCAGAGGGAAACACTAGCATTAACTTCCTCTTGTCTCTATTAAAAGAAGAAATATATTAAAAATCCAGAATTGCAATTGGCTTTAATTTTCCTAACACTACATCAAGACCCATAATTTGAAAACTTCAAAACCATCAAATTCCATTGACATATCATTTCCCACTAAATGTTTTTTGCATCCTTGCTTCTCCCTTGATATTCAGTTTCATCCTGTCATTTATTTCAGGCTTCTGAAGTTCACATACTTTCTTTACAGTCAAATAAATCATATAGGACTAATTAGATAAGATAGATTCTTATAGTAAGTCTTTATAGTAGGCCTCAAACTTTAATGTCATGTTTACTAGCTATGAAGTTCACTCGTACAACCACAAGAATGTTGGCAAAGATACTTTCATCCTGTTTTATTCAAATTCTGTGACCAAAGTTGGAATGCCTTTTTTTGGAAAGTCCCCCAACTTATTTTACAATTTTTCTCCCTCCCTCCCTTCTCTCCCCCCCCCCCCCCCCCCGCTCCTCACAGGAAGCAATCCAATATAGACTTAACATTTCTAACCTTACTAAACATAGATTGAAATCGAATATTTTGTGAGAGAAGAATCAGATCCAAATGGAAGAAAGAAAACATTAGAGATAACAAAATTACATAATACGTAATATATAAGACATCTTTTAAAAATTGAAGATAATAAGCTTTGGTCTTCATTTAAACTCCACAATTCTTTCTCAGGATACGGATGGTATTTTCCATCACAAGTCTTTTAAAATTGTCTTTGATTATTGTATACTCGAAATGAACAAGCCCATCATGGTTCATTACCCATGTTGATGTTGTAATTGTATACAATGTTCTTCTAGTTCTGTATTTTCATTCCTCATGAATTTATGCAAGTCTTTCCAGACTTTTCTAAAATCCTATCTCTCATGATTTTTCATATAAGTATTTTATTTGTTTTCCAATTATATACAATAGTAGTTTCTACCTATCATTTTTTGGTAAGGTTTTGAATTTTGCTCATTTTCCCCCATCCTCCCTTCCCTCCCCCCACCCCCATAGAAGACAGTCTGTTAATCTTTACATTGTTTCCATGCTATACATAGGTCAAAATTGAACTTATTGAAAGAAAAATCATATCCTTGTCCCTCATGATTTCTTATAGAAAAATAGTATTCCATCACATACATATACTACAGTTTGTTCAGTCATTCCCCAAATGATGTGCATTCCCTCAATTTCCACTTCTTTGCTGCCACAAAAAAAGAGCTGCTATGAATATTTTTGTACATATGAGATTTTTACCTTTTTTTTTCATGATCTCTTCTGAATACAGATCCAGTAGTAGTTTTACTGGATCAAAGTGTATGCCTATTTTTATTGTCCTTTGGGCATAATTTCAAATTGCTCTCCAGAAAGGTTGGATGAGTTCACAGCTCCACTAACAATGCATTAGGGTCCTAGGTTTCCCACATCCCCTCCAACATTGATCACTGTCCTTTCTGGTCATACTGGCCAATCTGAGAGGTATGAAGTGGTACCTCAGAGATGCTTTAATGTGCATTTCTCTAATCAGTAATGACTTAGAGCAATTTTTCAAATGACTATAGGTAGCTTTGATATCTTTGTCTGACAATTGCCTTTCCATATCCTTTGACCATTTATCAATTGGGGAATGACTTTTTTTTTTAATAAATTTGACTCACTTCTCTATATTTTAGAAATGAGTCCTTTGAGGTGACTATCTTATAATCATTTGGTTACTGGAGATTACTTTTGTCTTAATTTTTGGCTTTTGTGCACAAGGTATAGAAATCAATGTGATCCTATAGTTTACCATCCTTCATCAGGATACTCGGGTATCAGCCTTATAAAAGGCCCTGGAGACATTATAGAAGGCCTTGGAGGAAGGTTTCATCTCAGATTTTGAGGAACATGTGAGGTCCACTTCATTAGAAGGGGTGATGGAGTGAGGACTTCTGGCCAAGATAGTGGAGAGAAGACAGGCACAATTCTAAAGTCTCCTGATCTCTTTCCCATCTATCACATGAAACAAACCGCTTAAAAGAAATCCGACTCAAAAAAACCCAGAAAGAAAAGTCAGGAGAAAGAACATCTACCTCAGGATTTGTCTCCTGCTGCAGCTTTGGTATAATTTGGGCAGGTGAGTCTGAGCTCCGAGGGAAGATCAGCCAGATTAACAGCTGAATTGGAACCGGGAGTCTGAGGGCCCGAGAACTGGACCTGCTGGATCAGCGGTGGGGCTGGACAAAAGGGGCTTGGGTGCGCGGGGAAGCAGAGGCTCTGGTGTTGGTGCTGTCCCCCTGGAGCTTGGGGACGGGGCTGCAGGGAGAGGTCTGGTGCAGGAGAGCTACTGATGCCATCCCTGGGCTCCTCCAGTGGGAGAAAGCCTGAGTCCATACCTCCATTGCACTGAGGCCTCCTCTCAAACAAATACAAACTACTTCTGCCTCAGGCCCAGGTGAGTGAGCAGAAGAACCAGCCCAGCTGAGGAATGACCTCAGGCCAGGATAAAGCCCACCATTGACTGAAGGCAAAAGAATTCAATAGCTCAAACTCCTCCCCTCAAACAAAGGTCTCTCAACCAAGGTCACAGACACTCCAGAGAGGGCAACCAGCACCTCCTACTGGCCAGCCAGAGAAACTGCACTCAGTAAAGCCTTTAGAGATCCCAAGCCCAGGTGAACCAGCCCCAGGAACTCAGGTCTTAGCATAATGAAGAAGGGTCAGAGGAAAGGTGGATCCATAGAAAAATTACTGGAAGGGAAAGACCCCAACTCAGAGAGACCTGGAACCTCTGAGGAGAATACAATCTGGTCTCCAGCACAGAAAAGAAAGACTTCCTCGAAGAAATAAGGAAGGAGCTTAAAAATTTGGGAGAGACAACACCTTGAAACAAGAAAACAAAACCTTAGAAAGTACAATTGGACAAACACAAAAGGAGAATAAATCTCTCAGATCATCAATTGGACAATTACAAAATGAGAATAATTCTCTCAGATCCTCAAATGAGCAAATGCAAAAAAGAAATTAATTCTCTCAAAACCTCAATTAGTCAAATGGAAAGCTCTTTCAAAAGGAGAACTGACCAATTGGAAAAGGAGTTGCAAAAGGTTTATGAAGAAAACTCCTCCCCCCAAAAAATAATGGAGTCTACAGAAACTAATGACTCCACGAGACAGCAAGAGTCAATTAATCAAAATCAAAAATTAGAAAAAATAGAAGGGAATGTAAAATACCTCATCAACAAAACCACTGACCTTGAGAATAGATCGAGGAGGGGCAACCTGAAAATTATAGGACTTCCTGAAAACATTGAAGAGAAAAAAAGCCTGGACTTAATATTACAGGATCTAGTGATGGAAAACTGCCCTGATATCATGGAATCAGAGGGCAAAGTAGTGGTTGAAAGAGTATATTGATCCCCACCAGAAAAAGATTCTAAAATGAAAACACCAAGGAATGTTGTGGCCAAGCTGCAGAACTATCAGATAAAAGAGAAAATCCTGCAAGCAGTCAGAAAGAAAAAATTTAAATATCAAGGAGCCACAGTAAGGATCACGCAGGACCTGGCTGCATCAACATTAAGGAATCGAAGGGCCTGGAATGAGATATTTATTTTGAAGAGCAAGGGAGCTTGGAATGCAGCCAAGAACCTACTTTCCTGCAAAGCTGAGTCTTCTCTTCCAGGGAAAAAGATGGACATTTAACGAAATGGAAGAATTCCAAATATTTCTGTTGAAAAAGACCAGAGCTAAACAAAAAATTTGGACATCAAACAGGAGGTTCAAGAGACAAATGAAAAGGTTAAAAAAAAGGGGGGGGGCAGTAAAAGGCAAAAATAATGCAATCCAGTAAGTTAGTTGAAACTGGCTATATCCCAGCATGGGGGTATAAAAAAAAAGATTCTCATAAACCTTGAGAAATGTAACTCTAACAGAGAGAATACACCTAGCCAGAAATGATGGACATTCATGACCTAGCCATGAGACTACTATCTAATGGGATGTAACTGGCTTTTTGGAGAAAGACTCTAATAACTCTCAGGAATTTTGACTCTATTCCATAGAATATACAGAACTAGAAAGGACAGACACTCAGAATTTTCTATGACTTAGATAGAATGATCTAAAAAAACCCCACTACTGCCCTAAAAAGGGGGACAGGAAAGAGAAGGGAGGAGGGAGGGGATTGAATGGGGGTAAATCTCATTACACTAAGAGGTACAAAAAACCTATGGTAATAGTGGGGAAGAAGGGAGCTGAGGAGAAACACCTGAATCTTCTTCTCATCAGACTTGGCTTAAAGTCTACCTACACATACTCAATTAACTTATAAAACATCTAACCTTTTAAGTATTAAAAGGGGGAAAGGGGAGGGGGGTGGAGAAAGGGAAGGGGAGTGGGAGAAATAAGGGGAAATAAAAGGAAGGGAATGGAAAAGGGAAAAAGGGAAAGGGGAAAGAAAGGGGAGGGTGTGATAATAGGAGGGCAAACACACTGAAGGGGGTGGTTTGCAGAAACAAAAGACTGGGGAATATGGCTAAAAGGGGGGGAAGGGGGAAAATACAAACAGAGGGAAGATAGCAGGGAGGGCAATAAAGAATTAGAAATCATAACTTTGAATGTTAATGGGATGAACCCCCCCTTAAAACATAAGCAAATAATCAGAGTTTATTAAAAATCAGAATCCTACAATATGCTGCTTAAACTCATTTGAAGCAGAGAGATACATATTGAGTAAAGGTGAAAGGTTGGAGCAAAATATATTTTGCTTCAGCTGAAGTAAAAAAAAGCAGGGGTAGCAATCCTTATCTCAGACAAAGCAGCAGCAAAAATAGATAGCGTTAAAGAAGGGATGATGAAGCCAGTGCCATTGGTTCAGAGTTCTGCCTTGATTTCTTGAACAATTTTAAACTCCACACAACACAATTAGTCTTCTGTTGATAAGTATCTACTTCATTTCTAGTTCTTTGCTATTAAAAAAAATTGTTGCTATAACTATTTTGGTTTGTAGTTTTCTCTTTCTGTCAATGTTCTTTTGGGGACATATGCCTAGCATGTAATCCCTAGGTCAAAGTTATGGAAAATTTAGTCACTGTATTTGTTTAATTCCAAATTAATTCCCAGAATTTTTAAAAACTAATTAGCAGGGGCGGCTAGGTGGCACAGTGCATAGAGCATCGGCCTTGGAGTCAGGAGTACCTGAGTTCAAATCCGGCCTCAGACATTTAATAATTACCTAGCTGTATGGCCTTGGGCAAGCCACTTAACCCCATTGCCTTGCAAAAACCTAACCCCCCCCCCCCAACTAATTAGCAGCTTTCCTACAATGCACATTATCTTTCCAAAACAATGCAATACTGATTACTATCATTTTCGGTTACCTCTGCCAATTTTCTGGTTGTGAGGTGAAGTTTTGATGTGCCTTTCTCTCTTTAACAGTGATTTGGATCATTATTTCATATGATTAGATAAAGAATTTAAGAACTTATTATGAGCCAGGCACTCTGCTAAGCAATGGGAATAAAAAGCACCAGCAAAAAATATAGCCATAAACGGCAGCTAGGTGGTGGCTAGGTGGCTGCTAGGTGGTGGCTAGGTGGCTGCTAGGTGGCTCAGTGAATAGAGCATTGGCCTTGGGTCAGGAGGACCTGAGTTCAAATCCGACCTCAGACACTTAATAGTTACCTGTGTGGCCTTGGGAACGTCACTTAACCCCAATGCCTTGCAAAAACAAACCCCCCAACACCTAAAAACAAAAATATAGCCCTAGTCTTTATTTCATTTGGGGGGAAGACAACACATGAAAAGGATCTGGAAAGGGTGAGAGGAGAAAGTTCTTCCACATGGGGACAAGGTGGAAAAGTAATCTAGAATGTTGGTAAGTCGTGAACGTGGAAATATGACTGGTACCTTGAGATTGCAAGGTAGAACTCATCCAATTGAAAGAGAAAGCTGCAGGGGTAGAGGCATCTCCTGTGCTTACTAGAGTAGAGGGGAGAGAAGTAGACCAGGATATCAGGGGCTTAGCCTGGTTAGAAATGTTGGTTTAGGTCGTTAGAAATTCTTTTTAGAACTATTTGTTCATTTTCTTTAACAACTTACTTTTTATGAAATTACTCTGGCATTATATATTTATGTTAGTTGTCTATATATTTTATATACAAACCTTTTTTGAAATAATATTCATGTAAAGGATTCATTCTAAATTTATTTTTGAATATCATATAAGATACTGGACAAAGCTTTACTTTCTCTGAAGATTTTTATCAAAAAGAGAGGTTTTTTTTCATAAGTGGTATGATGTTTTGTTCTTCATTCTTGAAGGGTACCATGGCATCAGGAGAAGTGATGCCATGACAAGCACATGAATTAGATTTGAGTAAGGGGTGCTGTGCTAAGTCACCAGTCTCACTTTCTTCTCTAGAGCTATGGAGGCTCTATCAATTGGGGAATGACTCTATGGAGATGGCCCTGGATGCAAGGCAAGTGGAGTTAAGTGACTTGCCCAAGGTCACACAACTAGTAAGTATCAAATGTTTGTGACTGGATTGAACTCCCATCCTCCTGACTCCAAGCTCAGTGCTCTATCCATTGTACCACCTAGCTGCCAGCAATTTATTTTCAGGTTTATCACACTCTGAGTTACTGAATTACATTATCTCTGATTCTCCCTTATCTTATTTACTCCATTGATGTTGTTTTCTATTTGAAAAAAAAATACCAAATGTTTTTGGTGGTTGTTGTATTATAATATAGCTTATGGTATGGAAGTGTGTTATTTATCCTTTATTCCTACTTTTTTATGATTTCCCTTGATATTCTTGACCTTTGTTCCTCCAAATTAATATTATCACTATTATTATTATCATGATTATTTTATCTCCTGTGAAGTATCATTTTTGGTTTGATTGGTATAAAAATAAGTCTGTAAATAAACAGATGGTATTGTCAATTTTATTATATTGATAAAAGCTCATAAAAGCTTCAAGGTCAAATCCATTTTTTTTTGTTTTTGTTTTCTTTTTGCAAGGCAATGGGGTTAAGTGATTTGCCAAAGGTTACATAGCTAGGTAATTATTAAGTGTCTGAGGCTGGATTTGAACTCAGGTCCTCCTGACTCCAGGGCCGGTGCTCTATCCACTGCCTCACTTAGCTGCCTCTCAAATACATTTTTAAAGATTTCCTTAACATACCATCAACATATGATATTCATATGAGATAATAACTTACATGTATATAGAGCTTTAAAGTTTGCAAAAAAAGTTTGCATATGTTTTACATATAAAAACATATGCTTTAGATATTTTTATTTGATCCTCAAAATAACCCTGTTCTCAGGGAAGATTAGCACTTCTGGTGTGAGACCTTGCTGAGTCCTTTTCAGGACTGCTCATTCACCTTTAGTGTCCACTTGCCATCCAGCTCTCCCCAAGAAGTTATATCATGAGCAGTGGCCATATCCTGATAAATTGTCTTGGATAAACCAGGTTGAAGGTAACTTAAACCTGTCAGTGAGTTAGAGGACTGTCTACTTCAAGCATGTGAAAATTTCCTCTGGTGGAATGAGAAGATAAGATCATTTTCTTCCAATGACCATGAAGGTAGCTGAAGCAGTCTCAGTGATGGAACACCTAGAGTTTGGTCAGACATCAAAGATGCCAAGGTCATCTATTGCATCTTGAGCCATTGTCAGTTGTTTTGACTTTTGTCTTGTCCCTGGACTTTAATGACTTTGGAAGAGATAATGAAGCTGATGACTTTGTGAAAGTCTACTTCACTTAAAATCCAATTCATGTGCAAGTCAGGACATCACCCCATGATTCATTGATCCTCTGAAAATGAAGGGTGAACAAATAATATTATTATCTCATTTTTATAGATGAGGTTGAAAGTGGTTTAGTGATTTGGTCAAGGTTCTATAACTGAGATGGGATGTGAACTCACATCTTCCTGAATGCAGGTACAGAACATTGTCTACTATTCAAGCTAAATCACAGTATCATTAGTTAAAGGTTGGAATAAATCTCATTGAATTTTTTTCAATTTATGATCTACAAGACAAATTGTAATCAGGTATGGGAGACAATTAGAATGTACAGTTTATCTACTGCCTTGGCTGATATCTTTCCTATTGCGAATTCTCTATGTGCCCAATGACATCAGAGACTTATCTTATAACTACAGTATGCTGATTTTTTTTTCTCCAAGTAGTTCCCTTATATTGAAGCTTCTCTGCTCATGGGACTTTTAGTTTACCCTTTGGTTCATCATTTCAAAAAGAGATACCTCCTTGTCATGTACCTCATGAATGTAAAAGTTATTTATGTGTCCTATTCACACAGAATTGTAAAGGCAGAATGAAATTATAGTCAATCAATAGGCATTTATTAAGAACCTACTAAATGCTAGGTATTGGGTTAGACTCTGGGACTACAGATACAAAAGACAGAAAGGCCCTACCTTCAAGAAGCTTATGTTCTATTGGCTGGATATAGCATGTTCATAAATAAGTTGGGATAGGTAAACTTAATACACAGTGATTTGCACAAAAGGGATGATCAGGAAGAACTTTTTTGAAAGAGTTGACATTTGAGCTGAGCCTTGAAAGTAGTTAGATATTTCAAGAGGCAATGGTAGAGTCAAGTAATGGTATTTATTGTATAGGGAATAAGCAAATAGGGAAACTTAGCTGGCATATAGAATGTAAGGAGTAAAATGTTTAATTGGCTATCATAGATCAGGATTGGATTCATGTCTAAGATTAGAATGAAATGAAACAATTTGACCATCTGCTATTTAATTAAATTTTCTTGACTGTAGATTGGACCTTCAAGTTCCAGCTACAATTCTACCTTTGCAAAAAGCCCTTTCTTTTCTTCCTAATTCTAATGCTTTTCCTCTGATGATTATCTCCAATTTATTTTGAATAGGGCTTATTTGTACAAAGTTGTTTACATGTTGCCTCTTCTATTAGACTGGGATCTTCTTGAGAGCAGGTATTGTCTTTTTACCTTTTTTGTATCCTCAGCAGTTATCGTAGACCTAGAGGATGGTACGTTGTAGATGCTTAATAAATATTTATTGAACAACTGCTTGACTCAGCAAAGATATAGCAGTGATTCATATAGATACAGCTGTAGTCATCTCTCTCTCTCTCTCTCTCTCTCTCTGTGTGTGTATGTATATATATATATATATATATATATATATATATATATATATATATGTATATCAGCTGTTTGATCCAAAGAATGCACTGTGTCAGAAGCGTATGTTAATTCACACAATGGAATACCTAGCAAGTCGGGAAAGACCTGACTTTTGTACGGTGGAGAATTTTTTTATGTCTTGTGTGATTAGGAAGCTATGTCAATAGTTTGAGCCTTTCCCCCCTTGAACTATTGGATGGAAAATGTGTTGCAAGGACGGTTTTTCTTGCTTTTAAAGGGAGACAATACATAAAGTATTGTGGATGTTATTCCTACCACAGCAGCATGGAAAGATAGCCTGGAGCCATCTTGAAAAAAAAAAAGATTAAAATGCCAAAGAGAGTTGTTTTTATTTTATCTTGGAGGAAGTGAGAAGTTTCTGAGACTTGAGCAGAGAAAGTCATTTTTAGGCCTTTGCTCTACAAAATATAAAATTGGCAGCTACATGGAGAATGGATTGGAGAGGGGAGAGACTTGAGACAGGGAGAATAATTAGGAGTCTATTCTGGTAGTCCGAGGAACAGGAACAGGACTGAACTAGTGAGAGTATAGGATGAATAGAGACCAGGGGATGGATATTGTGGAGGTAGAATCAATAACAGCTGGTATGAAGAGTTTAGGATGATTCCAAAATTCTGAATCCTGGTGACTAGAAGAATTAGTATAAACTATAATGATATTGAAAGAGGTGGGTTTAGAAGAAATGGCAAGTGCTCTTTTGTAGATCATGAATCTGAGATGCCAGTAGGAAATCCAAGTGGGGATGTTCAGCAGGTATTTGAAAATTCAGGTATAGTGCCCAAGAGAAAGATGAAGGTCACATCGCAATGATAATTGAATCCACAGGACCTAGAAAGGATGGAAAGAGAGAAGAGAAGAACTGGGAGAACTCTGGAATATACTCACACACTTAGAGGGGAATATGTTGATACTTCCATAAAGGTTACCCAGGACTGGTCTGATGGGTAGGAAGAAAACCAGGGGAGGACAATATCATGAAAACACATGGAGGAGAAAATTTCAGTAATAGGGTGCTACAAAAACATCAAGAAAGGTGAAAATTGACAAGTTTATTGGATTTAGCAATAAAGAAACAGCTCTCAGATATATATCATTTTCATTTCGGCACATGGATATCAGTGGAATATTCCTAATAAAACCATTTCAGGGTTAATATTCCTAGTGAAGTTCTCTCAGGGTTAAGAAATAATAAAGAAAGAACAAACTATTATTCTTAAACTAGTTCTAGAAGAAAGTCCCTTGTCTTCCAAACAGGTGGCTTACTTGCCTAACTTTTGATAAGATTACTTTTAAAGACTACTAGAAGGATAACTAGACTTTTTCCCATGAGAAAAACATTGCATTCCAAAGAAGCTCATAAGCCTCTTGTTTGATAAGACTAGGTTTTTTTTTTTTCATGTAAGGCAATGGGTTTGAGTGACTTGCCCAAGGTCACACAGCTAGGCAATTATTAAGCGTCTGAGGTAGGATTTGAACTCAGGGCTGGTGCTCTGTCCACTACACCACCTTGCTGCCCCTGATAAGACTATTTTTACTGACTAGGAGGATAGTAGAAGACTTGCATACTCAGACATTATTTCATTCAGATAGACATGGAAGGTCGTTAAAAGTCTTTTGGATGTTCTCACCATCTGGATGGTAAGGTAATATTTATGAAAACCTTTCATTCATTTCTTTGTTGCTGGGGTAGATTTTCACAAGTAGAATGTAACTCTGAAGACCAACCAATGAGTGGACAGAGAGAGAGAGAGAGGGACGATAGGGAGTTAGGCCATATCTTGCTTGAACATCAATGGGGGCAGCTCCTTGGTCTTCACTACCTTTGTGAGACTTGGAGTGTTCCCTTTTCTCCAGAAAAGCCAAAATAAACTTTTTTTCCTCTGCTCAGAGAAGTCTCTATATTTTTTGTTTTTGTTTTTAGACTTTTCAAGGCAATGGGGTTAAGTGGCTTGCCCAAGACCACACAGCTAGGTAATTATTAAGTGTCTGGGGTCGGATTTGAACCCAGGTACTCCTGACTCCAAGGCTGGTGCTCTATCCACTCCCCCACCTAGCCGCCCCGAGTCTCTATATTTTTTAAAAGTGGATTTTTATGCCACACAGATGGAAGCCAGATTCCGAGAGATTTCCATTAGGAGGTAAGAAAGTGTTAGTAATGTAGATACCTTTTTCTAACAATTTGAGCCTAAATCAGATCCAATGTGTGGTACACCGAGCTCCAAGTCCCTTAGACCTGGGTATCAAGTCCTGCCGTCTCACTTACACAGGGTTGTAATGGAGTCCTAATTCTAGAATAATTCATTAGTGTGTTTTGTGCAGATTTACTGGTGGGAAGGCGCCAGAATGAGGAGGCTTGGCTGGGGTGCAGGAGGCCCAGCTGGCAGGGCTCGGGAGGGGAGGAGAAGTCCGGAGTGGCCCCAGCGCGCATGCCCCCGGCGAGGACCCCGGCAGCCCCAGGCAGCGAGGCGCGTTCCTTGGGTTGCTAGGCAACCGAACAAACCGAACACCCAGAACAGAGGTGTCTAAGTTACTGCCTTTCTGTTTTACTCCAATCTCAGACCCTCCCAAACATATCAAGAAGCGATCTTACACGTGCCCATGTCCTCCGTTATTACCCGAAGTCACATAAAGTGAGGCTGCAATCAGACCGGCGGGGCTTGCTCCTTTCTCTTTCCCTTCAGGCGCGGCACGGGTCGCCCCGCGCTCCGAGGCCCCCGCCGCCCGGCGTTGCCCGGCAGGAGTGGGACGCTCCCGGGGCGGCCATGGGCAGTTCGGAGATGGAGCCGCTGCTCCTGGCCTGGAGTTGCTTCAGGCGCAGGAAGTTCCAGCAGTGCGCCGATCTGTGCACGCAGGTGCTGGACAAAGCTCCTTACGACCAGGTACGCCGGCCTCCTGACCTGCATCCGGGGCCCGGGGCCCGGGGCGAGGGGGTCGCGGGGAGGGAGGGGCCGCCCCCGCCGCCCCAGCCGCTCCGGGCCACGTGAGGCTGGACCGGCGCCCGGGAGGGAGCCGGGGGCGGGCCTTGAACTTCCTCCTCGGCGACCACGTGTCGCGCCGTGCGCCGCGGCGGGCGTGCGGGCACAGGCAGAGTTTCAGAAGTCTCGGTGCCCTTCAGAACCCAGCGGACTTGCACGGAGGGTGTAAGAGGGCACTGGGACTTTTGGAAGTGTAGAGACACGCGCATTGATAGTCACCTGTTTCTGCTTTTGTCCACTTGTAGGATATAATGTAATAAATACAATAAATGGAATACAATATAATACAACATAATATAATATAAACCACATATCTCTACTTTTTTCTACTTGCATAATATAACAAATATGATACATATAATAATATAATATATAATATAACATCACATATTTCTACTTTTTTCTACTTGCATAATATAATATAATACATATTATAATATAATATAAGTCACATATTTCTACTTTTTTCTACTTGCATAATATAATAAATATAATACATATAATACACAATAATATCATATATCACATTTCTACATTTTTCTACTTGCATAATGTAATAAATATAATACATACAATATATATAGTATAATACAATGTAATATAATCACTTTTTTCTACTTGCATAATATAATACATGTAATATATACAATATATAATACAACATAATATAATGTAATATATAATATTCACATATTTCTACTTTTTTCCACTTGTAATGTGATATGATATATGATATGCTATGATGCGATGCAATACAATATAATATATTCACATATATCTACTTTTCCCCACTTGTGTAATATAATATAATATGATATTTACATATTTCTACTTTTGTCCACTTGTATAATGTAATATAATACACTTACACTTTTTGTATACACATGTATAGACACATGTGTATCTCTACCTGTATCTCCATAGACCTTGTGTAATGTTTACCTTCAAATGAATTATTCATCAGAGATTTTTAATTTTCATCTGGACCAGTGATTTAAATAGTTAAGGGAATCCCAAGGATGGAAACTCCTTATTTTTGGATGCTGATAAATGTTATTTGTGGTAAAGTAAAAGATACCCGCAGTTGAATGAATGAATGACTTTATTGAATACTTAATGTGTGTAAAACCCTGTGCTAGGTTGGAGGGGAGGGGGTTTACAAACAGAAAAGTCAGTCCCTGCTCTCAAGCAACTTAAATTGTAATGGAGGAAGACAGCACAATTGGAAGGTTTCAGCTGCAAGTTAGGTAGAAAAAAGTCCCTTGCAAAGCAGATGCTCATGCTTCTTTTTTTGATGGGATTTTCTTTGATACTATTAAATCATTTTCTGATGTTGAATTTTTGACAGTGCCAAGGACTTTGATGTCAAGACCTTTTTTTTGGGGGGGGTCATCTTTAATCTGTTTTAATTGCCAGGCTGTATATTCTAGGGGCTGTATATTCCAGGATGATGGCTCTAGATATTGTGCTGGAAATTATGCTATTGGGTTCAGAGTCCCCAGTTGGGTCTGAGGAGAAATAGTGGTCAAGGTGATAGTGGTGATTTAACTAGCCTCCTTTTTCTCCGTCAAGGTGCCTTGCCACTTCAGCCACATGGCTATTGATGGGAGATAGTTGACCCCTTTAACATAGAGTTTGCTTTTTTTCTGAATGATGGCTGTAGGGGCCCAACTGGAAGCTAGACAGATGGCCCTCGGGATATTGTCACTCCCAGGTTCTTGTGCTTATCTGTCTACATAGTTGCTTGCAGTAGTGAGGAAAGTGGGCTCCCTTCTTCACAATGAGGGCTACAGGGGTTGGGCTTGGAAGCGGGTCTGATGGTTTGGAGAACACTGTTGTTCCCAAGGCTACATTGGGTTGTCTCCTTTGGAGACTGAATGGTGGTAGTTTGACTTGCCTGGCACATACTGCCTTTTATTTCTCTTAGTGCTTTGATACTTCCATTGGACCTCAGAAGTTATAGGCCCCTCAGTAATGGGGAGCATCTTACAGGCTGGAGTCCCTGACAGTTCTTTCCAGTGGGATGTGCAAACTGTAAGAGAGCTTTGAAGGATGGGGTGCAGATGCATTTGTTTGACTGATCTGACACATGTGGCTTCCCTACTCAATTATTTCAAAAACTTATCCTTAGTAGGAAATATAAACTCTTATATTTAGTTCTTACATATGTGACCTCTTCGCAACTTTATTGAACATTACTCCTTCTTCCTCTGAGATTCAACCAGATTGGCCATCTCTCAGTTCTTCCTCAGTTTTCTTTTCTTGGCACCAGTCATTTCCTATGCTTGGAATAAACTCCCTCCAGCTCCTTCCTCCTTTCAAGGTAAAGCTCAAATATCTTCTTTTGCATGGAATTTTTCCTGACCCTCATCCACAACTGCTGGTTCCCTCCCTCCTAATCCATCTTGTCTTTTGCTATTTTGTATTTATTTCTCTTTATATAATATGTATTTTTACATGTACTTATTTTCTCTCTTGGCAGGCTTCAAGCTTTCAAGTAGTTATTATTTCATTCTTTATACTTTTACCTCCAGTGCTTCATCCCTAGTAGTGGCTCAGTAATACTTGTTGATTTATTAATGAATGATGAGTAAAAATTCACCTAGAAGGAAAGATAATATATAAGTATTTGGGATGATGGTGATGATGTTATACCATATTTACTATTAATAATAGTAGTTTCTTGTGACAACTCCTTTTCTCCCCTTGATTTGGAAATAAAGTTAAAGAGAGGTCAACTCTGTCAAGTCAACCACCATTAAGTACAATGTACATACACTGCTAAGGCCTGAGGCTATAGGAGCATAGATTCTATCAGGGGAGATAGCATGCGTGGATCTCTGAGTCATATTAAATATGGGTGTGTGTGTGTATTTTTTTTGAATCTTCAGGAATTTGTTAGCATGGATTCTTGAAAGCTATATAATTAGAGCACAAATTTAATCAACTTTGAGTACAGGCCAGGAACTGTATGCTTGTCATCTGAGATCCAGCCTAGCTCAAGTCAGGGGTGTTCCTTCATCAGGTTAGCCAAAGTTTTCAGCCACTGGAACTCATAAAATGACTATCCACCAGTATGCAGAAGGGTTGAAATCTCTTTTGGTTCAATCCATGCAGATAATATCTTTGCTGCATGGTTTTATTGAAAAGAATGTTGGATTTGTTGTCAGAGAACCTGAGTTTGAATCCAGGCTCTAGATTTTTGTAATAGTCTTCTTTTCAGTTGGTCTGCTGGTTTGAGGAATCTTCATTTCACTTTCTACTCAGCTGTCAAGGTGATTTTTCTAAAGCATGGGTCTTATTTGTCATTCCCCTTCTCAATAAGTGACTTCCTTTCACTTGCAAGATCAAATATGATGTTATCTCTATGTCATTTCCTTCTTGCCTCTTTAAGCTTCGTACATGTTCCTGTCTTCTCTCCATTTTTACTCTCTTCTTCTCTTGTTATTTCCCCCACTAGAAATGTGAGCTCCTTCAAGAAGTATTTACCTTTCTTTGTTTCTATATCGCTCTGAGCACAATTTCTAGCACTTGGTGAGTAGTTAATAAATACATATTGACTGACTCTATGACCTTGGTCAAGTCACTTGATCTCGAAGAAGTGCCCTCTAAAGTTCCAACTCAGCTTTAAATCTGTGATCTTAAGGCCCTTGAAACTCAAACTCTGTTTTGATTCTAGAAAGCCTCAAATCTGGGCTCCTTAGTATGTATGATGAATTATCAGATTTACTAATAGTTCCTTGGAAAGCAGAGAGAGCCTAAATCAGAGGGATAGAAAATAGAAAAAGAGGGAGCAAAGAATGAGGAGAAAGGAAGTATAGCTTTAGTTAGACTGGTGGGTGGGTATGGCTGGGTTGGGAGTGGAATTGGGGAGGGGGAGGAAGACATGCTTGAATGACAAATGAGGACCAAAACCAAGGAGAGGACACCCAAGTAGAATATCCCTGTGGTGCCAGTTTGGGTTGGGGAGAGATGGGGAGAGAATAATGACAGCTTTAGACCAAAGCCTATCAGGTTTCAAGGTTGAAATTTCATTGTTCTTATTACCTAATGGCTTTTTATTAATTACTGAGTCAGTGCACATTATTATTTTATTTGGTTAAAATCATGTTTATTTACCATGATTTTAAATGTAACTGAAAAAGTAGTTTGATGTAAATGCACAAAGGAAGAAATTTAAAAACCTTTTAAATAAGAAGATGACCTAGAGAAAACACTCTCTGCTGAGGCTTATGTTGATTATCCCGATTAGTTGTCTGATCTGATTACTGTTTTTTGTGTTCCATATGTTATATAGAAGGCTTGAAAATCAGTCCTGATTTTCTAGTTCTAATGTAATTAAGTAAAACTAGGTATAATTTATCTTAGATAATCTAAAAATTTTGATGCTTTGGATTTTAAATAAAAATCAGATCATTTTTAAAAGCCTGGGTTTATATCATAACTTTATTACTTACTACAAATATGACCTTGGGTAAATTGGTTCAGATCCCCTGGACTTCGTTTCCTCATAAAATGAGGGGTTTGGGCTTTTTTCTCCTTTCAGGTTTATATTGATGACTCTTCAGTTACTCACCTGGATGTACTTCTTTGATATCTCTTTGTTTTGACCTTGAAGTACTCTGTATTGTTTTGCAGCTGTCTTTACTTGCCCTTTCCTGTGTTATAATTCATTTCAGTAGACATTTATTTAACACCTATTATGTGCCAACCTCTGAAGAACTACAGACAAAAATAAAAGACTCCTAGAGCTAAAGAGGAGATGCAACATCTATATCAAGAAGGGGTGAGCTTTTTACACCCTGGAAATGCTACAAATCTTGACTCTATTTATTGCTTTGTTGACTGTCTAGAAAAATATGCTGTCTATATATTCTCTTCCCTGCCACCCCCAATAGGTAGTTCAACACTGACCCAAACACCCTCTTGCAAGTGCTTTAATTGGAAAAACGTAGAGGGAGAGAGGAGTAGCAAATGGGGAGTGTGGGATGGGGAAGAGGGTGGATCCTAGCCTGAGGTCTGAATCTTCAGCATCCTTCTTTCTTCATAAAGTACAATACTTTACAGAAGACCCTCTAACAATTTTTCAACTTTTTTAAGAGGAATTATTTGAAAAATCCACTATCAAAGGCTATTTCTCTCCAATAGAAGTGATAAATATCTAGTCATTCAAGTAAAATTTCATTGAGTCATAAAACATCTATTAGGTATAGTCCTACCATAAATACCAGACTGGCATGGTGCTAATCCTAGGAACACAAAGACAAAAACAACAGTTCTTGCCTTCAAGGAACTTACTTTCTCTTGGGAGAAAGGACACATTCACAGTTCTGTAAATACAAATTGTAAACAAAGCAGTTGGAGAGTGGGAGGAACAAAAACCTTTTTTACTCTTTGAGGCATTATAGATGTGGTGACAATTTAGAACTCGTTAATTTTGTGCACATTTTGTTTACATAGTATATCTTTTTTTAACTGTACTGTTATGTAATTATCTCATGTTAGCACTGTTACTATTAGTTTTTATATTGAATGTCAAAGGAAATAAGAACTGGAATGAGGATAATTATAGTGCCTACCTCAAGAGTTGTCAAATATTTGTTGAATTGGTTTCTCTTTGTTCTGACTTTATGACAGTTAACTGATTTCTGTATTCCTTTGCATTTCTGTAACTGAATTCAGAAATAACTGATCAGTAGCATAAGCAGTTAGTTTGGCAAACTCATTAGAACCAGGCTAAGTATTCATGGCAATTAAGAATTTCCAGGAGACACTTCTCAGTGGTATACACAATAATTTAAGAGCCAGGTGTATCCAGGGAGAGAAGAAGCTAACTGATCTGAATGGAAGATGATGTTGAATAATTAGTGGTTCTGAGGCAATAATGCTATGCTTTTTTTTACTATCAGTTTGCCTACTTTGAAGAAGATTCATAGGGGAATTTTAATTTTAGATGGAAGCTCATTTAGTTCTCTTAAAAGAATCTAATATATTTTGGTGTTATTCTGCATTAACACAGTAGTAGGTAGACCATCTTCTCAAATGGAAGTAATACTTTATAACTTTGCACTGGATTTTATGTTTTTTTAAAAGTACTTTCACATACGTCATTGCATTTAAAACTTATGTCAAACCTAAAATATTGGAACTTATCCCCATTTATCAAGGCCAGGGAGTGGGAAGAAGGTAAAAAAAGAATTTTCCCAAGGTTAAACCATTAGAAAATCCAGTCAGGACTAGAACCCAGGTTTTTTTGATGGCCCGGTTTTATGTTTTAGTTTAGTTTAGTGTTTTTTTTTCAAATATGCCTATATTATTTCCCATTAAATTGCCTCATACTCCATGGGAATTTCTTTATGGAGACTGATAGATTTTCTCGCAGAACAAAATTTTAAAAGAATATAGATTTGAAACACTGAAATATTAAATCCCCAACTCAACCATGCCTTCTTGTTCTGCATCCTACTGCTGACCCTGCTGAACAATGATGAAGAGCCAAGCAGGCTCCAGAGAATTCACTGACTGAGCTCCACCCAGTCTTCCCCCACCCACCATAAAGGAAAAGTTCTTTGGACATCCCCCAACCCCTCTTCTCACCTGCCTCAATAGATTAAAGACATTGTTAAGCATAAAAACAGTACTCAATACCAGTGGGTTTCTTGGTGAGCTACTGGAGAAAGATTCATCCTGACCAGAATGAAATAATGGCTTAAGGAAAAAACCAAACAGACAATGGAAATGGACTTTGGAATTTCCAGAATTATGCCCTGTTCTGCCTTTCCTGTATCCCTACTCTCTATTTTCCTCACTACTTCTTCTATGTTTCACCCATCATGCTTATGCATTTTTGTAAGCAGATCGTGACTTTTTTTGCTCACTTTTCATGTCTTTATTTCTTTCCTTATAAACATTAGATTAGTTTGGGCAACCATGTGGCTCAGTGGATAGAGGGCTGGGCCTGAGGAAGGCCTGAATTCAAATCTAGCCTCAGATACTTACTAGATGTGTCATCCTGGGCAGGTCACTTAACCTCTACTTCAGGATTCCCATTTATAAAATGGGAATAATAATAATAATAATAATAATAATAATAATAATAATAATAATAATAATAATAACACCTACCTCTCCAAATTGTGAAGAGAATCAAAGGAGATAATGTTTGCAGAGCTCTTAGA
The DNA here is from genome assembly GCF_037893015.1 of Macrotis lagotis. Lineage (NCBI taxonomy): Eukaryota > Metazoa > Chordata > Mammalia > Peramelemorphia > Peramelidae > Macrotis > Macrotis lagotis. The sequence goes on along the minus strand of NC_133661.1, from coordinate 229,065,438 downwards.
AGAGTGTCTGGTATAGAAAGGGCTATATAAATATTGACTACTACTATTAATATTATTATATTATTATTATTATTACTGACTTGTTTACTTTGTTACTGTTTTCTCATCTCTTTAAGTTCTCCTCTATTTCATCTTATCTATTCCTCCCTGTTTATTCTCTAGAATAGAGCTAGGGATATTGAAGAGAGGATCCAGGCCTGGGTACTTGATTGCCATGAAGGTCCCTTCCATTTTCAAGATAGAGCTCATCCACATATGTTATATCCTCTAACTTCTATTACTTCTTCTGCCTTTTAGATTCTGTCTTTATTTTTTGCCTTCCTCAATTACTATACCTTCTTAGTTTTATTTAGTAAATAGCAACTTTGGCAAGGAGACACAAGAATTAATTGCACATTTCCTTTGTAGATATAATTAACCGCATATTGGAATTAGTTTATATGTATGTATGTATATGTGTGTGTGTGTGTGTGTGTGTGTGTGTGTGTGTGACTTTTTCTTCTTTAGCTTATTAGGTTCTAGGAGACAGAAATAATTTCTTCCAGTTATCTGTAATTCCCCACAACATCTAATAAAATATACCACCCTTTGTACTGAGTTTTCAGTAAGCAGCGATCACTACAGATATGTGAATGGAAAGTTTTTTTTAAGTGAACGTCTTTCTACTGAATCAAAATGATTAAAAACATAAATATCTGAGAGTACCAAGATACAGAAGAGCCAACAATGACATGCTCTTTATATAAGTTTCATAGAACAGTGTTATAATTGCAGAATTTTTGTAAACAAGTTTGGTTTCCAAAGCAAAATTACAAAATATTATGCATTTCTTTTTACTATAAGACATACTTCTTTATCATTGACTAATATACCATTTGTAATAAAATGATTAATCATTTTTAAGATTTATTTAGTAGCTCAAGTCTGAATGTTTAGTTCCTATTAACAATGTCTTTAGATAACTATCTCATAGATATTTAAAATTATTTTTAATTTTCTGTATAGTACTGTCTCCTTTAATAATAAGTTGCATATACCTTCTTGGACATCCTGTGAAAACCTAGATTCAGGACTGTGATAATTTGCTAACCATAGATAGAATTTAGCAGATATTAGTTTTATTTGAAGCTGCAGAGTATAGAGAAAAGGTATTTGGATTTTTGAGTTGTCAATTTTAAATTGTTTTCACTTTTGTTGTTTTACCATTAATACTTTGGCATTTTTTTATTTTTTGAGGGGAAAGAAGGTTTATTTCTTAAAACTATTTACTACCTTTTTAATGCTTTCCAGGAACCTGATTCTGATGTGCCAGTGTCTCAGGTAAAGGTTTTTGATAGTTGCAAGCTTTCTTAGTTGGAGACTACCTTATTGCTAATTTTCTAGATATAGATGTAGTTTAGATCAATGTGTTGCTTGCCTACATAGAGTGTTTTGATATTAGCTAAACTTATGAAACATTATTTATGTTTATAAGTAAAAGAATCAGATTGAAAAATTGTGCTTATGAATATCATCAATTATTTAATATAATTTAAATTTTAAGATCTGATCTTGGAGGACTGAGGGAAACATTTAAAGGACATTCAAAACCAAAAAAGAAATACCAGTGCCAAAATTGGTGCTTTCATGGTACCAAGGGATCTTCTTTGAGTAGTACAGCAGGATCTCATATTCTGGACTGGTGGATAGAGAACTATTAACAACCTAGCCAGTTCAGGCTGAGAAAGAAGGAAGCACGATTATTCATATTACTGCTAAGCAAAAGCTGTATTGATCAGGAAAGCTCCCAAATTAGGTCACTAGTAAATTAGGTGATAATGACGCTATCATGAGCTTGGGTGTTGTAAAATGTTTCTTCTGAGAGAATTTTTTCATTATCGGCTGAGTGAACTTTTTATGTGTTTAGCCCATCTTTAAGGTAGTATCCATAATGATCTTTATGAGGGCTATGGAGCAGAATAAAATGAAGCATGTTATCTTAGATGGATAACATGTATTTTCTGACCACCCTTAATTTTGACTGATGTTAATCAATGAATGGGAAAAAAACAATGTGTTAGTATTTTTGGACCCTATAATATACTAGTTATTTTAAGAAGTCTCTAGGGTATAAATGACATTGTTTATTTCATTGTAAAATTTAATACAGATTTAATACAGTCTTCACAAAGGTCTTTTATACTTCAGAATTTAGTCAACAAGTTATAGTTGTGATAAATAATAAGTAGCATTTGAAAATTTAAGAGCTCAAAAACTTTACAAAGACTTGTTTGCGAAGGCACTGTCTGTGGTGATACATTTTGTTCTTTTACTATAAGTCTAAACCTATTAGTAGTGATATGAAAAAAAAGAAATGGAACAAAATTGAATCTATTTTTATTTTGCTGCTGAATTTGATAAATGTTGAATTGCTAATCATACACTTGAAGTTTTTTCTCCCTGCACTTAAAAATATGTTCAAAGGAACTGATGATTTGCAGTCCAGCTTATTTACCCTGAATATGTCTTGAAGTATCTTTAGAATTCCTCAGAGTTTGAAGTTTAAACTTTGAAACAGTGTTGACTGTTACCTATCTTCATCATGGGTAAATCAGAACCTATATTCTTTTAAATAGTTGGTCAAACAATTTTTTTTACGTTATTAATAGAATACTTGGAGTGAGTAACCTAGAAGGTAGCTCAAGATAGACTTTTTAAAAAACATTTTTTTTCAAGTTCACTATAAAATTCTCTTGAACCTATCAGAGCTGAATAAATACTAGTGTCTATGCAAAAGTTTTTCTAGTATATTTTTTACATGAAGAAGAATCTATCAATTGACATTTTAAAAATCTGGCCTAAATTAGTCACATGATCCCATCTATGCCCATGTCCTGTATAAAATACTTTATCATTGGTTTATGTGTAAGACTAATTTAAGAAAAGCATTCATCCTATTTATGTCATATAACAAATATGTGATCTCCTTTTCTATGAGGTTTACAGTTTCGAGATAAGGCAATTATTACTTTGATCCATTTTTGTTTGAAGCATATGCTTTGTTTAAAAAGCATATTTACCACAAAGAATCTTATTACCACAAAAGGTAAAAAAAAATTAGTCATTATTTTTCTGGAATTTCATTAGTAGATTTTTTAACTATAGCATTGCTAGTTAATGTAGTATGCTCTCAAACCAATCAGTAGGTGAATGTGATGGTATCTTGTTTCTTAGGTAAGGAAATTATTGATAAAATGATTACTCATTTAAATGGGAGAAAATACTTACTTTTTTCTCATTCCTTCAAAAAAGTTATTGTTATCATTATGTACAGTGACAGATAACTGTTTTCCTGTGTAACTTGTAGCCACAATATTTCATAGAACCTATTCTAATAACTGTATTGACCACTCTTTCAGAAGCTAATGTTATCACTTTTTATTTTTATTAAATGCTAGCGACTATTTGAGGCCATTTATGTTCATGCTTCTTTGCAATGGATATATTTGTTTTTGATCATGATCATAATTGAACCTCTTGGCTTAAAGGCTGAAGTTTTAGAAGCTATGAAATAATTTCTGGCTTGTCTTCAACATTAAAACCGGCAAACAAGAATATTAGAAGCCATGAAACAATATTTGGTTTGTTGCCGACATAAAATGCTGTATTTTTTTTTTAAGCCAAGAATCAGTCTTCCATCTGCTATTTTGATTAAAATCCCAAGAATTGTTACCATTGCCACAAGCAATTCTTTGAATGCAAGCTGATGTTTAATCAAGCAAGGACATGTTATTTTCAAGGTCATTTTTGGTTAGGATGAAAACAAGCAAGTATTTTCTTTTTTCTAAAACACCAGTACAAATTTAAAGAATTGAATTTTGTTGTTTTAATAGATTATAGTTCTATAAGCTTCTGAAATGAAAAATAAAATTTTTGCCTTTTAGGAAAAAGACTTTGTAGCAAGAATAATATTGAAATCAAAACTAACATAGATTTATGCACATTACAAGAAAGCCCTCAATGAATTCTTGATTATGCTATTAGAGAAAAGTCATGGGGTAAAGAATTCAAATGTAATTTATGTTTTTTCTTAATATTTTTATTCAAGTTTGTAGATTTTCCTGCTTAAATTATGTTAGGATTATTAGATTATGGCAATCTTTTGAACAAAAAACCCCAATAGTAGTGGTAGGAGGTTACTTGAATATGGAGACAGGGACAAATCAGATTAAAATTAAAATTTGCCAAGAGCTTTTTCTTGGTCTACTATGGAAGGGGACAGAGGAGGGCATCTGTTGTTTAATGGAAAGAGAACTGAATTACTTTAGCCACTAATTAGCAGTTGCCTTGGGAAGTCACTTCTCAATGCTTCCATTTCCTCATCCATAAAATGGGGATAATATTATTTGCACTTAGTACTTCATAAACCCCTTCATAGGGTTGATGTAAGGATCCAGTGAGAAAATTTAGGAAGAGCAAAGATATCACTAGTTCCTCTGTAAGTGAATGCCACCTGTGCAGACTTTGAACCCCATTGTCAGTCTTAACCAATATGAATCACAACCTATATCTTCTGATACTCTTAGTTGGTCTTAAGTTATGGTTGTTAAAAATAAAAACCAAAACCATCACTTGCTGACGAATGCTTTGCTATCTAGCCTCTCTAAATTTAGCAAAGTGGTCTTTGGTTAGCAGGCTCCCATGAGAAGCTTTTCTATCTTAGCAGGACATTCTACAGTCTGTCTACAAGAGGCAGGTTCTTCTTTTCCCTGCTATGAGGCCTCACAATAATCAGTGACACAGTGGAAAAGCAATATTAGAGGTTATTCAATTATAAAAAGAAGTAGTTGGCTCTTTAATCTAAAAAATGTCAAGGTTTATAGTCAGCAGGACCCAACACTCAAAATAAAGTGGTAAAGATATTCTCTAGGTTAAAATCTTCATTGTTTTTCCCATTTTAAAATTCAACTATTTGTATTCCAAAACAACTAATTTTGTTTTGATTGGGAGCTAAGGTAGTAAATTGAGAAAAACAGTGCCCCAAAGAAGAGAAAGCTCAGGAATTGCCCTAAAGTGCTGCACATAATCCACACCTCAATTAATTTGCTTTTAGATTGTTCTTCAAAAATTTCCTCTCTTTTGGGGTGGTTAGGTGGCAGTGGATAGAGCACTGGCCCTGGAGTCAGGGGTACCTGAGTTCAAATGCGGCTTCAGATACTTAATAATTACCTAGCTGTGTGGCCCTGGGCAAGCCACTTAACCCCATTGGCCTTGCAAAAAAAAAAAAACAACCTAAAAAAATATTTTCCCTCTTTTAACTACCTAAAGAAGAAAATTGCCTCTGTGATTTCTGTTCTATTGATTCCTGGGGCATCACTCTATTTACTGTTTCTGTGACCAAAAATTTCCTTAATTTTTTGTATTTTCTATTTCTATTTTGTATTTTGATATATAATTTTCACCAGTTCTTATATATCTGTGTCCATCAATTTGATAAGAAATCCAAACATAAGGAGTTGTTACACATGAAAGTCTTTTCAATGACTAGGTTTCATAAGCTCTTCTAGCTTGCCAGTGCTATTTAATATACAAGTTTTTGTTTAATCCATGATTTTTTTTAGGCAGCTTGGATTTTAAAAACAAGAGCACTAACAGAAATGGTGTATATAGATGAAATTGATGTAGATCAAGAAGGAATTGCAGAGATGGTCCTTGATGAAAATGCCATTGCTCAAGTTGCTCGTAAGTAATTGTTAGGATTTTGGAACTGTAACTCCTTTATTTTACAGATAATGAAGCCAAGGTTCAGAGAATGAGATTAAGTTGCCTAGTAATCCATGCTGCAGTGAGGTAAATCCTCATTTCAGAATCTAAACCCATCCCTTTGGACTTTGAGACTGGAGTTCTAAACTACCTTCCTTACATGCTTAATAAAACATAATGTGAAGCATAATGTAATTGTAAACAAATCTATACTATGCCTGAGTCTAGATATGTGTATTTTCCACATTATTCAGGAAGATAATTTGAGGTAGATGATAGATTTAGCATGGTATTCCAGAGGGTGGGGTCTGAGTTTTTTTGTTTGGGTTGGCACATAGTAGGCACCTAATAAATATTCAATGATTGAATTCATTCCCTGCTAGATTGTATACTATTTAATTGTACTTTCTGAGGAAGGGAGCTTGAATTATTAAAATAAATTGAACTATGATTATAAAAACCATTTCACAATTTCTCAGTTATTGAACAATATATTTTAGTCATGTCATGTTTCTTCTGTCATATGCTTATATCTTAGCAAGGAATATATTAGAAAATTTTTAGATTCTCAATTATAAACTTCTTATCTATTAGGGCCTGGGACATCTCTGAAGCTCACTGGAGCCAGTCCAATGGGAGGGCCTAGTCCAGCTGTCAGGTACATCTTTTATTTTTCATTATCTTCTGATATCTTTCTCAAAATTATGTCCACTGATTTTCCTTACTCTAACAATTTTCTATACTCACAGGCCGATTACACAAACTGGAAGACCGATTACAGGTTTTGTCCGGCCTGGCACACAGAGTGGAAGGCCTGGCACTATGGAACAAGCTATTAGGACACCTAGAACTGGATACACTGCTCACCCTATTACGAGCTCTTCTGGAAGATATGTCAGACTGGGAACGGTAAATAACTCTGCCACTATCACTGTGTTGCAAAATAAAAGTAACTTTTTATGTGATTAATATACTCTATGTCACTGTTAGATTTCTGAAGGTGATTTTTGCTTACCTATTCTGGCTTTAAAAGTTTTACTTTAATTATATTCAGTTGTATTTTTGAAGTAAAGGCTTCAGATTACTTATTTTAGAATTCTTTTCTCTTAGGCATCAATGCTTACAAATCCTGATGGACCTTTTATAAATTTATCTAGACTGAATTTAGCTAAATATGCTCAAAAACCAAAATTCGCAAAGGTATGTGAATTTTTATTTTGTTTTTTGCATCATCCTTTCTAAATCTCACTGTTAGGATTTTAGTTTAAAGCTGAAAGTCACTACATTGCATTTTAAAGGTAATGATTTTGACCAAAGATTAATCCAGGGGATTTCAGACTAATGTAGGTACCTATAAGATGCAAAACTCTGGATCTTATCAACTTAATTCATTACTAATTTTTCTTTAAATAATGAATCTTAGCTTCTAAATAGAAAACACATTTTTTTCCCCCCCCCTTTTCTCAGAATTTCTTTGTCTGATTCTCTCAAAGAAGCATTATATGTACACTCTAATCTGAGTTTGATTTTTAAATCCCATGACAGCTTTATAATCCAAATTTCCACAGCAGTTTATTATTATCTTCTTTCTGAGAAATACAATATATATATATATATATACGATATATATATTTTTATGGAAAAACTACTCAGTCCTTAAGAGTCTTTATGTCATTTAAGACAAGTTGTTCTTAAAGTGTCACAAATAAATCTTATTACAATGGCATGAAGGTATAAAGGACTTAGTTTGAAGACAAGGCACTTCTTATCTGTATTTGTAGTTACCTGTAGAATTAGATTTTTTCAATTTACTTAGAATTGAATCAGTAAAATTAAGAAAATCCAGGAAAACTGACCAAATTGGAAGAATTTTTCCAAATATTACATGAATTCAGAAACCTTTAGCCCTAAATAATAATACCTCGAACTCCAGATTAGAAACAACAAGAGTAAAGAATCAACCTGACGTGACTAGATTTTTTTTTTTTAGATTTTTGCAAGGCAGATGGGGTTAAGTAACTTGCCCAAGGCCACACAGCTAGGTAATTATTAAGTGTCTGAGGCTGGATTTGAACTCAGGTACTCCTGACTCCTGGGCCAGTGCTCTATCCACTGCACCACCTAGCCGCCCCCTAGTCTAGTAAACTTTGAACCAGGATTGGGGAATAGGGAGGAGGAATGAAGAAATCAAAAATGATCCTGTCTACTATGGAGATTACTAAAATAAGTTCAGAAGGAATAAGAAAAAAATAATTCTTTTTTTTCATAGGACTTGACCATCTGCTGTTGCCTACAGGAGATGCTTGTCATCAAGTTATTAGCCCCTTTCATTCAAGACAGTAATACTTAGATTGTATGCAATTATTGTGAGTTAGGATTGGAACTTAAATTAGAAAGTATTTTTCTTGAAGCCATGGTTTTCTCTTCTGTTAGCAGTCAGAAGTGCCTACAAGTTGACAAGCTCTTAAGAAAGTATATGAACATTAGTTGTTAGGATCAAAGTAATATCATGATCAGTTTTTTCCTACTGTTCATTGTTACATTATTGAAAATAATCAATGAATAATTAATTATCTCTGAAAATAGCTTAACTCTGGACTGTATTTTCTATCATTAATATCTAGTAAAATCTATTTATAAACAACTATTTCCATACACACACACACACACACACACACACACACACACACACACACACAATGAAAGGCAGCTTGCCATAGTGTTGGACTTCTTAACAGGAGAATGACATGCTTTAGGAACATCATAAAACATTAAAAATTGTGTCATAGATGAATTGGAATAGGAAGAGACCCAGAAGAGGACGCCAAGTAGAGATTATTGTAGTATGCTGAAGGGTAAAGCTAGAAATGATGAGGGCCTGCACCAGGCAGGTGTTTTGGGAGTGGACAGAAGGGGATGTAGACAAGAAGTGCTGCAGAGGAGAAAAGCAAGTCTTGTTTGGTAATTGAAAACTCAGGATAAAGGAAGGTTAAGGTTGACTCAGATTATGAACTTGGGGATTTGGAAGGATGATGCACCCTAAATAGTGAAAGGGAAGTTAGGAAGATTACTGGGAAAAAAATGTTTTAAGAAAAAAAACTCAACCTCTATAACCTTTTTCTTTAACAAAAAGCTTGAGAAGTGATCTAGAAATAACTTGGGAAATAGATTAAAACCTTGTTCCACTCGTTGGCTGGTATCAGTTGACTAAACCCTGTGGAAGGAGCTCATTTCTGTTAGAATTTAGTGTGAGCTGAGCACAGTAGCCAGAGAAGTACTATGTGGGACATAAGCTAGGCAGCTTCTGCCCAGAGGAATGCAAACTCAAAATAGGGTAGTATAAGAGCCTAGTAGAAAGGAACTGAGTTCATTTCAATTACATTAAATTGGTGTCATTTTCCTTGAATTTTTAATCTAAACATCATATTAGTTGGCTTTGTCTAGATAAGATCATTGAGGTTTTGTTTGCCTTTGTGTCTTTATAGAAGTAGAATGTTCCAAAAAACCATCATATGAAGGAATAGGTCCCCCATCTCTTTGAGACATTCAGATAAGTTAGCCAGGTTGACTTGGTAGCTACATTTAATGAAGTCAAGCTTTCAGTGACAAATGGGCAGCTCCTCTCTGTACTAAAGAGTTGGGAATGAAATTTTTGAATAATTTCTTAATAGCATTTTAAAAAAATAAAGACAGATAGTACTGTACCTGAACTATAAAGTCTTCTTCAGCCATCCCTATTTTTCATGAAAAGTTACTCCTATTGACTTTTTTTTTGGCAAGGCAATGGGGTTAGGTGACTTGCCCAAGGTCACACAGCTAGGTAATCATTATGTGTTTGAGGTGACATTTGAACTCAGGTCCTCCTGACTCCTGGGCCAGTGCTCTATTGACTGCACCACCTCACTAGCCTCCTGATGATTTCTTAAGATAATACATATAATTTGATTCCTATTGCTTTTTTTGGTGAGTTAACAAATATTTACTAATGTAATTATATTCCTAAGAAGTTAAAAATGTGCAATAGATCTTTTGTAAAAATGTGTTTCCGTATTAGTACAATAACTTTATAGAGGCACTAGATTTATTTGGAATATTAAAAAATAATGTTATGATCAACTTCCATATTGTCACCCAGTTTTGTGATGGAGTCATTACATCCAATCAGTTGCCCAGTCTTGTCAGTCTACCTCTCCAGTGTCTCTCCAATCCGTTCCGTTCCCTCTGGCTACTACTATATGGCTGCTACCCTAGTTCAGGTATTCATTTCCTCACTTCTGAGGGCAGCTAGTTGGAGCAGTGGATAGAGCACTGGCCTTGGATTCGGGAAGACAGGAGTTTGAATCTGGCCTCAGATACTTGTCATGTACTAGCTGTGTGACTTTGGTCAAGTCACTTAACCCTGATTGCTTCCCATCCAGAGTAATCTCCAGTGGTCCTGATTCATATCCTTCCAGTGGACCCAGATGGCTTTGGAGGAGAAGGTGACTTAGTACAGCCCATCTTCACTCAAATCCAGTTTATGTGCTTGTCATGGCATCATTTCCCTGATTTCATGGTCTTTTTTATTTTTTATTTTTTTGAGAATGAAGGACAAACATCATCCTTACTCCTGGACTACTGAAGTAGCCACTTAATTGGTCTTTCCCTTCTCAAGTCCTTCTTCCATACTTTTGCCAAAATAGTCTTTTTTTTAGATTTTTTTTTTGCAAGGCAAATGGGATTAAGTGGCTTGCCCAAGGCCACACAGCTAGGTAATGTCTGAGACTGGATTTGAACCCAGGTATTCCTGACTCCAGGGCCAGTGTTTTATCCACTGCGCCACTTAGCTGCCCCCAAAATAGTCTTAAAGCACAAATCAGCTCTACTCAGTAATCTTTACTTGTTCCCTTTACCCCCAGGTAAAGGAGAAGCACATATCTTGCATCTGAACTTTTTTTTTTTTTTTTTTTTAGGTTTTTGCAAGGCAGTGGAGTTGAGTGGCTTGCCCAAGACCACACAGCTGGGTAATTATTAAGTGGCTGAGGCTAGATTTGAACTCAGGTGCTCCTGACTCCAGGGCCGGTGCTCTATCCACTGCACCACCTAGCTGTCCCAAGATCTGAATTAAAAAAAAAAAATTTAGGGGGCAGCTAGGTGGCGCAGTGAATAGAGCACTGGCCCTGTAGTCAGAAGGACCTGAGTTCAAATGTGGCCTCAGACACTTAATTACCTAGCTGTGTGACCTTGGGCAAGTCACTCAGTCCCATTGCCTTGCACAAACTAAAAAAAAATTATAACTGTGTTTTGGTATAACTGAATCCTTTGTAATCCTATGTATTTTATGTATTTTAAAAACATGTTCATAGGCTATGCTGAAAGGATGATGTTGTGCTAAATAGTGATAGTGTCCATGTCCAAAAGTGTCCATGAGAAAGCACAAGTTAAGAAGTCCTGATTAGGATAAGATAAAATTCTTTGATTTGACCCCCCACATCCTGGTTCTAGCTTCTCTCTCTCTCTCTCTCTCTCTCTCTCTAGACATTTCAACCACAGACATTGCTATATTCCATCACAAAGTAGCTTCCTTTGTCAAACTCTCTATTTCATTTCTTTCCTTCATGCTTTTGAACAAACTGTTCAAAATATTTCTCATTCTTTCTCTTGTCACCTCTGCTTCTTGGAATCCTTATCTTCCTCTACGACTGCTCATGTCTACCTCTCTTGGAAAGTCAAAGTCTTCCCTATCTCATCTAGTTGTAAATAAGAAACACTTGGTAAATATTTGTTGAATTAAGTTAAACATTTTTTCAGAATGGATAGGTTAAGGGAAGTTGGGGGGTCCATTGATTATTCTGGGTTATAGTTATTATTAAATCTCCTATATACACATACTGAGTTTCAAAGGATACAGTAAAAAAGATATCAATCAATCAACATACATCAAATAATCAACATACATTTATTAAATGCTTACTTTTTGTCAGGCACTGGCAAGACTCTGGAGATACAAATAGATATTTCAACTATTCTGAATAAAATAGCATCTTCCTTTGATTCATAAGGAACTGAAATACCTGGCAGTGAGTCGAAGTCATAACAATTAATTGTAGAGCAAAAATATTAAACAGAGCATCCATGGCCTAACCAGCTTAAAATGTAATTAAGATATATTTAGTAAAATGAATAAAAATAAAATTGAGCATAAAATAATGTCAGTATGTGGTTTTCTAAGTCAATATGAAAAGTTTCGTGACCCCATTTCTCTTTGAGTTTGCTGCCTCTGTAGTGGTGTTCCTAACTCATTTGTCTCTTGCTCATGAAAGTCTAGAACATGGGGGGGGCAGAAATTTAATCAACTGAACTTTATTGTTTGGATTTTGGGTAAATTAAAATTAGCTACGTAATAGAAATATTTAGCCATGTGTGACTATGAAAGAGAAGAACTTTCTATAAATATCAGATTGTTAAGACTATGTTGTTATTTTGGTTCAATCCATGCCTTGTCAGAGTAGCTTTTGAATCTTAATAGAGTAACTTTTTGTTACAAAAGAAGATTCAACAGTGAATTTAATATTTTCTCTTAATAGGCTTTGTTTGAATACATCTTCCATCATGAAAACGATGTTAAGAATGTAAGTTTTTGATTTCTACTATTTTCTTATACTATAGTTCTTCAATTTTTAATTGGATTTTAAATTTATTAAATATTATATTTCTCAATTGATGGAAGTTGTTAATAATTCACCAGGTGCAAATATTTTCAAAACTACTGACAACTTTAGATAAGAAATGCAACATAAATATGGTAGTATTAGTATTTTTAAATTCCTAGCATATAACATTAGTATCTAAACAGTATACATGTAAAAATTCTTAAAACTTCACAGATGCGCAAGAGGTACTGATTATTGTCAATGTGATTTTTATTTGGAAGATATTTTCATTTTAAGTAATAAAGGATGGACTGTATGTGAGAGCAAAAGTGAAAGATGGGAATTTATTTTTAGTTAACAAGCAGTGAGACAATGAGAAGAAAATGTTAATTCATATTTTATTTGGTCTGTATTTTAATATAGCTATCTTGCCTATCTTTATTTCTTAATATTTTCTTAGCACATTTACAGTTGTGTGGATATGACTTATTGGATCACATTGTCTCTTAATTAAAACTCATTTTGAATTTGCATATAGTAATTAAAATTCAAAAGTAGAGAATAAATTTTAACTTTATGAGCTCTATCAAATGAAATGTAACTAATTTTGCACAGTGTCTCAAAATGTCAGCTTTTGTTTAATTTTCTCATTCATTAGAAAAAAACATTTCACATTAATATGTGCATATGTGTACATGCACACACATACACATTAATGAATATCTGAATCTATCAGCACTTGGTAACTAAGCACCTACCAGAGAGACTATAAATGTCAGTACAGGGTACATTCTCTGTCTTTATGGAGCTTATAGGTAAGAAATAGAATCAAAGCTGGCATGCATGAAATGTGTAGGAAACATTAATTGGCAAACCATATGGTAGTGATTGTATAGCAACCATGGGGGAATTTTAGAGGCCATTGCTGTGGCTGGACTAGTGAACTGTGAGCTGGTACGTGAAATGAATTGAAAAGAGGGAAAAGTTTATTCTCTAAAATGAGAGATGAAAGCATTCTAGGTAGAGAAATAATATGATGCAGTTAGGAATTCTGTCTATATAGCACGTGTGTGTGTGTGTGTGGTGTGTGTGTGTGTGTGTGTATATGTATGTATGTATAGCTCGTTTGAGATTCATACAAACCTTCTCTGGTGAATAGTGCAGATAGTATTATCCGGAGCTTTTTTTTTTTAAACCAGACCTGTGATTTCATAAGTGTACAGCATTTAGTACTTGCTCTGCAGCTTACAGTCTGAAAGGATTCCTAAAGGCATTGACACACAGTCTTCTATGGCAAGACTTGAACTCAGGTCTTTATGACTCCAAGATCAGCATTTTACAGATGAGGAAAATGATAGTCTTTTGGCGTCATCATGGCCAACAGGGGGCAAAACCTGGATTTGAACTTAGATTCAAATTCAAAATCCAGTGATTTGTTAACTCTACCATAACTAGTTCAGTGTATTCAGTAAAGAGATTAGATCTAAGCTAGGCAGAGACTTTGTACTGGAAAATACAGAAATTTAAATTAAGATCTGGATAAATAGAGTAGGCTCATATTATGGAAGAAGACCTTGAAAGTTGGGAGCAGCATCTAAACGATAAAATAGGCTAGTAGAGAACTACTGTAGGCTTTTGATTTGAAGAATTGCAAAATATTTTAAAAAGAATTATTTAGAAAGATAGCCCCAGGGGGCTGCTAGGTGGCATAGTGGATAAAGCACCGGCCTTGGAATCAGGAGTACCTGAGTTCAAATCTGGTCTCAGACACTTAATAATTACCTAGCTGTGTGGCCTTGGGCAAGCCACTTAACTCCATTTGCCTTGCAAAAACCTTAAAAAAAAAAAAGATAGCCCCAGGACAATTTCTGGGGCTTGGGAGAACTAAGACAAATCATATATACTATGTATTCCTTCACATTCTTCCAGCACACATCAAGGGCAGCCTTGATCACTGATAGTCAAGAGTGTAGACATTAGGAACTACCATACCTAAGAAGTGTTGTAGGGGAAATGAAGTGGATAGAGAAGAGTTGACCTAAAAGGGCTACTTTCTGCCAGAAAAGCTGGCACTGATGCTAGCTGTATGGGGGGGGGGGTAAAGGAAGAACCTTGTTGCTAGGCAGCCAGCATCAGTGCCATCCTCATTTTCTTAGTGATAGTCTGTCTATACAATGTTTTAAAAAACAGAAAAACTCAGAGAAGTAGATTTGGGAGTTATCCCACATGGATAAAATAATGAAAAAAAAACTTTAGTAATGAATAAAATCATTGAGGTAAGTGAACAAAGAGAGAAGAGAGGGCTGAGAGAAGTAGCCAGGAAACCATGCATTTTTCTGAATAAAGCAAAATTACTTACATATATAATCATATCAATGAAATATCATTATTAATGAAATATCATTAAGCTTTCAGTTCCATTGTATATATTTGATTACTTATTTTAAAAAAAGTACATATAACTATTTTAAAAATTAGGACAAGTTTCTGATTTTCAAGTTAGAATGATTGAGTATGATAAGGGAATGTTATTTCTTTGAAAATGTACTCAGTCCCTTAATAATTAATGGATTTGGGGTGGCTAGGTGGCGTAATGGATAAAGCACTGGCCTTGGAGTCAGGAGTACCTGGGTTCAAATCTGGTCTCAGACACTTAATATTTACCTAGCTGTGTGGCCTTGGGCAAGCCACTTAACCCCATTTGCCTTGCAAAAACCTAAAAAAAAATAATAATTAATGGTTTGTGTTATGAGGATATTTCTGGATATCTTGGATAGAATTCATAGTTGTTGAGAAGCAGCAGCTGTATTAATGAACATGTTTATATATTAATGAATATGTGTGTGTCTGTACATATATTTTATATGAACACACACATACATATATATATATAGCTATATAGATACATATATATATGTACTCTATATAGATATATAGAGTACTTCCAAAGAATATATGTACTTTAAAGATCCAAAGCACTCACTTTGTAGTATTAATGAATTTTAGACTTTGTGTTCATATATTTTATATATGAGCTTATAATTGCTTTTTCCTGTTTGTCAATATTGGGTTTTTAAATTCCAAATTTTCATTGAAGAAGTAGAGGCATTTGAGCTCAGACATTAAGAGCTTTACAGCTAGGATTCTTAGTGCTAGCTGAAATCTTTTCGTAGGGCAAGAAGGTGAGGAAATGTATGAACTTTGAATGGGAAGCCAGACTGAAGAAAGTAGTTAGTTGGGGAAAAAGAAAATCAGTTATATATATTTCCTAATAAACTACTATTTAAAAATTGAATAAAGAGTCATATGAGGAATGTCACATACCAAGAAGCTGCTGATTTCTCTATATTTCAGACACCAGGGTGATACAGAAAAAAATTTCCATGGGAAACAAAAGCTGCCATGTGCATTATTTCATATCTGATTTCCTTTTGTAACTCTCTTTTAGTATCCAGCTTGCCGATTGCATATAGTGGGCTCTTAATCAATGTCTGTTTGAATGAGTGGTATACCACAATAGAAGGAACATTGGATTTAGATTTGAAAACCTGGGTTTGAATCCAGTTTCTTCATGTCCTAGCTATATGGCTATGCAGAGACGACTGAGCCCAATTAGTCCACATCTCTAAGGTCCCTTCTTGTTCTAAACCTTTGCTTCTATGATCCTCTCTGAACCTTATCTATAAAATGGTGGCATTATCTATAAAATGATTATCTCACAGAGTCATATGAAGAAAATACTTTTTAATCATTCAACTGATATGCAAATGTTAACTAATACTTTTTCATTGTAAACATTATATAAATAATAAAATTATATTTGAATATTCTAGAGATGGATTAATATTTTTGAAGTAAATTCTTTAATACTGTATCTGAAAGATATTCTCTAATCATGTTTTTAAATAATATGCTTTCTAAAGAAAGCATCTTAGAATGCTAATAAGGCCTTAATATGAAACTTCATGAATCTTTTACCTATATCCCAGAAAAGAGGTAAAAATTACATAACATCAGACCAAATGATGATACAGAAATCCAGTGGAAATTTAACGGTTTTCATCCATACCAAGTCTGCCAGGAGACACAGAAAGCAGCTCTGACACATCAGAAGAAGGCAAATTCAGGAAGTCAAATTAATGTGAGGAATTTAAGGACAACAGGCCTGAAAATTTAACATGTTGTAGTTAAGCCTTTTTTTCATAACTGTCACAACTATCCTAAACCTGAAGCTAAGGAATAGAAATAGTCTGGCTATAAGTTATTAGTATTATGGGAAGATTTGTACATCTTGACATTTCAAATGGCTTATGAGGTGATAGGAAAAAATCTAAAGGTTACAGCTAATAATTTTTTAAAAAGTAAATTTGTATTGGACCCAGAAATGTTTGGTATTATTAGCACTGATATTTTGGAATAGCCTTTGCCATTTTAAAATGATCATTATTAAATAAAACAAGAGATATAGAATAACAGGGTGGATAGAGAACTGGCCTTGGAATCAGGAAGAACCAGGTTCCAGTTGTGCCTGAGACACATATTGTGTGTCCCTGAAGAAATCATTTGCCCTCTCAGTGCCCTAGGTGACTCTGTAAAACTATAAATGGGGGGGGGGGAGTTTCCTGGTTTGGATCCTCTCTTGCACATTTAAATAAGATACTATGTCAAGGGTATTTTGGGGGGTGGGGTTTTGATGGCTAGCCTATTTACTATTTGTGAATTTCTGAAGGGTTTAAATGCCAAACAGTAAAATTTGAAATCAATGCTAGAGGTTACTGCCTGGACCTCCTGGAGTTTCATGAAGAGGGTCTGTGTGTAAATAAATACTTGTACCTCATCTCTGACTCCCAGTTTATTCATTAGTATTTTTTGTATTTGTTAAATGTTATTTTTTGCCATGTTTATTGAGATAATATTCAGACATAAAGTCTATCAGCTTTGATTGTATTCAGCTTTTTGTTTCTCATCTGCTGTCAGCTCTTCGGTCTGGAAGTAATTCTGTAAAGAAAACCAGTAAAGTCATCTGGAAGTAATGAGAAACTTGGTTTCATATTTGATTTTCAGATGAATGTTTTGGTTCCTATCAATTGTAGTATTAATTTTTGTTTCTAAAGGCAAAAAATAAAGCAAACTAAAAGAATTGTTTTTAAAGGCTTTGGATTTGGCCGCCCTTTCCACAGAATACTCTCAGTACAAGGACTGGTGGTGGAAAGTACAGATTGGGAAATGTTATTACAGGTAAAACTCTTTATAATTATTTTTTAAATCTATATAGGACAGAATTTCTCAGAGTCCCAAATCTGATAAATTTCTTTTGGTACAATAGATATGGACTTAAGGAAATGGCAAATGCATCTTTGGATGGTTTGAGAAAATATTTATTTAAAACCCAAATGGAGGCAGAAGAATTTAGTAATTTTTATGCCAGTAATACATTTTCATTGGTATTTAAAAATTTCTGGCATAAATTTCATTTAATATTTATAGGAGTACAATGCTCCAGCACTTAGCATATTTATTGCCTGGCACATTTCAATTGTATTTGACTCTTTGTGACTTCATTTGAGGTTTTTTTTTCACAGAAATACTGGTGTGGCTTACTGCTTTCTTCTACAGTTCCTTTTACAGATGAGGAAACTGAGGCAAATAGGGTTATGTGACTTGACCAGAGTCATATAGCTCTGAAGATCCTGAGGCTAGATTTGAACTCAGAACCTTGAGTCTTCCTGATTCTAAGTCCAGGACTCTAACCTAGCTGCACCTGATTGATTGTATATTTAAACAAGTTTAGCAAGTAGTATTTGTGATTATTTTATTTAAAAAATCTTTAAAAATGTACTTCAATATTAGAATGTATATAGAAAAGCATTTTAGTTTATGTAATAAGTACGACATGATTAAAGATCATTTGAATTAATGAGACAAGGTTGATTTTTCCTATTATTTACTTAGGAATATGATGAGTCCTTAGATTACTTTTATTTCCCCTTAATTTCTATATCTTTGGTGTCAGTATAATTCACTGAGAAGAAGGCATGGGGAATTCAAAGAATCATAAAACAAGGATATCAAGGCTTGAAGTTTGAAGGGGTGTGTGTGTGTGTGTGTGTATGTTTATATGTGGATGTGTGAATATGTGAATGTGTATGCATATTTATATATGTGTGTGTTTGTGTATATATTCTTAAATATATCTGTACACATTCATAAAACAAGGATATAAAAGCCTGAAATTTGAATGTGTGTGTATATGTATGTATGTGTATTACATAGATGTGAGTGTTTTATTCATATATATATATATATATATATATATATATATATAAAATTATATTTGTATACCTTTGTAGAAACTTAGATCTTTCTAATAACCCTTTATGGATCCCTGTGAAATGTGAGGAAGCTTTGAGTAAATATGAAGCATAGTTCAGTTTTAAAGATTGCTAGATATTAAAATAGAGGGTCTAAGTTTTATTAAATCTTGGTTTTTCTACTTCATGTCTCTGACCTTGGGAAGGTCACAGCCTCTCTGGACCTCACTTTCCTCAGCTGCAAAATGAAAGGTTTGGACTAGGTGATTCCCTAAACTCTCTTATAGCTTTAAATCGATGTTCCCTTCTTTTGAAACTTTTTGACCTGTCTCAGGAATCGGATCTTTTACCTCTGCATCTTCTCTGAGTCCTTTAGTCTCATTAATAAGATTGAGATCAGCTGAAGACTTTTATGTTTTATAATCAGATAATCTCTCCCAAAATCATAGGAAAAAAAGATAGGACAGGATAATGAGAGTTCAATGTTCTTATTTCCTTTTTGGAAAGCATGAATTTAGAAAATGAAAGCATAATGTTTAAGTACTTGGATTGCCTTTTAAATAATGAGGAACCAATAGCTAAAAGAATAAGCCCCTGCCATAAGGGGCAGCTTAATTAACAAAAACTTTGTAGTGTTTAAGACTGGGCTGCTAGGAAAAGTCTCCCTCTGCATCCAGGGCTATCTCTAGTCTGATGTGAATCTTGCCACTGGATCCCAGATGGTTCCAGAGGAGAGAGAGGCACCAGAGACTGGTGATCTCACTTACATCCCTCCCTCACTTAAATCTATTTCACTTGAAAGGAATGACATCACCTTCCTATTGTCAAGGTCTTTGAGAACAGGATAACAACTTGTTTACACCTACTGAGGCAGTAAACACATCCAACAATATTAGACAACAGCAAGAAATGTTGACCAACAAAGAAGTGCATTTTGTTGGTATCCAAAAATAAAAAGCCATACATCTAGGTAATTATTAAGTGTCTGAGGCCGGATTTGTACTCCTGACTCCAGGGCTGGTGCTCTATCCACTGTGTCCCCTAGCTACTCCCAGCAAAGGATAATTTTAAAGAAATTATGACTTTGTTTAGTGATGAAGATTAAAAAAAAAGACCCTGATTTAGGTGAATCCTTATGTATCCAGTTGATCACATGTACTGACCTGGCTAAGTGACTTTATTTAGCAATCTTTTGGTACCTATGGCCAGTGAATATAGATTATCAAATAGTCAGCTTTTCTCTAATACATGCAAACCCTCCTTGTTTTCTGTAGATGCTACTCTAAGAGTATCTTTAACCTGGGATGCTTTCTGTAGCAAACTAATAACATTCTATAAAAGTAATTCATGTATAGTAATTGTTTACTTTTTCCCCCCCTATTCTTTTGGGGTAGTATTTTTTATGTTTGGGGTAGTACTTTTTATGTTTGAATAGAATTTGTAACCTTCTTGTGTTTGCTATTAGGCTAGGAATGTACCGTGAAGCAGAAAAACAGTTTAAGTCAGCCCTGAAGCAGCAAGAGATGGTGGATACATTTCTCTACTTGGCAAAGGTGAGTAAATAGCCCTAATTCATTCAAATGAAATCTGTCATCTGAAAATAACTTTGAATTCTGGCTTCTACAAAGGAGAGATTTGCCAGCTTTTTAAGGAAGGCATCACAAGTTCAGAACTGACCTTTTTTTAATCTTCCCTAAGGAAAAAAGATAATGAATATGTATTTAAAGAGACTCAATTCCAAAAAATGAATATAATTAACCAATGTACATACAGGTTTGAAGGTGTGATCTAAGGGGAATGAGAGAATGTTGGCCACTTGTGTTCTACCCCCGCCCCCTACAAGTGGCTTCCTTCTTTGCTAAAAATCTAGGGAGATCCATTTACTAAGCTCCCCATTTCTTTATTTTTTTAGGGTTTTGTTTTTTTTTTGCAAGGCAAATGGGGTTAAGTGGCTTGCCCAAGGCCACACAGCTAGGTAATTATTGTCTGATGCCGGATTTGAACTCAGATACTCCTGACTCCAGGGCCAGTGCTCTATCCACTGTGCCACCTAGTCACCTCATAAGCTCCCCATTTCTTACGACTGCTTTCTACAACCACAAGAGATGGGGCTTCTGGGGTGTTGAGTACTGAAGCAAAATTAATGCTTAACTTTGCTGAGAATTAAAAACATTGGATAAAATAAAGGCGATCATCTCTTTTTGTTAAACTTTGGAAAGTTTTTTGTTTGTTTTTTTTTAATGTAGAGTATATTATAGTTGAAAAGGAAATGATATAAAGGAATGTATGATTAGTTCTTGAAAATTGTACCATATAAGAAATAAATGAAATAAAGTTTCCTTTGTGAATTATGTATCAGAAAAGCTAGTCATCACATCATGGATAGTGAGATATTGGAGCCAGGGGGACCTGGGTTCAAATCCCTCTTCTGACACATCCTTACTCTTTTTTTTTTTTAGCAAGTCACTTTTCTCTCAGTGTGAGGACCTAGATTCATATTCCGGCTCTCGTGATACTCTGATTTTCTTGAGGCCTCAGTTTCCTTATATAAAATAGGATGATCTTTAAAAAATCTTTCAGCTTTAAATTGCAATTACTTTCTGAAGGTCATTGTAAGATATGAAAAGACTTTGATGTATAGCAGCAGAAGGAGTATGCCTAGCAGTGAAATCAGTTGTTTGAAAAATAATGTTTTAAGCATTGAAATTACAAAGTGAAAACTGTAGTTCTAAAATTCTAAATAACAAATTATATTCTCCATTTTTAGAAGTTCTATTAAAAGTATGTGACAGTTAATTTATCTGCTTTTTGTGTTGTTAATTTAGAGTATGGAAGAATTAAAGAGATTTGGTATTCAGATTTTATGATGTGGAAAATATAGGGCTTAAAACTGCAGATTCTAATTAAAGGTATCACTAATGCATTTCTGAGAATTTTTCACTCATATTCTAGAATTCGACTTTTTTTTTTAGCAACAACACGCAGGAGAATAAATGTTTTGTGATTTATTAGAATATATCTTTTGTTTTTTAGGTTTATATCTCCTTGGATCAGCCTGTCACAGCTTTAAATCTTTTCAAACAAGGCTTAGATAAATTTCCAGGAGAAGTGGCCCTTCTCTGTGGAATTGCTAGGATATATGAGGTACAGATTTCTTGAAACAGTTCTTTTATAATAATGGTTGTTTATGTAAAATATTGTCCTCATGGCTTCTAAAGTTTCCTGGTGGTGGGGGAGGGTATGAAAATTAGGGGAGGGTTTGATGGTAGAGGGGAGGAGAATAACACTCATATAATTTCAAGAGACCTGGAATTTAGAACTGCCCCCTCCTAAGATGGGAAATGTGTGTATGTGCTTATTTGGTTAAGTTAATTCTTACCTCTTTGCTAAAGCTCTGCTCCAACAATCAACAGGCATTTATTTTTGTGTCTATTAAGTGATATTTACTATACTAGAGATTCAAAGGCAGAAATGAAATGAAATGGCCCTATTCCCAAAGAGTTTGAATTCTATCAGAAGAGACAGCATGTGTGTGTGTGTATGTATATGTAAGTACATATGAACTAGGTCCAAGGTAGCATAGGGAAGGATGGCAAAACAGTTGTGGCAACCAGTAAAGATTTCTGATAGAAAGCCATGCTTGGGTTAAGTTTTGAAGAAAATAAAAGATTCAATGAGGCATAGTGGAGGAAGGAGTGAATTCTAGGCATGGAGAGCAACCACTGAGACAAGAGATGGAAGAAAAACCTCTCTCTATGGTGTGCAGATGACAGCCCTGGATTCTCTTTTATCACTACAGAGCACAGTTTTGGACAGTTTTTACAGCTGTGGTATTTCTGTTTTTGTCACCAACTCTTCCAATTAAAATGTTGTAGCCATCTTTGACTCTAACCCTCATTCTCATCCTCCATAGCCAGTACCCAGTTCCTCTTGGTTCTCCTTCCATAATATCTTTTACATCTCTTTGCTTCCTTTCCATTTGCATTGCCACCATCTTAAACTTCCTCTTCAGATTCTTCACATTGTTCTTGTATTCCATCTAATAAATGCTAGCTATTATTATTGTTGTTAAATGCTATTTTATACCAAAATGATTATATTTATGGTTGATTATTTTTGAGGGGAGGGTTTGTAAAGCTGTGGGATTAAGTGACTTGCCCAAGATCTCATAGCTAAGTAATTATTAAGTGTCAGAGGTCCTTTCAGTTCTAAATCTATAATTCTGTCCTATGTCACAAAGAAAGTTCTTAAGCTTATATTGATTAATTGATGGATCGAATAAACAATTGGATAGATAGGATTCCAATAAATAAATAAAGAGAAGGAAGCATAGCACAAAGATGGAATTGGAATGTACTTGGTGTGTGCATGAGGACAAGTACAAAGAAACTGAATGTGATATTTCTCCTAACTTGTAGTTCTATACCACAAAAATGAGGTTTCTAATGTAGACCTTTCCTCATTATGGAATAACAAACAGAGTTAATTAGTAAAGTTTGCTACTTGGAGGATGCCACTTATTTTGTCTTTGGGGATTTTTTCCTACATCACAAGATGGTTTTTTCTCTGGAGGCGTTAACATTTCTTCATTATAGTCCTGTATTCCTTTTTTTAAAATTTATCTTTCCATTATTTGTTGTTGACTATTTGAAAATGAAATCTCAGTATTCTATATTTTTTATTGTTTCTTTTGTCTACCAGTTATGTTGGGAATTATTTATTTACTTAAATGCCTTCTTTTGTGGTTACTGTTTTTCTTGAAGCAAGTATTCTTCCATGTAAAACTGGTATTTGTCTTTTTTAAATCAAAAGGGATATGTCAGAAGTATTCTTCAATTTCTTTTGTAGTTTGCTTTCCATTTACATAGTATTTTCAACAAATTTGAATTGGAATTATAATTTATTAAATGACTTAAATAAAATCACTTAGATGATATTAATTTTTTAAGTCAAATGTTTATAAACTTGAGGGGGAAAATTAAATCTGCACACAAAAGATTTCATATCTAGCTAACTTTAACTATACAATAAAATGAGTTATTTGAAATTTTAGATTCTCAGACTTACAGAAATGGTAAAATTAATTTTCCAGAAGTTGAAGATTTTTTTAAACCAGTTTTCAGGTTGACAGTATGACATTGCAACTTTGTCCTACTAAGCATAAATATACTTAATATAAATATACTGATAGATGGAGGAGATCAGAGCTAAATTCAGAAAGCTAAAGAGTGCTGTAGAAGAAGGAAATCATTTAAATCTAGCTTTAAGAAATTGGAGTTTCTCCTTCTGGGTTTTATGATGAACCTTATAAGTGAGGCTTAAAGTTGGTATTGACTTTAAACAGAAGTAGGAAAAATAACTGGTTTCATAAGGATGTTAGGAGGATTTACTCTGCCTTTAAATTGCTCATACCATCTTACCTGGATTGCTTATAGTTCTGCTTGTCCTCCTGCTTTCTGGGAGTCATCTACACAGAGGAGGTAGTTGAACTCATGGAAATGGATGAGATCAGTGAGAGAGATGGTGGCTCTACCCATGAAGATTAAGGCGAGGATGGAGATCAGCAGAGGATTGTAAGCAGGAGTGGCTAGATGGGCAGAGGAAAGACCAGGAGAGAGCTGGGTTAGGAAAATGCAAAGAGGAGAGGATATTTAGGAGGAGTGGTCAGCAGTGTTTGGAGATAAGATGTTACATTGGTTAAACTTTTTTGAATTTAAGGGAACAGTAATATTTATGTCAATTCTTCCTGTTACATACTGTCTTTGACCACTGGCAAGTTGCTCCAGGATACTCAAAAATTATAAATTGCAAAACTGTTGATAGTTCAAAATTAGTAGAGTTTCCTAGGAGTCCATGACTCTGCGTGCATGCATATGTGTGAAATCAGGTAAAAATAAAAGTTTCATTAAGTTGTTGATTTTTGTTTTGATGGAGAATAGGCAATGAATAATATTTCATCAGCTGCTGAATATTACAAAGAAGTTTTAAAGCAGGATAATACCCATGTGGAAGCTATTGCGTGCATTGGGAGCAACCATTTTTATTCTGATCAACCGGAAATAGCTCTACGATTTTACAGGTTTGTTTTGTATTATATTTGATCAAAACATTTTTCTAGTAGGATGTTTTTCAGTGAAGGTTTTTCTTTTCTGTTTAGACCCTCTTACCTATTTCCTCTTGAGATCCATGGCATGCAGTTGCCAGATGGCATTAGTTTTTGGTGCTAGAACACAGAAAAGCTAACTAAATAATAGGGACCAAACTTTTAATACAACATTACCATGATCTAATGATCTGAACTAGCCAGTCATAGACATCCAATGTAAAACAAATAAGAAAAAAAGATAATACAAGTCAATATTTAGAGGCACATTTTGAATCTGATCCATATGTCAGATGGATCCCAACTTCTAACTCAGGAGATTAGATTCAGTCTTGTGTTCCTTTTTCTAATAATACCCTTGATAGCTTTTGTGTCTATCCAGCATCTCTCTGAGGAACATAAAAATCTGGTTTGAGTTTTTTTTTTAGGCTTTTGCAAGGCAAATGGGGTTAAGTGGCTTGCCCAAGGCCACACAACTAGGTAATTAATTGTCTGAGACTGGATTTGAACCCAGGTACTCCTGACTCCAGGGCCGGTGCTTTATCCACTGTGCCACCTAGCCACCCCTGGTTTGACTTTTTCAAAGGACCATTCATTATTTTTACAAGCATTCAGGCTAATTAAATAAGAACAAATTTACTTAAGACAGTAAGGAGCAAAGAAAGCTTCTTGAAAATCAATTTAGAGAGAGAGCAGCAATTTAAAGAGCCCTTTGCAGTAATATTTGCATCCTTATCCAGAATCAAGTCAAGTCAATAAGTATTTATTAAACATCCACTGTGTACTAAGCAGTGTGCTAAAGGTTTGGAGGATTAGCCAACAGTTCCTGCAAACTCATAGTTCAGTTAGTGAGGCCTCAAAATCTTAACCAGAATCACAGGTCCTGATACTGGTGTAGCATCTCATGTGGTGCTGCCACTCTGCCTCTTGGGTCAGTTTTGCTCTTGCATTCATGCCCAGCTCCCTCATTCCAGTTTGAGCCTGGCCTCATACCTGTACCCATAGGGCCAGCTATGGCGGTCTGGTCAATCATCCCTCTCCATATCCTCTTATTTAATTTTTCCTGTGCCCAAGAGGTGGTGTACATGTGGATGGGTGTGTACTTCTGCCCTTAAAGTTTCATCTGTCCTATGCAAGGGCAGGGAAGGAAGTTGCCTCAGGACCAGGGGATACATACCCATTATATGAACATAGTTCCAAAAGAATCAATAAAAGGGGGCTGAAATTTCTCATCATATACCAATACTGTAATATTCATTGGCTGTATTTGACTGTGAAGAATATTTGATTTTTTAATATTTTTATTTTGCTAATATAAGGAAAAAATTTCTAGAAAAATGAAGTTTTTCCCCCTGATTTGACTTTTAGACACATTTCTCAAGAATAACAATTGGAATTTTAAAGAATAAATATTTTGTGTGTTTTGTGTATGTGTGTTTTAATTTACTATAGTGAATTAAATTAAATACTATATTCTTATATTCTTTGGAAAAATAATCATATAATGTAGTCATTTATATATTTTTAAGTTTTAAAAGTTAATGTTGGATTAAAAGCAAGCTGACATCTTCTGAGATTTGTGTTTCTTCACACAGGCGACTGTTGCAGATGGGTGTTTATAATTGCCAGCTTTTTAACAATCTGGGCCTCTGTTGCTTCTATGCCCAGCAGTATGATATGACTCTGACCTCATTTGAACGTGCCCTTTCTTTGTCTGAAAATGAGGAGGAGGCAGCTGATGTCTGGTATAACTTGGGACACATAGGTGTGGTATGTTTTTCAGACACGACCATTTTACCATAAAATTCTGAGCTGAACATACTCCCCAGCTGTTATAAAACCCTGAGTATCTGTGTATCTGGCAGCAAAATTAGAGGTTCCTAACAGTCATGACAGCTCAATTTAGCATATTCTTATGAGAACTTACTATATACAAGAACTCTGCCAGACACTCACGAGGGTACAAAAAATAAGAAAAACAAAGCCCCTGCTTTTTTAGGAATTTACATCTAGTACAGTCAATAGACAGGTATGTACAATAGACAGGTATGCACACAAAGCACAATGGGATAAATTGCAAGAGTTATTAACAGTGTACATAGGAATATGGAAGAAGGAATGATCATATCCATTTGCAGTAAGATGGATCTGAGAACATAGGGCTTAGAGTTAGAGGAGATGTGAGAAATCCCTGAATACCTTTACATTTGAGGAAATGGAGAGCCTGAAGGACAGAGAGTAAATAGTAGGGTGACATTTGAACCCAGATCCTCCAGCTCTCTATCCACTACAAATTTAAAAGTTCCTGTGGGACTCCTAAAATGTAATTGTTATTAAAAGTTTTTTTTTTTTAGTTTTTGCAAGGCAGTGGGGTTAAATGGCTTGCCCAAGGCCACACAGCTAGGTAATTATTAAGTGTCTGAGGCCAGATTTGAACTCATGTACTCCTGACTCCAAGGCCAGTGCTCTATCCACTGCGCCATCTAACCGCCCCTCCACTGTGCCATCTAGCCACCCCTGTTACTACTTTTTCTAAGACTCTTAGGAGAATGAAAAAGAAAATGATAGTAGGAGGAAAGTTCTCTTATTACTGAAGAAAAATAAGATACTTTATTTTGTAGGGAATAGGAGATCTGAATTTGGCCTATCAGTGCTTTAGGTTGGCCCTGGTCAACAATAACAACCATGCAGAAGCTTACAACAACCTGGCTGTGCTGGAGATGCGAAAGGGCCATGTTGAACAGGTATGTACATTTACAAAGATGGCAAATGGCATCATCTTTAAAATGACTTCATGTATTGTCAAAAAAGTTAAACTATATAACCATCATTAAGTTAGTAACAGAAACTAAATAGCTTGAAATAGCATATGAGTCTAGTGTCATGACAACATTCAACAGTCAACTTGAATACTTGCCAGCCTTGACTGGGGGAATCATTTAAATCAAATCTAGTATTCATCTGTACTTTGTATACCAGAATCTTTTCAACTGTTTGTTAATTTGTTTTTATTTTATGTTTTTCCTTAAGGTGAAAGTAATGCTTCATTATTATTTTGTTGAAGGACATATATTGTTTAAATTTCTTTTATTGTTAAGCACAATTACTATAATGTCCACTAAATTTTATGAAAAATTAGTTTAAATATGACTTTGTAGAAAATAATTTTTCTTCTATCTGTATTAATTTTGCAATGTAACATTATAATAATACTTAACTCATTTTAAGCCTAAGGACAATATGATGGCCTCAAAGGTCCACATGATTTTCTCCTAAGTGACTTTAGGAAGTTCATTTTAAATACACAGTTATGAGTTACATAATAATCTCTTTGGGTCTCCAATTAAATATATTGCTAACATTTAGACTGAAATTCGACTCTGCCTAAATTTATATCCAGCTAGTTAACCCATTCCCTCTTTGTATTTGAGGCAAAATTTAGGTTACGAGAAATTTTGGGGTAATGAAGCAGCAGTTTATTATTAGTATACTGGAGAAAGAAATAGATGTTTTTTCCAAGACTTCCCTCAATCCTTGAGTAAATGGAACTTCTGGTGGCATGAGCCTGGGTCTTTTTTACCTGTAGCGCTGATGACCTTCCTTAATTTCTCTTTTCTCTGCTAGATCAACTTGGTCCTACCTTCTCTTTCTCCTTTATCTCGTTGCTGTGAAGTTGTTGGTTCTTGACTTAGCTTTGTATGACCCAATTTCTTACTCTGCTTCTAACTCCAAGGAATCCATATTCACCTGTGGAAGCCATAATTCACACTTGATTCTGATTTACTGAGTCAAGTCTTACCTAGTAAAGATAATTATTTTTAAGTAGAGTGGGATAATCACTGTCAAACCCTGACTAAAGTATTGTATTGACCTGCAAACTTCCCTTAAAAGGAGGTTCTGGAAGAAGCCTATGAATAAGAGGAAAAAATAAAAATGATAGCCAACAAACTTTCTGTCTTTAGTGCCAGTCATGTCTTCTCTCCTCTCCAGATGCCATTCCTAACTCCCTACTCTCAACGTTTCTGGGCTGGAATCTTCCATTTCCATCCCCCTTCAACTTCCTTTTATGTGTTGTCTTCCCCTTTTAAAATGATATGGTCCCCCAAAGTTAATAAGATCGATTCTTACTGACTGAACTTTTTTTGAGCTGAAGCTTTGAGTTCATTGGTATAGGGAACTCCTTGTGAGAAAGCTCCTGCCAAAACCAACAAGCAACTGTTTTACAGTTCACAGTCCGTGGGTGTTGCCTGGGAAACTGAGACATTTAAGTGAATTTCCTAGGAAACAGCAAGTTACTGTCAGAGGCAAGACCTGGATACTGGTCTTAAGGACTCCAAGACTAATTCTTTACTCACCATTCCATTCTGCATCTAATCAGTGGCAAGCTAGGAACAGAAAAGTGTTCTAAAATGATATCTTATGTAGTATGAGGCAAGTATTTATTATGTTAAAAGGATAAAGGCTTTCTTGTCCCTTCTCAAGCAGGTTGTATCTTATATTTTGGTGAAAGGGTTCCATCAGCAACATGCAGCCCAGTGTAGTATGATGATGTTTATCTTTCATTCTTAAAAGAAAACAACCAGGACAACAGGAAAGTGATGCCATGACAAGCACATGAATTGGATTTGTGTGAGGGGGGTGCTGTGCTAAGTCACTAGTCTCACTTTCTCCTCCGGAGTCATTTAGATATAGTGGCCAGATATGTATGAATCAGGGTGATTGGAGATGGCCCTGGATGCCAGGCAATCAGAGTTAAGTCATACAGCTGGTGTCAAGTATCTGAGACTGAATTTGAACTCCCATCCTTCTGACTCCCAAACCAGTGCTCTGTCCACTGCGCCACCTAGTATAGTAGCAACAACACTATCAGAAGATAGGGATTCAAGTCTTGCCTTTTCCACTTAAGTGTGAATTGGGGCAATTAACTCAAATTCTCTGAGACTCTTTTTCTTCATCTATAAAACGAGTATTGTTATAACAAAGGAGATAAGATATATAAAGCACATTAGGCCAACCCAGTTTAAAAAGTTGTCTTCTGCATACCTTTATGTAATGTTTCATTCCTTCCCCATTGAATACTCAGAAGAAGCCTCTCACAGTGGGTAGAGACCTGAGTGGTTTCCAGCCCCATCTCAGTCATAGACTGGGTATGTGACCCTGAATAAGTCACTGAATGTGTCAGTGTCAGTTCTCTAAAGCTTCATAAGCAGCTGCTTTGTAGGAGTTTCTTCTTGAGAAATTCTCTGTATCAGTGACATCAAAGGTCCATTTTCAGGTCCATAATTACTTACCATGCTGCTGAATGATATAAAACCAATCTTATCAGGTGCACCATAGTTCAATAGGGCCCTTATTGCTATAAAGCAACTTTTAATTCTGCCTTGTTGATTTCCTGTCTGTCTCCTCATCTAGCCTCTCATATCTTCTCCTTCTCTGCTGAAGACCCCCCCCCCCGAGGCTTTTGGATATGAGTCCTCCTTCCCTCCTTTTCTTCATAGTAGAACTCCTTGATATTAGTCCCACTCTCACCTGCTTTATCCCAGTCTCTTGACAGTGAGAGGCCCCTTCTCCTTGCCAAAACCTCTTTATGCTCCTGATTCTCTCTTGCTTTTGCTGGGGGTTTGCAATCTGAGGCATACCCTTCCCCTAAACTTCAACCTCTCCCCATCTGCTTCTTCCACACATGCCTGAGTATCTCTAATCTGTAAAAACTTTTACTAAATCATACCAGTTATTATGCTATGTTTCTCCTTCCTTTATCTGTCAGATTTCTAGAACAAGCAATACAGATATACATCCTCTCCTCTCATTTACTTCTCAGTCCTTTTCTATTTGGCATTTGCCTTGAAACTGCTTTTTTTTCAGTGTTAACAGTGAATTCTTTTTTTAAAAAATTACAAGTGGGGCAGCTAGGTGGCGCAGTAGAGAGAGCACCGGCCCTGGAGTCAGGAGTACCTGAGTTCAAATGTGACCTCAGACACTTAATAATTACCTAGCTGTGTGGCCTTAGGCAAGCCACTTAACCCCATTGCCTTGCAAAAAAAAAAAAAAAAACAAAAAAATTACAAGTGTTTTTTTTCATTTTTTTCATTTTTTTCCAATTCCGTGTAAAGATAGTTTTCAGAATTCATTTTTTGTAAGATTTTGAGGTCCAAATTTTTCTCCTTCTCTTCATCCCCTCCCCCTGAAGACAACAAGTAATCTGATACAGGTTATTTATATACAATTATGTTAAACATACTTTCATATTAGTCAAATTGTGAAATAAGAATCAGAACAAAAGGGAAAAAGGATAAAAAAAAAACAAGTTTTAACAAGTGTACATAGTACTTCTTTGCTCTGCATTTCAAACTCCATAGTTTTTTCTCTGGATGTTGTCAGCATTTTCCATCACAGATCTTTCAGGATAGTTCTTGATCATTGAACTGTTGAGAAGAGCTAGGTCTATCATAGTTGATCATTATTGTGGTTGCTCTGTACAGCGTTCTGGTTCCACTCACTTCACTCAGCCTCAGTTCATTTAAGTCTTTTCATTTTTTTCTGAAATCTAACCACTCATGATTTCTTACAGAAGAATAGTATTCCACCAGTGAACTCTTAGAAAAACTCTTTTCTTAGTTCTTATACTTCTCAATCTATCTGCTGTATTTAACATAGTTGACCACCATCTCTTCCTCCATATTACCTCCTCTCTAGATTTTCAGGATAGAACTGTCTCAGCTCTCTTCTTGCCCTACTGACCATTTCTTTTTGGTCTCCTTTGCTGACTTATCATCAATAATCATACTCCATAACTATAGGTGACTATGAGTTTGATTATCATTTCTATGAAGATTATTCAGATCTCTACATCTAGACCCAGTCCCTTCCCTGAACTTGTCTAGCACTATCATTTACCTATTGGATATTTTAAAATGGTGGTCCAAAAGAAATATCTCAAATATAATAATAAAAAATAAAAAAGAACTCATTTACACTCATTTACCACCTCTCTTCATTCCAATCTTTTCCCAAACTTTCCTGTTTGTGTTGCAGGTGCCATCATTTTTCCAACCTCCCCGGTTTGTAACCTTAGTTTATACTTGACTATTCTTCCTCCTTTTATGTATTCAGTCAGTGCTTAAATTGTGATCGATCCTTCAGCTTTCACAGTATCTCACATTAAATCTCTTCTGTTTACACACATAGTTCTCTCTTACCTTAAATTTTGACAACCTCTAATTGTTCTCTTCCACAATTTTCTCTCCATTCCATTCTTTCTTGTATGTATATTGCTGCCAAAGTGATTTTCCTTTTCATCTCAGATCATGCTTCGTCAGTCCCTACTCAATAAATTCTAGTGACTCCCTAGAATAAAATATAAATATATATTCTTATGTTGAGCTTTGAAAGCCTTTTACATCTCGGCCCCAATCTTTCCTGCCTCTTTGGATATTCCTCCCTTCTACCGTGCAATGTATTTTAATCATTCTGATCTCTCTGTTCCATACACACAGAACTCTAACTCTCATCTCTGTGCTCTTGCTCTGGGTATCCTTCATGTCTGGAATGCATTTTCTTCTTACCTCAGCTTTCTAGAGTTTCTGTTTTTCCTTCAAGATACAACTCAAGCATTACTTCTATAAGAGGCCTTTTTTACTTCCTTCAAATAGTAACACCCTCCCCTTTTAATTTTCTATATTTGTTCTGCATATGTACATATATGTATATGTATAATTTATAAGTGTGTATGTGGATGTATGCGAATATGTATATACACCTTTCTTATTGTCTCTCCATTAAAATGGAAGTTTATTGAAAGTACAGTTATACTTTCCACATTGAGGTTGAGGACGTAGCACCCTTATGATTTGGAACATTCTCAAAGTTTTTTTGCCCTCCCCTCATACCAGAGAAATCTGAATTTTTTTTTCTTATGGGGTATTTATAGTATCTTATTGTAAAATTTGAATTAAGTGTCTGGTCATAGGCTCTGTGTCATTTTTCTGGCCTTCACATGCCATCTGTAGCTGCCTTAAATCTCCCTCAAAAAATTCCCACTTAATTTCTGTAGCCAACCTGCTATATAGGAAACCACGATGGGAAAAATCACAATATGGAAAGGATAACTGTAGTAATTATTTCATTTTTTGTGTATCTCTAGGTGCTGTACTTAGCACAGTGGTTGGCATATATAATAGGTGATTGATAAATGCTTGTCATTAGTTGATTGATAAAGTGCCTGAAAACATCATACAGATATAAGCAGGTTTTTTTCTCATTATGTAAATTAGAGTCAGGGAATAATACTCTTTGATCTATGCATTTATTTTCCTTCTGTCATCCCTGACAAAATATGTGGTATAGCAGATTCAGTGTCAGCCTGAACATTTCAGGTTGCTGTGTTTGGGGTCTGAAGGATGCTTGTGCATACAGCTTGGTTCTTTCTATTGTATATTTGCTTTGGACCTCTAGGGGACAGGAAGGGATGAACATTTTGCTGTTTGAGCATTTCAGAGAACAGATAACTTGTCAGCTCCAATCCCTTTCTCCCTCAGAAGGATAGCCTGCAGCATCAAAGAAGACATCAGTACCATGATGGATGAATATTCTAGCATGCATCTACTTGCTACTTGGTTTTGATGATTACTATAGCCATTTTTTTTACCTTAAAGAAGAGATAGATAAAAAAAATTAAATTTAAACCATCAGCAAAACCAAATATAAGAATTTTTTCCCCTTTTATAAAACTTTTATTCTTAAGATAATAGCATTATTTATAAATACAAGACAGTAAAAATTGTCATTCTGTCTTTGAATATGCTAGAAACTCTTTTCATTAGTTCTTATGAAATATTTTAATGTATTTTGCCCCAGTGACTTTTATTAATGATATAATTTGCTTAAAGTTCTAATTTTCTTACAGAACATTCATCAGAGTACCTTGCTTATGCTTCATTAACTCTTTTGTACTTTTTTGTTTCTTTTTTAATCTAGGCAAGAGCCTTGTTACAAACTGCTTCAACATTAGCACCCCATATGTATGAGCCTCATTTTAATTTTGCAGCACTCTCTGATAAGGTATGGCAACCATAGTAATCTTTTATTAGTTCTATTTTCTTCTTCTTTGGTTAAACTAAAAGTAGAACTGGATAAAGAAATTCTAATTTTCTTGATAAATGCTCTATCTGGACAGTAGATATTAGAACACTGACTGTGAATTCAGTAAACTTGCTTCAGCTCTTGGTCCCTGCCACTTATTGCCCATTTGAC
Source organism: Macrotis lagotis (assembly GCF_037893015.1). Lineage (NCBI taxonomy): Eukaryota > Metazoa > Chordata > Mammalia > Peramelemorphia > Peramelidae > Macrotis > Macrotis lagotis. The sequence goes on along the minus strand of NC_133661.1, from coordinate 229,031,398 downwards.
CTGACAAATCACTACCCTCTTTGAACCCTTATCTGTAAAATTAAAGATGTGGATGATCTCTAAGATCTCTTCCAGCCAAAATCTCATTAGCCTGCCTGCATGTGATCATTTTTCTCAATATATAGGGTAAAGAATCTAGTTGAGAGACAATATGCATTAATGCATTGAGCGCCCACTTTTGGGTCAGGTTAACTTGAGTTCAAATCCAGACCCTTTCGGTACTTACTGTGTGGCTTTAGTAAATTTAGTGCCCCTTACTTTAGAGGAAAATCTATCAAGTGTATATATCACTTTAACTCTTTATGAAAAGTATATTCAAAATAGAACAGTCAACATGAAGAAGCTGTCTATCCTTATTCATAATTCTGTTTTTTAACAATAAGATTGCTATGGGCCTATGATTTCATTAGTATAGGGACCTGCTGGTGCAAAACCCAATCAACTACTCTAAATGTTAAAGTCTCATGAAGTTGCCTTGGAGTTAAATGATATGTGCAGGGTCACATAATCAGGCTGTGTCAGAGCTAGCACTTGAACTAGATCTTCCCTACTCTGAAGACATTTTTCTATTCAATACAATGTTTTACCTCTTTAATTTAAAATATATATATATATATATATATATATATATATATATATATATATATATATATATATATGAGATGGCTTTCTGGGAAAGGGAAGGATATTGGGGGAAACTACAGTGATGTAAAAAACAAAATCGATAAAAACTTAATTAAAAAACAAAAAGATTATGAGGCATAAATATGCTATGATTTTTAGGGATGTTATTGCATTTCAATTCAGTACATGCCTATAAAAGATCTTTGATGTCAAAATGCTGTGTGCTGCTAAGCAAAAGCAATATTCTAATGAGAAAATTTACTAGAATTGAAATAATTAAACTAGTAATTAATTTAATTAATAATTAAATCCTTTAATCTGATTGAATCTCAACAAAATGTGCTCAGCTTTCTTTGTTATAGAAATAGATAAATACAGATCCTTTCAATTTTCCCCTTTTATCTCTTTAAGGACCAGACTAAAAAAAAATTATCTGTTCTCTATAAACATTAAAATTCAAAACCTCATTTTTAAGAGTTTAAACTATATATTTATCTTAATATTATTTTCTTTAAGAAGGTGAATAAGGTATAAAATATATTAGTTTTGAACAATCTATTTTACATTTATTTCCATGTCCATAATCAAAATTATGTCTTTGTATGATGTATACTAGAGTTTTTGTTAATGTCTCTTATTCTACATATACTAATCAGCTCATAATTGTATGGCCTATCATTCCCCATGTTCTCCCCCTCCCCCACATATCTATTAATTTCTAACTGGACTTCTTATATTTAACTTGACACAATACTTTGATTAAGAAAAATCTTTAAAAATAATTAAAAATAAAACTCTTTGAGATTAAAATCAAAATAGGTACAATCAGTTGATCCAGTATTTCTGGGATAGTGACAACACTGGATTTGGTGTCCATAGACATAGATTTCCATCTTGTCTGTTTCTTATAATAAGGACTAAGTCACTTAATTTTCTGGCTTTCGTGTCCTCAGTTGTAAAATGAGGGGTTGGACTTAGATGCTTTCCAGTCCTAAACTCTGTGATCTTGTGCCTATGCAATGTACATTTACCATAGATACATTTTTGATGTGTACTTGAATGCCTCATTTATTTCTTACAGATTGGAGACTTGCAGAGAAGCTATGTGGCTGCACAGAAATCTGAAGCAGCATTTCCAGATCATATTGATACACAACATTTAATTAAACAGTTAAAACAGCACTTTGCCATGCTTTGATTGCTCCTCCTCCAAATATGCTCTTAGGAAGAGGCAGAGATCATAATATTAGTACAGATATTTTGTTACATGAAGCTTAATAATATACCCTGCACTGATGGGAAGAGAATTGGAGGATTAGGAAATTTTATCTTAAAATACATAATAAAAATTTTCTAATACATAATTTTTATAAAATGTTGTTGTAAATACATGAAGGAACTGTTGGAGAAAGGCATGATCTTAGTAGATAGATGGTAGGTGCTTCCCTGTAATATTTACAAAATGTCTGAAAGAATTTTTAAAACCGTAATTGGTATTTAATGTTCTTAGAAAAGCCATTAGGTGTATTAATGAGTGAGTTCTGTCTAAAATCTGTTTTTCAAACTTCATTTTTATTGATTTTGTGTATTTATTTGATGTGGTGATGTTGCTTCTTTATTTTTTATTTTTATTAAAGATATTATTTGAGTTTTACAATTTTCCCCCAATCTTGCTTCCCTCCCCCCCACCCCCACCCCACAGATAGCACTACGTCAGTCTTTACTTTGTTTCCATGTTGTACCTTGATCCAAATTGGGTGTGATGAGAGAGAAATCATATCCTTAAAGAGACCAGAATTCTCAGAGGTAACAAGATCAGACAATAAGATATCTGTTTTATTTTTCCAAATTAAAGGGAATAGTCCTTGTACTTTGTTCAAACTCCACAGGCTCCTTATCTGGATACAGATGGTACTCTCCTTTGCAGACAGCCCAAAATTGTTCCCAATTGTTGCACTGATGGAATGAGCAAGTCCTTCAAGGTTGAACATCACTCCCATGTTGCTGTTAGGGTGTACAGTGTTTTTCTGGTTCTGCTCATCTCACTCAGCATCAGTTCATGCAAATCCCTCCAGTTTTCCCTGAAATCCCAGCCCTCCTGGTTTCTAAGAGAACAATAGTGTTCCATGACATACATATACCACAGTTTGCTAAGCCATTCCCCAATTGAAGGACATTTACTGGATTTCCAATTCTTTGCCACCACAAACAGGGCTGCTATAAATATTTTTGTACAAGTAATGTTTTTACCCTTTTTCCTCATCTCTTCAGGGTATAGACCCAGTAGTGGTATTGCTGGGTCAAAGGGTATGTACATTTTTGTTGCCCTTTGGGCATAGTTCCAAATAGCTCTCCAGAAGGGTTGGATGAGTTCACAGCTCCACCAACAGTGTAATAGTGTCCCAGATTTCCCACATCCCTTCCAACAATGATCATTATCTTTCCTGGTCATACTGGCCAATCTGAGAGCTGTGAGGTGGTACCTCAGAGAAGCTTTAATTTGCATTTCTCTAATAATTAATGATTTAGAGCATTTTTTCATATGGCTATGGATTGCTTTGATCTCCTCATCTGTAAATTGCCTTTGCATATCCTTTGACCATTTGTCAATTGGGGAATGGCTTTTTGTTTTAAAAATATGACTCAGTTCTCTGTATATTTTAGAAATGAGTCCTTTGTCAGAATCATTAGTTGTAAAGATTGTTTTCCAATTTACTACTTTTCTTTTGATCTTGATTACATTGGTTTTATCTATGCAAAAGCTTTTTAATTTAATGTAATCGAAATCATCATGATGTTGCTTCTTAAAAGAAAAAAAACTATTGAAAACTTTTCTTATAAACTATTCTAAAAATACTTTATATTTTCTGGTTTCTTATGTTTTAAAATAAATATTTAATGTATCACAGATTTGTTCAATTCTTTTGTTTTATTTGGATTTTTAAATTGAAAGCATTAAGAAAGCATTGATTCTGCTGATGAAATAATTACCTTATATCAGTTATATCAAGATGGAGTAGTATCAATAATTTAACATTAGTTTATAGGTTATTAAATTATAACTATAACAATTATAAATTTACTTACATGATAAAATTTAAGGTCAAAATGAGATTATCAAAATTTATATTCTATCCAATATTTCTTGCTTCTTAAAAAACATACTTGAGTTGTTCCTAAAATTTTTATTGAAGAAAATATATTCTAGGAAAAGGATTGATTATCCCCATATATTACAATTTGGACTTTAGGAGATTATATTAAAATGGTTAATACACAATAAATGCACCTTTTAACTTTTACTGAAACAAGCATTCGTTATTTATTTTTGTCAGTGTTTTACAACTAATACTTCTTAATAAAAGACCAAGAATGGAATTATTTGACTTTTCCCCAGTATTATATGCTACTTTTTTGCTTATTTTTTTAATTACCCTGAACATCTGATATCTGTCAGCCCAGTGACTTAATATCATAAAGTATCTTTGTTAAGGGCTCTCTTCCTATTAGAAGGCTATCTATAAATAAACATAAATAGCTAACTAGCTTTAAGGTTCTAGGGAATTAGGCCTGTGTGTTCTGTAGGAACTTCTCATTTATCTAAATATTTATTATCTGAAACCCCAAAGTTTGGCTGCATTTTGTTTTGGCCCAGACTTGTTATTTAATTGGTAAAGGAAACCTTCTTCACTAATGTTGAATCAACAACTGTTTTGCCATCTATAATCTTAGGGATTTCAATGCCTGTGACTTGAAACTTGAACTGATTTGTGCAGGGTCACACGGCCGTGATATACTGGAGGCAGAAATTTCATCTAGGGACCTCTTGCCTGTGTGGCTGGATTTCCCACCACTAAACCATACTGCCTCACATACTCTTAATATTTACCCTCTTTTTATGCTCCAAAGTCAAATGTGAAGTGAAGAGGTTGTATTGTGTTATCCTACAATTTTGTAGGAAAAAATTATGCAAAAAAAATGCTCTATGGTAGTTCTTTTATCTGTCTAATCCTTTTTCAGTTTCCTTGTGGGATCATCATCTTTGTCCTGCAGTATATGGATCTCTTTATCTCAGCAACCTCTCTTCTTTTAATGCTTTCTCAGTGATCTTATCAACTCCCATAATCTTCGCTTCTTCTCCCTCCCAAGTTATAGTCCTGCATCTTCATCTTGGATCTCAAACTCAGCATGTACAAAACCAAATTCATTAATTTTTCCCTCTAATTCCTTGTTAACTTCCCAAATTCTTTCAAGGGGATCACTATCCCTTTAGTCAGTAGGGGTTATAACCTAAGAATAATTCTCCATTCTTCACTCCACTCCTACTCTTCACATATAATCATAGCCCCTCATCTCTCATAAGGGTGACTGCAATAAGCTTATAAAGAATGCCCTAGCTTCCAGGCTCTTCTCTTTCCTGGCTTCATATATGAATTCAGTGTATACACACACACACACATGCACACACACACACACACACACAGACAAAACAAGGAGATTAATGCCCTCCTCCCACCCCTCCATAAATTTACTTTGTATATATTTATTTATATGTGTATAAATTGTTTCTTCCCAATTAGAAGTTCCATGAAGGCAGGAACTATCTCAATTTTGTCTTTTAGAACCTGAGTGCCTTGCAATGTGTATTTTGTAAAGTCTGTGTGAAAATTTATCTTGCTTTTCAAATTAGCTCTTAGGACTACCTTTCCTTTTAATTCCTACAGTGTATATTTTGTAAAATACCAGACCAGAATGTCAACAAAATTGTTTACTGAATTGAGTTGAATTTTCTTTCTTCTCTTTGCTTTGGTGTAATATCATCCACTCCCATTATTTTAGTTACCTCTTTGCATTTTAAAAGCATCTCTATATACAGTCGCTATTTTGTCCCTCAGGCTGCTGCTTGATATTACCACTGGCATATTAGAGACACTTCAAACTCAGCATGTCCAAAATAACTTATGATTTCCCCTGTAAAACTTGTATCTCTTCTCAGTTTCCCTATTTTTCTTAGTGGTGCCATTGTACCATTCTAACTCACCTATACCTAATATTAAAGCAAGTAAACTTTTTTCCCTCAGTGTTCAAAAAAATCTCCAATTCCAACAAAGCACATTTTAATGGATCTGGAAATTTCATACAATCCATAAAACAACTTATTGCAGTGAAATGCATACACACAAGAATCCACAAAAAAAACCCCATCCATATGTTGAATTCCTTAATACTTAAACCAAATTTGTGTATATAATATATATATGTATATAATATACACATATATGAAAATATATACAATTTAATTATTTTTTAATGTTTGCTTGTTGGTATTTAAATTCCTAACATGGGAACAGCCTTTGCCATCAATTTGTCTTGCAAGTTATATATCTGTCTTTTTTAACATATAATAATATTTTAATTTCAGTTATGGAGAAATGCTGATGAATAACAGGGATCCTCCATGTTGGGAGATCAGTTTTAATCAGTGAAGCTGTAAAAACAAGAAAATAGTGTATAACATCTCAGGAAAACCAGAAACATTTTATTCAATAATATACTTAAATTCACTGCATTATCTAAGTCACTTCCTAGTTTGTGCTTTTATAGACAGGTATTGTAAAACTAGGCTACAAGTTCCTTATTTCTGCCTTCAGTAAATACTGTCATGTATTTTTCAAGATCTTTAAAGTTATCAACATTTTTTATATTGGATTATCCCAAAAGTTCATTAAAGCTTAAAACTGCACTAAGACTTTTGGCATGCCAAGAGTACAACAGTAACAACACCAAAAAAAAAAAGTGTCCACTCAAGTAGCGATATAAAAAGGTTTCATCTTGATTTTATGTTAATTCAATATGAGCACTACTGCAGAGATGAGTCAGAGTGGCCAAGGGCAAAATACTTTGTAGTTGACTTATTGTGACATAATATAACACTGCATCAAAAGCTGTATACATCTTTGTAACAAAGTTATTCTAGGACTGTGTGACCTTTCAATGCTGTGGCAGCATTTCTGGAGACCAGTATTTATGAGTTATTTATTGCTATAGCAATACATGTGTTTCAATTTTTGATCAGAAATTATTTGTCTAAAATTAAACTGAAGCCATTAATCTTCCACCTGAATAGCAAAATGAAAGGATTCATTTTTTAAAAATTGTCTGTTCATTTGTTTACTATTTATTAAATACTTCAGCTAGATGCTTCATGAGACATCAATAAATGACAGGTTTCCCCCACATTGTTGAAATTGTCACACCTCAGGTAGAAATATTGCCTACAAGCAGAATTACTTCTCTCATATTGAGTCTTATCATGACTTTGATGAGAAGTTCACTGCTCCCTTAATAAGACTGAGGATTCTTTGTATCCCTAGCATTAGGTATGTAATTTATGCTTCTTCATTGATTGATTCACAAAAACTATGACAGTGAAACCATAAGCTCTGGCAGTCCTACCACCATGGTAAAAGTTTGTGGGTATGGGTCTGTTGATAAACTGTTAGACCAGAGCCAGTTCAACTAAGTACAGAGAAACTTCACCAGAAAATTAAATCACAGCTGAGGACTTTTTTTTTTTCATTTCAACAACTCATGAAAATATCTAATAAGGCTAAAGGGGCTTTAATTTGACTTAGTTGAGGAAAATATGACCGCCAGTGAAATTATAGATCTGTTGAGGTACAAAAGAAAATACCAGACCAGAATGTCATCCAGCTGACGCAAGGGAAGAAAAAATATTTTTGTAAAAGGGTTGCTGAAGATGAGATGGAAAGAGGAGGAAAAAAAAACCTTTGAGATGCCCACCCAAGAGACATTTAGGGCTGAGCAAAGAATCTGATTGTAGGAATTAAAAGAAAAGGTAGTGGCTAAGAGCTAATTTGAAAAGCAAGATAAATTTTCACACAGACTTTACAAAATATACAATTTGGGAATGTCTCAACCTTTAGCATCTTTGTGTACTGACTCCTTTTATGTATTCTGTCATTCTTGCCCATGCCTAGAATTTTAACACTGCAGGGGAATTTGAAGGTCATTTAATCCAAACTCCTCACTTGACAGATGGAGAAATGAGCCCTAGAAGTGTTAAGCTTGCTACTCAAGGAAATATAGGTCATTACAAATAGCAAAATTAGATCTTTATATCTCTTTGATTAGTAGTTCATGTTCTTTCCACCAAAGCATTAGGAGCAGGTAACTGCTTATTAAGATAGTAATGTGAATAGTCAAAAAGAAGACAGCTTTCCCATAGAAATCCTAATAAATGAAAAGAACCTAGAAAGTCCAGATGAATTCTGAAAAGACTCAAAAGAAAGTTCCTATTGTTTCATGGAATTTCTTTCCATGGTTCTGATTGCTTCAATCTATTTTTTGATGGAATTCACTATTTGAGTAACGTTTCCATTTTCTGTGGTAAGCTGTTTATTCCAATTTTTCCCCATAAGAACTTTAGTTTCATCTTTAAAATTCTTACTTTGTTTCTTCAGTTATTCTTGAAGTTCTTGTGCTCAAATCATTTTTTACTTAGTACTTAGGCTTGTACTTTATAACTGAGTCTTTTCTTCTGAGTTGAACTCTTGGACTTCTCTTAACCTATAAATATTTCTTCAATGTAGTAGGCATTTTCTTCTTTTTAGTCATATCTCCAGCCTCAGTTTCTGGATTAGGACTTTGTTCTAGGACCAGACTCCATTAATTCTTTCCTACTCTTTGAAGGTATGGGTAAGCTCTGCTTGGTCTTGTCCTCTTTATACTATGGATGACTCTGCCATGAAAGAGAATAGAATAAGATAATTGCAGAATGCTGTCCTGGGTACTCTCTTCTGATCTCTCTTTGCTGCATTTGAGCAAGAATATACATAGATCAGTAATTGATAGCCATAATTATGATACAAAAAAAGATAAAGTAAATGGGAAGTTTCTATCAAGAGAAATGTTTTGGGAAATATGTACAAATCTCCATGGCAAAGAAGAGAAAGGAAGTGAGAGGAAGTGGGAGTCATCCATTGTGCATCTGCTGTCCAAGAGGAGTTTTAGTGGTACTGCATTCATCCCAATACACCTCATGCAGAATTTGGTGAAGATTTCATGGTTTTTACTGTTTTCCCTCTTTGGATTGGATGTCCCAATCTCCAACTTTGCTATGTGTTTCCGAGGCACCCATCCCTTTTCTGCTTCCACTCTCCTGACTGAGCTGTACACAATCCCTTGGCTGAAAGAGGAGAATTATGAATCACATGAGCTCTCTTTGACCACTCCTCAGATTAAGACAAATTAGGGGCAAGGAAAAGGATTAAAAATTGTGGATAGGGTTGAGAAAAGAAGAATTACTGTAAGATTCTATCCCCCAAAACAAATGAGTAGAGTGCCTTGATTGGCAATGTCACATAAGAATTCAGTTTACCAGTTCTGTTGCATGATAAGGTTTTTGAACAGAATTTTTATAGAGTACAAAAATCTATACCTAATTTTAAATAAAATGCCCCGGTGTGTGTGTCTGTGAAAAAATGAATATGTTTATACCTGTAATGTAAACATATTATTTTCAGCTATTCAGACATTCCTAACCATAAATTTTCTACTTTTCCCTCTGTTATTTTCTTTTACTCTGCTCTCTCTGTGGCCCAAAGAATTAAAAAAAATATGCCTTTGTCTGACAGAAATTGGGCACAGCTCTTGCAAAGTACAAAGTATTCCACATATAGTTCTGATTAATTACTATTTGCAGTGAAAGGTTTTTAACATTTTGACTTTTTTTTTTATCTTGGTGGTTTGTAGTATTCCTTGCTTTTTTTGTTTTCACCAGGTCCTCTCCCAGAGAAACATGAGCAACAGGGTTTCTCAGAGGAAAAGGAAATAATAACATAGAAAATGTCACCTTTGACTGGCTATAACCAGTATTCATCCATGCTATATAAATTCTTTACCAGGGCAATAAATATTTTTTGAACAGATGAACAAATGAATGAACTTAAGTATCCTCAATAAAATGGTTGAGGAGGGGAAGACAAAAGGTTTGCTCTCTAAATTGTCATCTAACTTTAAAGTTATAAGAATCATAGATTTAGAGTTGAATGTTACCTTAGTGATCTTTTTTTCCCTTCAGTTTTTACAAATGAGGAAACTGAGACCTAAAGACATGAAATGTCTTGCCTAGTCAGGATCACAAAACTAATGAAGTAGATTTTTGATTTTAGGTCTTCTTAAACCCAAGATTCTGTCTAATATAAATTTCCAAGATTCTTCTCATGAAAAACATTCTGGATTTTATAGATGGAACTTCTTATTCAGACATTGAAAAATCTTTATGTGACCCCAAAACAGTTTATATTATTTTGAAAGAGTTGTCCAAAATAAAGAAATTAAATTAGAAATTAAAATCAAATGGAGTTGTCCAATACATTTTACTATATATTACATAGGGGAAGTCACAAATCTATTATTATTTGGTGCTTTCTTCCACCTTCATAATTAAGGTAACTAAGAGTGCTAGAGTTAGAGTTGGTAAGACCAGCTTCAATCACTCCCTCCAGGCCAAGGGAGAGGGCGGCAATCAAGGTCACGGACACTCCAGAAAAAAAACAACCAGCACCCCCTACTGGTTAAATAGAGATAGTACACTCAGTGAGCAATCCTCTAGTATCCCCTACTGGCTGGATGGAGATATTACACTCAGTGAATAAAGCCTCTAGGGATCCCAACACCAAACCTCTGTGAACCAGCCCCTCCCCAACTCAAGGTCTTAGCAAAATGAAAGGCCAGCGGAAAGTTGGATCCATAGAAAAATTCTTGGAAGGAAAAGACTAACTCAGAGAGACCTAGAACCTTTGAGGAGAATATGATCTGGTCTCTAGCACAGAAAGACTTCCTTGAAGAAATAAGGAAATATTCAATTGGAAAATTTGGGAAAAGAAAGTCAAGAGAAGATTAACACCTTGCAACAAGAAAACAAATCATTGGAAAATACAATTGGACAAATACAAAATGAGACTAATACTCTTAGATCCTCAATTGGACAAATGCAAAAAAGAAAATAATTCTCTAAAAACCTCAATTGGTCAATTAGAAAGCTCTTTCAAAAATACAATTGACCAACTGGAAAAGGAGTTGCAAAAGGTAAATGAAGAAAACTCCTCTCTAAAAAAAAAAAGAATGGAGTCTGTGGAAACTGACTCCATGAGACAGCAAGAGCCTGTTAAACAAAACCAAAAAATAGAAAAATAGAAGAAACTGTAAAATACCTCATCAGCAAAACCACTGACCTCAAGAATAGATCAAGAAGGGACAACCTGAGAATTATAGGTCTTCCTGAAACACTGAAGAGAAAAAAGACCTGGACTTAACATTACAAGATTTAGTGATGAAAAACTGCCCTGATATCATGGAACCAGAGGGCAAAATAGTTATTGAAAGAATACATTGATCCCCTCCAGAAAGAGATTCTAAAATGAAAACACCAAGGAATGTTGTGGCCAAATTCCAGAACTATATTATAAAAGGGAAAATCCTGCAAGTACCCAGAAAGAAACAATTTAAATACCAAGGAGCCACAGTAAGGGTTATGCAGGACCTGGCTGCATTAACATTAAGGTATCAAAGGGCCTGGAATAAGATATTCAGAAGAGCAAGGGATCTTGGAATGCAGCCAAGAATCTGCTACCCAGCAAAGCTGAGCCTTGTTTTCCGGGGGGGGGGGGGGGGGGGGGGGGAAAGAACATTTAACAAAATGGGAGACTTCCAACATTTCCTGATGAAAAGATCAGAGCTAAATAGAAAATTTGGACACCAAACAGGAGGCTCAAGAGACACGTGAAAAGATAAAAAAAAATAAAGGGTAAAGAAAAAAATTGTTATCCAATAAGATGAAACTGGCTATATCCCCACCTGGGAGAAAGATTCTCATAACTCTTGAGAACTGTAAGTCTATTAGAGAGAATATACTTAGCCAGAAGTGATGGACACTCATAATTTATCCTTGAGACTGCTATCCAATAAGTTGAAACTAGCTATATCCCTACCTGGGAGAAAGACTCTAATAACTCTCGAGAATTGTAACTCTATTAGAGTTACTTAGCCAGAAATGAAGGACACTCATGACTTTCCTGTGACTCAGAATGACTTAAAAAAATAATAACTTTTTACAAAGTTGGACAGTAAGGATATGGGAGGATGAAAGAGATTGAATGGGATAAATCTCATTACATTAAGAGGTACAAAAGACCTATTGCAAAAGAAGGGAAGAGATGAGAACCACCTGAATCAGACTTGGCTTAAAGTTAATTTACACACTTTCAGTTAAGCTAAAAATCTTGTCTTACCTTTCAAGTATTAAAAGGAGAAAAGGGGATGGGGGACAGGGAGGGGGAGAAAAAGGGGAGCTAACAGAAGGAAGGGAAGGAAGAAGGAGAAAAGGGAAAGGGGAAATAAAGGGGAAGGGGGGTTGATATAGGAGGGTAAACACATTGAAAGTGGCAGTATTCAGAAACAAAATACTGGGGAATATGGATAAAGTGAAAAAAGGGGAAAAATACAATCAGTGGGAAGATAAAATGGAGGGCAATAAAGAGTTAGTAATTATAACTTTGAATGTGAATGGGATGAACTCTCCCTTAAAACATAAGTGAATAGCAGAGTGGATTAAAAACCAGAATCCTACAATATGCTGCTTACAAGAAACCCATTTGAAGCAGAGAGATACATACAGAATAAAGGTAAAAAAGTTGGAACAAAATATATTTTACATCAGCTGAAGTGAAAAAAGCAGGGATAGCAATCCTTATCTCAGACAAAGCAGCTGCAAAAATAGCATTAAAAGAGATGAGGAAGGAAACTTTATCCTCCTAAAAGGTACCATATACAATAAAGTAATTTCAATACTAAATATGTATGTACCCAATGGTACAGCATCCAAATTCTTAGAGGAAAAGTTGAAAGAACTACAGGAAGATATAGACAGCAAAACTCTACTAGTAGGAAACCTCAACCTCCTGCTCTCAGATTTAGATAAATATAAAATAAACAAGAAAGAAGTTAAGGAGCTAAATGGATAGTTAGAAAACCTAGATATGATAGACATATGGAGGAAATTGAATGGGGATAGAAAGGAATATATTTTTTTCTTGCAATACATGGCACTTACACAAAAATTGACCATGTACTAGGGTATAAAAGCCTAATGATCAATTGCAGAAAAGGAATAGTGAATACATCTTTCTCAGATCATAATGCAATCAAAATCATATGAAATATTGGGCCAGGGACATATAGACCCAAAACTAATTGGAAACTAAATAACCTCATTTTAAAGAATGAGTGGATCAAACAACAAATTATACAAAGAATTAATTATTTCATTCTAGATAGTGACAATAATGAAGCAACATACCAAAACTTATGGGATTCACTCAAGGTGCCTATCAGAGGATATATTATATCTTTAAATGCTTACATGAATATATTAGAGAAAGAGGAAATCAATGAATTAAATATGCAACTAAAATATTAAAGGAAGACAAATTAAAAGCCCCCAATTAAATATCAAATTAGAAATTCTCTTTTTTTAAAGTTTTTGCAAGGCAAATGAGGTTAAGTGGCTTCACCACACAGCTAGGTAATTATTAAGTGTCTGAGGCTGGATTTGAACTCAGATACTCCTGACTCCAGGGCCGGTGTTCTATCCACTGTGCCACATAGCCACCCCCAAATTAGAAATTCTAAAAATTAAAGGAGAAATTAATAAAAAAAAAGCAAGAAAACTATTGAACTAATAAATAAAACTGAGTTGTTTTTTTGAAAAAAAAAATAAAATTGATAAACTCAGGTCAATTTGATTTAAAAAAAAGAAAGAAGAAAACCAAATTGCTAGTATAAGAAATGAAAAAGGTAAAATCACCACCAATGAGGAGGAAATTAAAGTAATAATTCAGAATTATTTTGCCCAACTCTATGTCAATAAGTTTGACAATCTAAGTGAAATAGATAAATATTTACAAAAATATAAATTTCCCAGGTTAAATGAGGAAGAAATTAAACACCTAAATAATCTTATCTCAGAAAAAGAAATTCATCAAGCCATTATTGAACTCCCTAAGAAAAAATCTCTAGGACCAGATGGATTCACAAGTGAATTCTATCAAACATTTAAGGAACAATTGGTTCCAATTCTATATAAACTGTTTGGAAAAATAGGTGAAAACGGAACTCTGTCAACTCTTTCTATGATACCAATATGGTGCTGATATCTAAACCAGGAAGAGTTAAAACAGAGAAAGAAAATTATAGACCTATCTCCCTGATGAATATAGATATACAAATCTTAAATAAAATCTTTAATAAATTATGACCAAGTAGGATTTATCCCAGGAATGCAGGGTTGTTCAAAATTAGGAAAACTGTTAGTATAATTAATTTATCAATAACAAACCTATCAGAAATCATATGATTATATCAATAGATGCTGAAAAAGCTTTTGTTCCTATGTTCCTAGAGAGCATAGGAACAAATGGATTGTTCCCTAGAATAATAAGCAATATCTATCTGAAGCTATCAATAAAATACCTGGGAGTCTACCTGCCAAGGAAGACTCAATAACGTTTTGAAAACAATTACAAAACACTTCTTACACAAATAAAATCAGATTTAAATAATTGGGGAAACATCAAGTGCTCATGTATAGGCCAAACTAATATAATAAAAATGACAATTCTACCAAAATTAAACTACTTGTTTAGTGCCATACTTATCAAAATTCCAAAAAATTACTTCAATGAGTTAGGAAAAATTGTAAGTAAATTCATATGGAGAAATAAAAAGTCAAGAATTTCCAGGGATTCAATGAAAAAAAAGTGTAAAAGAAGGTAGCTTAGCCTTAACAGATCTAAAATTATATTATAAAACATCAGTCATCAAAATTGTCTGGTACTGGCTAAGAAATAGAATGGTGGATCAGTGGAATAGACTAGGTGCAATAACAGGACATGATTATAGTAATCCGCTGTTTGATAAACCCAAAGAGTTCAGCTATTGGGATAAAAACTCTCTCTTTGATAAAAACTGTTGGGAAAATTAGACGTTAGTATGAAAGAAATATGTATTAGACCAACACCTCATTACCTTATACCAAAAGAAGATCAAAATGGATACAGGATTTAGACAAAAAAAACAACAAGATTATAGAAGATCAAGGAGTAGTTTACCTGTCAGATCTATGGAACGGGAAGCAATTTATGACCAAGGAAGAGATGGAGAACATCATTAAAAACAAACTAGATAACTTTGATTACATTAAATAAAAAACCTTTTTCAAAGACAAAAGCACTGTAACCAAGATCAAAACAAATGTAGCAAATTGGGAAACAATTTTTACAATAGTATTTATGGCAAAGGATTCATTTCTAAAATACACAGAGAACTGAGTCAAATTTTCAAAAAACCAAGCCATTCCCTAGTTGACAAATGGTCAAAGGATATGCAAAGGCAATTTACAGCTGAGGAAATCAAAGAGATCCTTAGTCATATGAAAAATTTCTCTAAATCATTACTTATTAGAGAAATGCAAATTAAAGCATCTCTGAGGTACCACCTCATACCTCTCAGACTGGCCATTATGACCAGAAAGGACAATGATTAATGTTGGAAGTGATGTCGGAAATCTAGGGCACAATGTATTGTTGGTGGAGCTGTGAACTCATCCAACCTTTCTGGAGAGCAATTTGGAATTATGCCCAAAAGGCAGCAAAAATGTGCATACCCTTTGATCCAACAATACCACTACTGGGTCTGTAGCCTGAAGAGATTATGAAAAAGGGTAAAAACATCACTTATTGTACAAAAATATTCATAGCTGCCTTGTTTGTGGTGGCAAAGAATTGGAAATTAAATGAATGTTTCAATTGGGGAATGGCTTAACAAACTGTGGTATATATATTTGTCTTGGAACACTATTGTTCTATTAGAAACCAGGAGGGATGGGAATTCAGGGAAGCCTGAAAGGCCTTGCATGAACTGATGCTGAGCAAGATGAGCAGAACCAGAAAAACACTGTACACCCTAAGAGCAACATGAGAGTGATGATCAACCTTAATGGATTTCCTCATTCCATCAGTATAACAATCAGGCACAATTTGGGGCTATCTATGATGGAGAATACCATCTGTATCCAGAGAAAGAACTATGGAATTTGAACAAAGACCAAAGACTATTTATTACCTTTAATTAAAAAAACCATTATGTTATTATGTAATTTTGCTCTTATACTTTATTTATATACATATTCAGGATATGATTTCTCTTTCAACACATTCAACTTAGATCAGTCTATACCAAGGTAATGTTGTAAAGACTAACAGACTGCCTACTTTGGGGGTTGGGGGCAGGGAAGTAAGAATGGGGGAAAAATTTTAAAACTCAAAATAAATAAAATGACTTTATCTCAAAGAATTGTTATGATAATCAAATGAGATAAATACAAGGTTTCGTTAGAATCAATTGTTAAATTTTCAGTGTGTGCACTTAACTGTGGACATTGTTAGTTGTTACAGATTAGAGCTGATGTTTTTGTTTTTGTTGATTGTCTTGATTTAAGAAAGTGATGGAGAAAATATTAATTATACAGATTAAACTTAATAGCATATTGAGTGTACCTTGTTTCTAGAGCCAGTTGGCTGTTAAATACTTACCTGCATATTATTGCATATATGAAAATTATTTTGCAAACTTCAAAGAACTATGTAAATATTACCCATTTATTATTATTATAAGAACTAGTCTTCACTGAATACTTCCACATATATTATCACATTTGATCTTCCCAAGTATTATTATCCCTACTTTTCAGATAATAGGAACTGATACTTACAGGTTGACTTTCCTAAGACCATAAGACTTTAGTATATTGTAAGGCCAAGAATCTTAAGCAGATCTCCTAATACTAAGTATTTATTCCACTATTCCATGTCACCTCTCTGAAAGGAATGTGATCCTCTCTACTTGGATCTACTTGCAATATTGCTGAGTAAGTACTTCAGTGGACTTGGAGCGATTAACTTTATAATGACAATAAGAAGGAAAGATACCTAAGGAAATAGAAAAGTAATTCAAATTTGTACAACACTTTAAGATTTAGAAAGCACTTTCCTTATAATAATCCTATGATGTAGTAGGGCAAGTGTATTTTTTCAGAAAGACCAAGACTCTGATAAATTAAATGACTGTCCAAGGTCACACAGCCAGGCAGTATCAGAGCTAGGATTTGAATCAAGTCTCCAGACTCCAAATTCAATACTCTTTCCATTATACTACTTTTCTAAGATACCAGCAAAATGGTGGACCTTAGTTTGTTCCATTTGGTTCCCTCAGAAGTTATATTTGAACCCATTTCTAATCTGTTAATACTAATTTTCCAGGGAGGGAGAGCCATCCTTTACCTCAGTAAAGGTGTTAATTATACCTTCCAACTTGACAGAGTGTTTTCCATGATAGTGGGAGGATGAATAAATGCTTGGAGACACTTTGGGTTTGGTTTTGCTTACACATCTATGTACTGCCCACACAACTGCCTTACAAATTCCATCTTCAGGGTTTTCTTTGGCAGGATTGGCGGGGGTGTTCATTTGTTTCCTTGGTTCTTTATTCTATGGGAGTTTAGAGCTGTCAATGTTGACATGCTTTTGCCCTAGCAGCCAAAGGACACTCATGTAAATTCTTCTGATATGATCCAGTTACTGGCAAAGAATAGACATTTAGGTTAGGTTTATTTATTTACTAAATTATTGAGGGAAAACAAGGTGATGTTTTGTCTATTTGTATCTATTTAAACAATCTATTTCCCTGGCGATCCATAGATTTATATTTTTAAGGTGAGAAGGCAATCCAGTCTTTTTTCCTAAGTTTCTTTCCCATGATTATTGGTCCTGGTAGATAGTTCAAGAACTGCACTGGCATCCATGAAATAATGATAATGATGAGGAGGATTATGAGGATGATTATTAGAATTTATATAGAAACTACTATGTACCAGGTAAAGGTAGCGATATGTCTCATTGAATACAGAGCTGAACCTGGAGTCAGGAAGACCCGAGTTCAAATCCAGTCTCAGACACTTACTAGCTGTATGACCTTGGGTGAGTCTGTTTGTCTTAATCCAATAGGGAAGGAAGTAGAAAATCATTTTAGTATCTTTGCCAAGAAAATTCCATGAACAGTGTGATCTATGGGGTCACAAAGAATCAGACATAACTGAACAATTTCTAGGTACCGTGCTAGTACTTTACAACTATTATCTCACTTGATTTTCACAATAGCCCTAGGACTTTCTTCTAATTTTAAAGTTTAAGGAGTCATTTTTCAGTTGAGGAAACTAAGGCAAACAGAGGTTAAGTAACTAGCCCTGGATCATATAGCTAGTGAATATCCGAAGTCCGATTTGAACTCTGGTCTAATTGACTTCAGGCCTAGTGCTCTTATCTATTCACTGCACCACTTGGATGTCTCATTATTAAAAGTACCAGAGGGGTGGAGCCAAGATGGCAGCAGGAGAAGAGCCTCTCTTAGGTGCTCTCTCCAAAATATTTCAAAAACCTTAAAATTATGATTCTAGTTAAATTTTTGAGAGACAAAACCCACAGAAAGTCCAGTGAGGCAATTCTCCAGCACAAGGTAACCTGGAAAATAGTGGAAAAACTGTTCCACAGGGTTAGAGGGGAAGCCTGCCAGAGTGAAAGAACTTCAGCCTCCTGGGAACATCTGCAGGGCACCTGGGGGGCACCCCCCCAGCAACAGAAGCAATTTCCTGATCTGTACCCCAGGGAGCGCCAAGCACAACTTGGAAGATCAGCAGGGGGACCTCTGACAGAGAAAGTGAAAAGCCAGGCCCTCAATGAAGCCATGGCACTCTGCAAAGCCCAGGCCCTCAGTGAGGCTGCTTCACTCAGCCCTGTGGCACTCAGCACAGCTGTGGCAGCCTAGATCCAGGAAACAAAAGCTGGCCTGTGATGTCACCCAGCAGGAGTCTCCAGGCAGCTACACCCTGAGTGCTCAGGGAGTGGAGTGAGACTTCCAAGGTCTGTCCTCTGTCCTTGAAACAGGACTCTAGGGTTATGACCACATTCAGATCCTGGCCACAGTCTAGGCCCCACATAGAGCAGGGATCCCCCCACCCAGTCCCGTGGAAGAGGGGTGAGCTTGTGGTCATTCACAGACCAGGAGAGCAGTCAGAGCCTCACACATTGAGGTCCTTGTGGGAGTGTCCCAATAAAATTCAAAAGCTCAGGAAGAACCCCAAAACCAGGCACATGCTGGGGAAATGAGTAAACAGAAAAAAGGAACCAGACCATTGACAATTACTTTGTCTATGATCCCATGGAGGATCAAAGTACTCAATCTGAAGATGAGAAAGTCTAAGTTCCTTCATTTAAAAACTCCAAGAAATATAGAAATTGGACTTGGGCTATGACAGAGCTCAAAAAAGATTTTGAAAATCAAGTAAGGGAAATAGAAGAAAAATTGGGGAAAGAAATGAGAGTGATGCAGAAAAAAACATGAAAACGAAGCCAGCAGCTTAGTCAAGGAGATCCAAAAAAATGCTGAAGAAAATAATATGTTAAAAACCAGCTTAGGTCAAATGGATAAAACAGTTCAAAAAGTTATTGAGGAGAAGAATGCTTTAAAGAAGCAGAATTGGCCAGATGGAAAAGGAGATAAGAAAGCTCTCTGAGGAAAACAAATTCTTTAGATGTAGAATGGAGCTAAAGGAAACTGATGACTTTGTGAGAAATCAAGACACAATAGTTAAACATCAAAAGAATGAAAAATTAAAAGAAAATGTGAAATATCTCTTTGAAAAAACAACTGATCTGGAAAACAGATTCAGGAAAGATAATTTAAAAATTATTCTGATAGGGAGTGACTAGGTGGCACAGTGGATAGAGCACCATCCCTGGAGTCAGGAGTACCTAAGTTCAAATCTAGCCTCAGACACTTAACAATTACCTAGCTGTGTGGCCTTGGGCAAGCCACTTAACCCCATTTGCCTTGCAAAAAATAAAACCTTAAAAAATTATTGCAATACCTGAAAGTCATGATCAAGAAAAGAACCTTGACCTTATTTTTTAAAGAATTCCTATAGGAAATTGCCCTGATATCCTAGAACCAGAGGGTAAAATAGAAATTGAGAGAATCCTCTGATCTCCCCCAAAAAGAGATCCAAATCCACCCCTCCCCAGGAATATTATAGCCAAGTTCAGCCAGAAGGACACAATTCAAATATCGTGGAGCTGCAGTCAGGATCACACAGAACATAGCAGCAAGTACATTAAGGGCCCATGGGGCTTGGAATATAATATTTCAGAAGGCAAAAGAGCTTGGAATGCAACCAAGAATCAACTGCCCAGCAAAACTGAACATCCTCTTCTAGGGGGGAAAAGATGGACTTTCAGTGAAACAGGGGAATTTCAAATGTTCCTGTTGAAATGACTGGAGCTGAACAAGAAGTTTGACCTTTAAGGACAGGACTCAGGTGAAGCATAGAGAGTGAAGGAGAAGGATATATTAATGATGATAAACTGCATGGAAAAATGATACTGATAATACTCATATGGACTTTCTCATTTAATAGAGCAGGAAGAACAAGTTTTTATAGATGAAGCACAGGAGAGAGCCGAATTTGAAGACATAATATATGGTAAAAAATGGAGTCAATGGCTAAAAGGGAAATGTAATGGGAGTAAGAGAAAGGAAAGGTGGAATAGGCTAAGATATTTCATATAAAAGATATTTTTTTTTGCAATGAGCTTTTGCAATAGTATGGAAGGGGGGGAAGGCCCTGAAAGGGGAATGAGGGAACCTTCACTCTCATTAGAAATGGCTCAGAGAGGAAACAACATATGCCCTCAATTAGGGTATAGATATCTAGAGAGAAAAAAGGAGAGAAGGGAGATGGGGGAAGTGGGGGGATATAGGTGATAGAGGAGAAGGTAGATCATAGGAGAGAATAGTCAGATATAACATTTTCTTTTTTACTTTTTTTTCAAGGTACTGGGTTTGGGTGGCTTGTCCAGGACCATGGGGCTGGGTGGTTGCTGGATCTCTGGGGTGGTATGTGAGCTTGGGGCCTCTTGGCCCCAGGACCAGTGCTCTGTCAGCTGTTGACATTCAGCTACCCTACAGCACATTTTAGAAGAGGGACAGAGTGAAAGGAGAGAGAAAATATAGTATATGGTAGTGGGGAGGTGGAGTTGCAATCAACAACAGCAATTGTGGAAAAATATGGAAGTAACTTCTGTGATGGACTTACGATAAAGAATGTGATTCACTTGAGACAGAGCTGAAGGTATCAGAACAGACTGAAGCATATTTTTTTCTCTTACTTTTACTTTATTTCTCATGAGGTTTTATATTTTTGTTGGGGAGGGGGTGTTACATTTATTCTTAAAGAAGAATATTTTAGTAATGTGTAAATAAAAACAATAAAGAAGAGAAAAAAGTATCAGAAAACAGTTTCCATAATACTAATTGAATTCTCAATGGAGCACTTCTGCTACAAAGGGACAAAATCTAACCATAAGAATATCTGCCAGAGTGGTGGTCTTTCCTGGTTAACGGAATAACTTAAGAAATCATGGATTCATCTAAGTAATGATGAATTCACTGAGTTGGATTTCTATTATATGAAACTATCACTTCAGAAGCATCTCTACCCTCTTCAAGTCAGCAGCTAAAATTCAATTTAGAAATGGTTCTATCCTTTCACTGTGAATTCATTCAAAATTTATTTATTAAGCACTTATTTGCTAATCAATAGGAAAAAAGAACACAATATTATCATCATTTTGGGGGGATTTTTGTAAGACAATGGAGTTAAGTGACTTGTCCAAGGTCACACAGCTAAGTAAGTATTAAGTATCCAAGGCTGGATTTGAATTCAGGTCCTCCTGATTCCAGGGCCAGTGCTCTATCAACTGTACCACCTAGCTCTTCCAGTTGTCATAATTTCAAGGAGCTCACAATCTAATAAGTAGTCTCACTGATAAGTGGAATAGTAGTGAAATCTTGGAGAGTTAGATGGAGAATGAAGTATGTCCAATCTTCAAAAATGGAAGGAAGTCATCCCTGGGAGAAAGAGGATGGCACAGAAGAAATAAATTTCAGGTTGAGAAAGCTCCAAGTGATAAATTGTGGGATGAGAGAGCAGCTGAATCCAGAGGAATCCAAAACATCATCAGATAGAGAATGAAGCAAAGCTGACCAGGGTTTGTCCCCAAAATGGAAGTCCTAGAAAGAATTCAACAATGGAAGAAAGGTCAAAAATTGGAGAGGATAAGAAGGCTTCCGTTGTTGAGAGATATTCAAGGATGAGAAGGACTTTGAATCTAGGAGAGTAGAAACACAGATGGAGAGGGCCTTCATTCCCCTCCTTTTTTTCTTCTTTCCTTTTTTTTAAAGCATAATTCATGACTTTTGGTTTATATCACAGTTATTTACAGGTATACCTCCCATTCCTAATGGTGAACCCTACAATGTCATCACATTACTATCAAGGTAGGGTTGCAAAGAAAACAGGTGAACAATTTTCACAACTTTCCTTAAGTGATCAACTAAGTTGTCATACTTTATATGTTTGTACTGATTCTGATTCTTGCTCAGTTCTCTGTAGCTTATTCCAGCTCTATGGCCTATTAAGCCCCTTAGCCTTTATATCATGTGATATTTGAATAATGGCAATCGATTGTTAAATATTGTGAAGTACTGTGGCTCCTACAAAGAAGTAAAAACAATTTTATCTTTTAGAATCATAGATCTAGAATTGGATGGAATTTAGATGTAATCCAATCTAATCCTGTGTTTTTACTTATAGTGAAATTGAGACCTGGGAGGTTAAACAATTCTTTAAATATTGTGGTCTAGATTTGAACTCAGGTCCAGTGACAATCAATTCAGTGCCCTCTTCACTGCTTCCAGATGCCTTCTTGAAGATTACAATCCAGATGGTAGGAAGACATTGATAAGCAAAGAGTTAGCCAACAAAAGGAGCATTGGGTAGTGGACAGCACACTACATTAGCTCTTAAGGAACCCAAGTTCTGGTCCCAATGCTAACTTTTAGTGACTGTGACTGTGGGCAATTTAATGGTTGGGAGAAAGGATAAGATAGAAAAAGACAGGATTTTTCTTAATTTTCTTTTATTAAGAGTGTGTAAAGAAATTGTGGAGATAAATCTATGGTGTATTGCTGGTTCAAAGGGTACTGGGCCTATTTCTAAAGATGATTAGGGGAAAAAAGAAAAGGACTTATAAGTACTAAAATATTTGTTATAGTTCTCTTTGTGGTGGCAAAGAACTGGATATAACAAGAATGTCCATCAATTGGATTTTGGCTGAACCAGTTGTGTTATATTATTGTGATGGAATACTAATGTGCTTTACGAAGTGATGAGCTTGGGCAACTGGGTGACACAGTGGATAGAGCTCTGTCCCTGAAGTCAGGAGGACCTGAATTCAAATCTGACCTCAGACACTTAATAATTGCTTAGCTGTGTGACCTTGGACAAGTCACTGAAGCCCATGCCTCACAAAAACAAAAAAAAACAGTGATGAGCTCATTGATCTAGAAAAACATGGATGGAGTTGCATAAAATAATGAAGAGCAAAATGAACAGAACCAAGAGAATGTTGCATATGGTAACAGCAATATTGTTTTAAAAACAATTTTGAGTGAATAAATCATTTTCACAATTATAAATAACAAATTAAATACAATGGACTATCTGGATCCAAAGAAAGAAATGATAAATAGAGGTATGTATGGAATGAGTTTACATGTATATATCTATATATGAATGCACATACATGCCATAAAAATATATATATATATACAAATACATGTTTTATATATATATATATGTATGTATACATACATACATATATATATATATATATATATATATATATATATGAATTTGTGTTTAATGATAGGGTGAAGGAGGGGAGAGAAGAAAAAAGGAACAAAGAAATTTACATGATAACTATTATATATTTAAAAGGAATAGCATAATAGATTTATACTTTCAGGTATAATTATCTTTTTTATTATACTATGTTAGAGAGATATTTGTTTTTATTCCATAAATTAAAAATAAAATAAACAGAAATTTAAAAATCAATCTATGACTGTGGACCAGAAAAACTGGTGAATCTGGAGAGGTGTGAGGTAAACCCTTACACTCCTACAACTTTAACCAGGACTCCTGCATTATAAACAAAGAAACTGTGCTTCAGACCTGGGGGCAGTTTGGGTTAATTTTGCTACTATGCTGATTAATCTGAGACCCAACTGTAGGTCCTTTGGGCAAGGAGCATATGAAAGCAGTTTTTAGATCTTTTGGTAGGGAGTTCCTGAGACCCCAGGGGACCTTCTTACTGTTTTTAGTTTTCTCATCCAACAGCTTTTACTTGCTTTAATATCTGTGAACTACTTTTCAGTCACTCTGTGAACTGCTTTTACTTAGGAGAATTTGTATATATTTTTTTTTATTAAAAAGATTAATTATTTGAACCCTTAGGCTCTGTGTGATCCATTATCCTCGACCTTGAAACTACCAGAACAATTGATGAAGAGGGTTGGATATAACCTAATGACTTCTCTTTGAAAACAACAAAAACTATGGGGGGGGGGGGGGCAGCAAGAAGATGATAGGGAAGGAATAGTGGTTTCCTAGCCCTCAGTGACCAGTCCAGCAATGATAAAGGTGGTTGACACTTGAACCATGTCCCAGGCATTTGCAAAAGTAGTCTGGGATCAATTTGTGGGGGGAACTTTATTATGTAGGCCAGTTGTATCAATTCAAAGAGAAACAGATCTTTGTGGTAGCAAATTGACTTAGAAAACCATAAATTAGCATTATCCCTGTTGCATTTTATTTTAGCTTACTTTGTTGAATATTTTCCAATAACATTTGAATCTGATCATGTATTCACTGAGGAGTTTTATGGGTAGGTTATGGTTTTGACAACTTTAATATTGGTTATGCTGTCTTTCCTTTGGATAGAGCTTTATTAATAAAGTACAATTCAATATTTTATTCTTAAACAGCTCTGTGAAGTAGGCAAGGTGTCATTATTAGGCCAATTAACATATAGGGAAATGAATCTAGACAGAGCAAATTGGTTATTGGACTGTAAGAGTATGAATTTAAGTCCATGAACTAGTTACTTAACTTCTCATCTATATCTATATTTATATCTATATTTATATCTATATCTATACCTATCTCTATCTCTATCTAATATCTATCTCTATCTCTATCTATCTATATATCTATATGGATGGTATATAGAACAACAATAATAATTAGGGCAGCTAGGTGGCAGAATGGATAGAGCACTGGCCCTGGAGTCAGAAGGATCTGAGTTCAAATCCTGACTTAGACACTTAATAATTACCTAGCTGTGTGGCTTTGGGCAAGTCACTTAACCTCATTGTCTTACAAAAAGCAACCCCCCCCCCCCCCCCCAGTAATAATTACAGAGTATAAACCCTCAAATCATTTGTTTTAGGAGAAACATTCCAAATAGTTGCATTTACTAAAACTACTCATCTCCTTTTTTATGACAGGGATCTGTAAACTATGGTCTATAGGCATTAAAAAAGAATACTTTATTTATTTGCAAATGGAAAAGCCATTCCTAGCTCCCAGGATGAACAAAAACAGATCCTTGGGTCTTAGTTTGCTGACTTCTGTTCTAAAAGAAGAGAATCATTCTCATTTAACTGATAAGCTTATTCAATAGTTACTAGCCACCTGGAATTTAACAAATTTCCCAGAAAACAATTCTGTATTTGCCTTAGGAATTTATTAATTTATGTCTATTTCTCCCTACTTCACTCATCTTGAGTGCCATATATGTGTTTACATTTTAAAAATTACATAATAAATGTATATTATCACCAGAAAAATAATGAATTTTGTTTATCTTATTTTTTATTTATCTTTATTTTACCTTATATATTCAGGGAATTCTGTAAAAATTCATCTGAGATACCACATGTTTCCTGCTTCCTTCTCATTTGTTTTTGCACTCTTGTAGTACATAGTAGTTTTCATTTCTTCCAGTATTGCATATAATAAATTACAAATCAATATTTCCATAGATGAGATACATAACAGAATTTTTTAGCAGTCCCCATTCCTGGGCAAGCCAAGCACCTTTAGGTGATGGATAATAAAATATTGTCATTTAATATACTTCTAGCACTTTGTGGTAATTAGATTACTTTTAAAGCATTGTTTAGCAAGTTGATTTTGCAAATGATTTCACATAGTTTGAATCAGATGATCTAAATTGCATTTCATTCTAGAGCTTTTAGGGGGGCTATTATTTCATTTCACATGCCAGATACTTGATATAAGCTTTCAGGATTCTTAAATTTGCTTCTGCAATCATTTGAATTGGTATACTGCCCCTTAAGGACTTTCGATCCCTAAAAATCTGCCACTTACCTGAGGCAGCAAAGTATCATGGGCAGCAAGGATTCATTGATTGTGGAGTAAGGAAGGGCTCCAAATTCCATATTTCACACATACCATTGTGGCACAGTATATAGAATGTTGGGTATAGATTTAGGAAGACCTGAGTTCAAATCTGACCTCAGACATTTACTTGCTGTGTGACAATGGGTAAGTCACTTACCTCAGTTTCCTCATCTGTGAAATGAGCTAGAGAAAGAAATGGCAAACCACTTTAGAATCTTGGTCAAGAAAACATTAAATGGGATAATAAAGAA
This sequence comes from Macrotis lagotis, assembly GCF_037893015.1. Taxonomy (NCBI): domain Eukaryota; kingdom Metazoa; phylum Chordata; class Mammalia; order Peramelemorphia; family Peramelidae; genus Macrotis; species Macrotis lagotis. Next base: position 229,005,001 of record NC_133661.1, on the reverse strand, counting down.
TCAGACATGATCACAGAACCACAATAGCCCTGGATAAAATAATTTTATTTTTAGAGTTGAACCACTATATTTTTGTATTATGATTCCTTTTCCTCTTCCTTTGATCCCTTTGGGTACAACTGATTATTTGTAACATGATATTGTAGACCAGGAACTGGAATTCTATGAGATAATACTTTCTCTCTTTTTCTCCCTTCCACTTCCATAACACCAGACACACTATTACAAGCAAGTTAGTTATGGTACAGGCCTGGGGTAGCTGAGGTTAGTATTGCCCCTAGAGGGCACTTAATAAATGTTTTATAACAGCTTTTTTTCATGGTAGCCAAGAAATTGAAACTAAAAGAATTTCCTCCTATTGGAGAATGACTAAACAAATTGTTCTATATGAATATAATAGAATATTATTGTGGTATAAGAAAAGATAATATAGTCTCAGAAGAAACTGAGAAAAATATGAAGTGATTCAGAGTAAAGTAAACAGAATCAGGAGAACAATGTACACAATGATGACATATAATATGAGTAGTAAATTTGAAAAACTTCAAAACTGATTAATGCAATTACAAACTATAAGTCCAAATAATGAAGATGAAATAAACTATTCACCATTTGCAAGAGAGGGGATGAATTTAAGATGCAGAAATAGATATATATTCTTGGATACACCCAATGTAAGAATTTATTTGACTGGACTATGTACATATTTATGTTTTTAGTTCTTGTTTAATGTACTCAATAAGGGAGTAGTGAGAAAGTCAGATCATAAAAAAAGAAAGTAAAGAAGCTGAAAAATGACTGTGTCATTTAAGCCACCATATTTTGAGAAACTGTTGATGTTATTAATATGGATATTTTATGTTATAAGCATCTGTTATTTTTATTTTGTGTTAATATATTAACAAAAATGTTTTCATTAAAATTAATATGGAAAAAATTATTTACTTTTGGTTTACTTTTAATTTTTAAGTTAATAATGTCCAAGTGTTTTCTTTATACTTAGGTTCAATTACAAAAGGTATGCTCTTTTTAAAGTAGCACTCAATTTTTACCTTTCAGGGTATATTCCAATATTTCCTTTGATTTCTTATTAATATGGAAAATCCTGATGGATGACCCTGAAATATAAAAGGTTTTTTACCTTCATATCTGTAAATTTTGCTGTTTAATATTGTAATTCTTATGCTAGACTACACTTTTCTGGACAAATTAGGGTTTAACTTCCCTAGGTTTCTTTCTGTTGGTATTCAAGAGGTCTCTCAATCTGCATTTTATATTTGCTTCCAATTACTGGGAGAAATTTTCTGCTATGATTTGCTGAAGAATTCATATTTATACCAAATTATCATGGTGTATTTCTGGGAGACTAACAATTCTTTTTTTATTTTATTACAATAATTTTACTGTAAGAGTAATCATAAACCTCCCTCCTCCCCAAAAAAGATGAGTGAGAGAGAATAGTCAGAGTGAAAGGAAAAAAAAGTGTACTTCAGTCTGTGTTCACATTCCAATGGCTCTGTCTCTGGAATGAGTTGCCATCCCCATCATAGCCACCAGAGAAGTTACTTCAATATTTTTCCCACAGTTACTATCACTAGCTGTATTTCCCTCCACTCTATTGCTCCCCACTCTCATCTATTCCACTCTCTCTCCTTTCACCCTGTCCCTGTTCAGAAGTGTGTTGTATCTGAGTACCCTCTCCCACAATCTTCCCTCTCTTCCTTCACCTATTCCTCCCTTCCCTCCCCTTCATTCACCCTTATCCCATCCCTTTCCTCTCATTGTTTTCTAGGGTAAAAGATAGATTTCTATACCTTATTAAGTGTGTATGTTATTTCTTCTCTGAGCCAATTCTGATGAGAATGAAGGCTCATTCATTCCCCCCTCACCTTCCCCCCTTTTGCTCTAAGCTTTTTCTTGACTCTTATGTGAAATATCTTCTTCCTCTACTTTCTCTTCCTCCCAGTACCTTCCTTTATCACGCACTGACTCCATCTTTTTACTATATTATACCATTATATTCTGCTCCTTCCTGTGCCTTGTCTATACTCCTTCTAACTGCTCTGATAAATTAGAAGGTTCATGCGAGTTATCAGTATCTTCTTCCCATGCAGTAATACAAGCAGATCAACATCATTAAGTTCCTCATAATTAGTCCTTGTTCACCCCCTCTATGGTCCCCCTGAGCCCTGTACTTGGAGATCAAACTTTCTTTTCAGTTCTGGTTGTTTCAATAGGAAAGTTTGAAAGTCCCCTATTTCATTGAAAATCCATCTTTTCCCCTGAAAGAAGAGCAGTTTTGCTGGGTAGTAGATTCTCAGTTATAAATCAATATCTTTTGTCTTCCAGAATATCATATTCCAAGCCCTAAGAGTCCTTAATGTAGATATTGCCAGATCCTGTGTAATCCTGACTATAGAGTCACAGAGGTTGAATTGCTTGTTTTTGGCAGTTTTTAGTATTTTATCTTTTATTTGGGAGTTTTGTATTTTGGCTATAATATTCCTGGAAATTTTTCTTTTGGGATCTCTTTCAGGAGGTGATTGATGAATTCCCTCAATTTCTATTTTACCCTCTACTTCTAGAATCTCAGTGCAATTTTGCTGTATTATCTCTTGAAAAATGAAGTCTAAGGGGTGGCTAGGTGATGTAGTGGATAAAGCACTGGCCCTGGAGTCAGGAGTACCTGGGTTCAAATCCAGTCTCAGACACTTAATAATTACCTAGTTGTGTGGCCTTGGGCAAGTCACTTAACCCTGTTTGCCTTGCAAAAAATAACTAAAAAAAAAGAAAAAAGAAAAATGAAGTTTAGGCTCTTTTCTTGGTCATGACTTTCAGGTAGCCCAATAGTTTTAAAATTATCACTTCTGGATCTGTTTTCAAGGTCAGTTGTTTTTCCAACGAGATATTTCACATTTTCTTCTAATTTTTGTGTTTTTTTGGTATGGTTTCATTTTTTCCTGAATTCTTTCAAAGTCATCGGTTTCCTTTAGTTCCATTCTGCATTTGAAAGAGTTATTTTTTGGGGGAGTTTTTTTAATCTCCTTTTCCAGCTGGCCAATTCTGCTTTTTAAGGCATTCTTCTCCTCATTTGCCTTTTGTGTTGCTTTTTTTCCATTTAGCCTAAACTGGTTTTTAACACATTATTTTCTTTAGTATTTTTTTGTATTTCTTTCACCAAGTTGCTGATTTGATTTTTATGATTTATGTACATCCCTCTCATTTCTCCTCCCAATTTTTCCTCTACCTCCTTAACTGTTTTTCAAAGTCTTTTTTGAGCTCATCTATAGCCTGAGCCCATTTTCTATTTCTCTTGGAAGTTTTGGATACAGAATCTTTGATTTTGTTATCATCTGGGTATGTTTTTTGCTCCTCTATGGGACCAAAGTAATTTTCTATAGTTAGATTCTTCTTTTTCTGTCATTTGTTCATTTCCTCAGTCTGTGACTGATTAACTATACTTCCAAGGCTTTTGGGGAATTTTGGGAAACTCCCACTGGGACTTCAATTCCTCCAAGGTTTTATGAAAGGTTCTGACTGCTCTCTTGCCTGTGTTCAGGCCTTCCTTTCTTCCCTGGAGCTGTGAGGAGGGACCCTGCTCTGCTCTGCTATGGTGGTGTTGTGGAGACCCAGACTGCAACTTGGATATGAGTGTGGGAAAACAGCTGAATCCTGCCCCAGAGAGAGCAACCACTGCAATCTCCCTTGACCCCCCTTACCATCTATGGGCTGAGAGCTCTGGATGTGTTGGGTGACTCTGCCAACTCTGCTGAAGTTTCTCACCACAGGGCTGCTCTGCGGCCTGAGCTGGGATCCTCACTCAATCTGGTATGGCAGAGTACTCTCACCACCCCTTCCAGCTGTCCCTGATGATCCCTGGGCCAAGAGGTCTGGAAACCTCCCCTTCTGCCATGGATCCAGGCACCAGGCCCAGCCATGCTGTGACTGTGCTGTGGATTTTTCCAACTGCTGGTCCCAGTGGAACAGACCTTTCCTGCAGAACTTCTAAGTTTTCTTGGACTGGGAAATTGTATCACTCAGTCTTTCTGTGGGTTTGCCCCTCTAAATTTTGACTAGAGTCAGAATTTGGCAGCTTTTGGAGTTTTTTGGGGAATAAGTTTCCAGGAATTCCTGCCTTCATACCACACCATTTTGGCTCCCCCCCACCAATAATTCTTAATTACCTAAATGTTTAATGGACTACTTCTGGAGATAGTGACATTTCTTTGATTGAAGATTTTCAAGTAGAGACTGGAAGATCATTTTGTTTGAAATATTATTGAAGTAATTCTTTGTTGTTTGTGACTAGGTTAGAGGGATCCTGAGGTCTCTTACAAACCGAATAACAACGTATATATATGATTACAATTGAGGGCTTCTGACTCATAGTCAAATGATCTTTCTATTAGCTAGATACCATTCTCCTAAAACATTTGTAGTTGCCCTATAAAACCTAGCACTTTTTTTATTAGTCTGTCTGTCAGTGAGTCAACTAGTATTTATTAAACACCAAATGTGTGCTAGGCATGATGTTAAAAACTGGGAACAGACAGAAAGGGAAGGGAGGAAGGTGGGAGGGAGGAAGAGAGGGAGGGAGGAAAGAAAGAAATTCTATTCACATAGAATAGAAATCAGAGTCTAATGACATCAACAAGCATTTTAAGAAGCTGCAATGTGCTAGACATTATGCTAAAAGCCAGAAAATGAAACAATCCCTATTCTCCAGAATCTTATAAGTTATCAAGGGAACAAGTACATAAAGGAATACATATGGAATATCTGAGAGAGTAATACAAGGTAGTTAGATGCAAAATAGTTTAGGAAGGGAGGACTGGCTCTTTGTTGGAAACAGCATCATCTCAGGACTTGGCTCAGCAGCTTCTCTGGGTTTGCTTCTCTAGGCTTGCTTCTCTAGGCTTGCTTCTTCTGAGTACAGTGTATTTGCTGGATGAGCCAATATACTCCTGGGCTGGGTAAATTGGGTGACTTCATGACTAGGCTGATTTCTCACTAGGGTCTGCTACTGATGAATTCAGTCATGCACTTTATTTTGTTGTTGGACAGCTGCTTCTCAGAGGGAGATTTTGGAGGGAATTTTTTGCCCTGTGGCCTTACAACTATTATTTTATGATGTATTGGATCATCTTTAAACCTCCTTCTTACTCACAACTTGAATCTTATTAAAATAGGTTATAACATCCAAACTTACTATACAAATGTTAAGAGCTTAAATTAGATTTTTTTACACCAACTTTGGAGAATTGGCTCTTAAAGACTATAATTAGGGAGAAAGGGGAATACTATTCCAAAAGGAATAATGGAAAGCAAGTAGAGCAGAGAAGGGGGAGAAAGGTTAATTCACAGTACTTACAGCCAACCAGGAACATCTCTGAAGACAGAACTATCCTTTCTTCCTTGTCACTTTCCAGCCAAGGGAAATATAACTGAAGAAAGCAGGTAAGGATCTTATCTTCCATAGTGTCACCAGCTACCTACCTCCTACCCCCATCTGGATAGCATAGATCAACCATACAATCAGTATTAAATGAAAGGGATGCTGAGAAAGGCAAACGCAGTTTCTACCTTCAAAGAATTCATTCTAAAAGGGGAAGAAAACAAATAACTAGGTATATACTAGATAGACAGATAGGTAGATAGATAGATAGATAGATAGATAGATAGATAGATAGATAGATGATAGATAGATGATAGATAGATAGGAAGGGAGGGAGGGAGGAAGGTGGGAGGGAGGAAGAGAGGGAGGGAGGAAAGAAAGAAAGAGATGATAGACATAAAGATGGATGAAAGGTAGATAAACACATATAATGCACATAAACATATATACATAATATGCACTTATATGTATATACTTGCAGAGGGGAAGATTTTAAGAGGTTTTTAGGGGTGGGGAAGATGTCAGCAAACTCCCCATGGACACTAAGTTCTATACCACCCTCTAAGCTCTGCTACCTGTGTTACCTAAGGCAAATGCTTACCATATTTCCCCATGTATAAGATGCACTTTAATTTTTGAGCCTGAAATTTGAAAAAACATGTATTAAAGTTATTGAACTCAAGTTTTATTTATCATGAATTTTAAGGACCTTCTGCTCTTAGCTTTCAGGCATCTTAGGCAAGTTTGGTGCATGGATGCATGCTGAGTCCATTCCATTTCATGAACCTGAAGCACCACTTGTATCCTCCTTTGAAATCTACAATTCTTCTTGCCTCCTGCTGAATCATCTTTGTGGACACAGGAATTCCACCGGCCCTTTGCTCTTCAATCCATCTCTTCAATTCCCTCTCTAACTCAGGCCATTTGGCTGATGTGCCTCTCATGGCCTCCTTCTACCATGTTTTTTTCAGGAGGGTTTCTTCTCTCATAGCCAATATCAGATTATTTTCTCAGTTGGGGGAGGACTGAACTGAAGTTCAGCAGCACGATTTCCAATTTCCATTCACTTTGCAAACTGGATCACTTTCAACTTGAATTCAGCACTGTACAAAAATCTTTTCTAAGGCATTTCTGGGCAGAATGTGGCAAAACATAACCTAAAATACAGGTAATATGCAAAACAATAAGTGCAAAGACAACAAGCTCGAAAAATGTAAGGGAAAAAGCAGGAAATGCAAGTTAAAAATCTACAACGAGTAAAAAAAAACCAAGCATGAAAAAGCAGGAAATACAAGTAAAAAAATCAGACGCTCCCAATTTTTAGACCACAAATTTTTCAAATAAAGGTGCGTCTTAAACATGGGGAAATACGACAACTATTTTGATCGCAATTTTTTGTCTCTAAAAGGGGTCTGGACTAGAGATGACCTTAAAGATTCTTTTCAGTTCAAAAGTTGTGATCATATGTCAGCCTCCAGCATAATAAGATCGAATGAACACCAGACTTGGAGTCAGTCCTTGAATTTAAGTCCAGGTTCTACTCAGATTGATCTGATTGGGAGTAGACCTCAATAATATCATTTAAAAAAATATTTACTGGATGCTACAGAACACATATTATCTGATTTGATCCCCACAATATCTATTCTTATCCCCATTTTCTATATGAGTAATCTAAGGCTGAGACAGGTGGAGTAACTTGTCTAGGATTGCAGAACTAGTAACATTCTGAGTTAGTTAAGAAGTCAGATCTTCCGGAGTCCAGGTCCAATATTTTGTGTTTTGTACCACTAGTTGCCTATAAGCTAGACCACACAAGGATTTGATAAAGGAACCAGGGGAAGTTTAGTGTGAAGGAGAAAAGACTTAATAGGGACATGATAAATGATTTTAAGTATTTTGAAAGCTACCATACAGAAGAGGGATTAACTTTCTTCTTCCCATCTTGTTTATACCTATAAGGCATGGATTCAGAAGACAGGTGTAAGCTTAATATAAGGAAAAATGTCCTAACAATTAGAGCTATCCACAAGAGTCACCTTTGGAAATAGTAGTTTCTTCCTCCTATAAGTTAAATTTTTTTTTTTTTAATTTATTTAAGGCAATGGGGTTGAGAGTGATTTGCCCAAGGTCACACAGCTAGGCAATTATTAAATATCTGAGGCTGAATTTGAACGTAGATCCTCTGGACTTCAGGATTATTGTTCTAACAACTACAATAACTAACTGCCCTTACTATGGCCTACAATAAGGATACAAATACAAATAAAAGAAAGCCAGACTTTGCCCACTAGGAGCTTATATTTTAATTGCGGAAGACAATACATAAAAGGGGAGAGGGAATGGGAGAATGTACTTGAAGGGGTCAATCATGGAGGGAAAGTCCAGAGAGTCTATGAATTGCATTGGCTTTCTTAATGTCCAATCTGAGTCCATTATAGACTTCCTGAATTCATCTGTCAGATGGTAAAATGTAGATTAAACTGGGTACTGCGCATTTCCTACCTGTCTCTCCTACTCTCAAACTCTTTCCCTTTATAGTATTTGAGGACTATCTAGACTGCCAGTTGCTTCTCACTTACAACATCTGATGTTGCTAGTCTCTAGTCTCTCAATGAAGAAAAGCACCAGATTGGGGTGGGTACCTAAATTTAAGTCTCATTTTCTCATTTATAAGAGAAAGTGACTACTACAGATACTATTTCTCTGGGAAAGATCAGGTTCTTACTTTGAAAAATTAAATTTGGGGAAGTTAAACCTCAAAGAGATATGATTTCTTGTCAGCATTTATTAATCATATACCATCTATTTGACACTATATAAAGTACAGTGGCTACAAAAAAGGCAAAAAAAGTTACTGATCTATAGAACTTCCAATCTAATGACAGGAGAGTGGGTAGGGAGATAATATGCAAACAATTTTGTACATATTGTGATATATTGGCCAAACTAGAGGAAATCTCAGAGAGTAAACATTAGTTGGGGGGGAGAGGGAGAAAAAGGGAATGACCTGTAAAAGTCTTAGCAGAAGATAGGATTTAAAGGAAGCCAGAAAAGTCAGAGAGTGGATATGAGGAGAAAGCATTCCATTCATAAGGTACAGACAATGAGGTGTGGTGATGATAGATGAACTGTTATTTCCAAGAAGCAACAAAATGACCAAGTATAACAGGACTTAGTCAATATAATAGAATGTCAGTTAATGGAAGAACTACAACTCAGTTATTTTTTGGCAAGGCAATGGGGTTAAAGTGACTTGCCCAAGGTCACACAGCTAGGTAATTATTAAGTGTCTAAGGTTGGATTTGAACTCAGGTCCTCCTGATTCCAGGGCCGGTGCTCTATCCACTGTGCCACCTAGATGCCCCTATAACTCAGATTTTTTGTTCCATAGTCTAATATCTATAATGCCATAACTATATTTCTACCAATATGGCCCAGGTTTCCCCAGAGTATGATCATTACATATGTTTTAGCTTCTTGGCACCATAGGTGAGAGTTGGTTACAGGTGGGCATCAAAGGTAGATGAACAGCTCTCACATCAGAGATGCAAGTCTTGCTGTGGGGCATTAGTTACTGAAATTTCAAAATTATTTTGATGTAGGCTATGAGTCAAAAAAGTGAGAAGTCCCCCAAAAGTACACATGGACCATGCCCTGGGGACTTTAATCTGATCTGATTTGAACTCCAAATCCAAGGTTTGTATGGTCTTTTTTTTTTGAGGGGAGCATGTAAGCCTAGACTTACATGGGTCACTAAGTCTAGTTGACCCCAGACATGCCCACCCACCTGGGTTATCTTGCCATTTATTCTACTGAGAACCAAATGAGATAATATATGTAGAAATCTTTGCAAGATTTCTTCAATAATATTAGTAATATTTTCTTAGAGTTAGAAAGGATTCTAGCCCAACTACTATTATTAAACATGAATCCCTTCTATAACATCCCAAACAAATTCCTGCTCAAAACATCATTCTAAACATAAATAGATTTAGAAAAGGTTAGATTCAGAAAGAGTGATTTGAGATCATTAATCCCAACCCTCCTGATTTTTAAATATAAGAAACTAAAGTCAGAGGTGCTAGAGAGGGAATGGGATGAGAAAATCAGAGATGATTACATCTATTTGTTTCCATTCTGTCCCTCAGGCAGAGCTGCATGAAAGGTAAATAGGAGAAGATCTAGATGTAGTTCTAGACTTAAGTAGCCAGTAAATTGTTTCAAAGATCTAGTAAGAATCAGTTGAAAATATGGCATTTCCAATTCTAATTTTCTGAGTTATGAGAGCAATTATATCAGCTTATATTTATGTAACACATTATATTGCACTACCGCCTGTGAGATAAATAATGTGCTTGGTATTGTAATATGTTAATAAGCACATGAATATTACACACAGAAGGAACTGAAACACAGAGAAATGAGATCACAAAAATGGTTTATAAGATTAGAGATTAGAGAACTGAATCAAATTTATAATAATACAAATCATTCTCCAATTGATAAATGGTCTAAGGATATGAACAGGCAGTTTTCAGATAAAGAAATTAAAGCTATCTATAGCCATATGAAAAATGCCCCAAAAATTATTGATAAGAGAAATGCACATTAAAACAACTCTGAGCTACCATCTCATACCTATATTTTTGGTTAATATGACAGAAAAGAGAAATGATCAATGTTGGAGTGGATGTGGGAAAACTATTGGTAGAGTTGTGAACTGGGCCAACCATATTGGATTTGGAACTATGTCCAAAGGGCAATCAAACCTATTCTTATCTTTTTGTTTGTTTGTTTTTTGTTTTTGTTTTGTTTTTGTAAGGCAATGGGGTTAAGTGACTTGCTAAGCAATTATTAAATGTCTGAGGTCAAATATGATCTTGGGTCCTCCTGACTCCAGGGCCAGTACTCTATCCACTGTGTCACCTGGCTGCCCCTATGTGTACATTTAATCCAGTAATACCACTACTAGGTCTGTATGTCAAAGAGATAATACAGGGCGGGGGGGAGTCCATATATACAAAATTATTTATAGCAGCTCTTTTTGAAGTTGCAAGGAATTAGAAAACAAGGGGGATGCCCATCAGGTGGGAAATGGATGACCTAATTGTGGTATATTAAAGTGATGCTCTCAAGAAATGGGCAGACTTCAGAAAAGCCTGAGAAGACTTACATGAACTGATGCAGAATGAAGTGAGCAGAACCAGGAGATTATACACACTAAGAGCAATATTGTATAATGATGAACTATGATAGAATTAGTTCTTCTCAACAATACAGTGATCAAGGACATGTCCAAAAGGCTTGTGATGGAAAAAAAACCATTCACATCTAAAGAAAGAATTGTAGACTATGAATGCAGATCAAAGCATTCTATTTTCAATTTTTAAAATCTGTTTTATGCTTATGCTTTTTCCCCCTCTCATTTTTTCTTTTGTTCTGATTCTTCTTTCACAACAAGACGAATATGGAAATATGTTTAACTGTTAAACATGTATAAGCTATATCAGATTACTCATTGTCAAAGGGAGGGTGAGGGAAGGGAGAGAAGAAAAACCTGGATCCCAAAATCTTGCAAAAGGAGGAATGTTGAAAACAATCTTTGTAACTGGAAAAAAATAATATGGAAAAAATAAGATAAAACCTTAGAACACAGAATTTACCACCATATGACAGAACGTCTTGGATTTCTCGCACTGGAAGAGCCCCACACTTGCAACCTCTTTCTCTGAATGATTGCTTCCTCTCCAAAATCTCATTTTAAAAAGGATGACCAAGCCCACAATATTTTCCTTTCACTACAGGTTGTACTCCTGTATGGACTTTCTCTATTATACCCGTACCATACACAGGTCTGATCTCCCCGCTTCCCCATTCTCTTTTAGCTTCTTTTTATGAATTGTCTCCCCCCCCAACATTAGAATGTAAGCAACTTGAGAGCAGGGATTTTTTTTTTTATTTATATTCCCAGTTTAGCAGTGCTAAGTGATAGAGCTGAAGCAAATGCTCATCTGGTCCAACCTTCTTATTTTTAAAGATAAGGAAAGTCTAAAGAGGATACTAGATGTAGCTAAGGTCACACAAATGAGATAAAGGAACAAGCTTTTAAAATTAAAATTTTATGAGCCAGGCATTGTGCTAATCACTTTACAAATATTATCTCATTTGATCATGTATAAGAGATAGTAGATAATAGGTAGTAAGAGAAAGAGGTAGGATTTCAATCAATGAACTCTTACTCCAATTCCAGTGCTCTTTCTACCAGAGCATTATGCCTCTTATAGTGGTGAAGTCTGGGCTCAAAACCAAATCTGACTCTGTCCTCTATTTTCCCCTATTCCAAATGACTCTCACTATTTATGTGCATGCATAACTCATAGTTGGTGCTCTAGTCATTATTTTACTAAAAGATTCCAATTATAAAGTAAAAGAGTTATTTGCAAAGAACAATTGGCTGGCTGAATATACCAGGCCTTGAAAGTGCTTATGGTAGTGCTTAATTTATTAACTCAGTCCTTCAGTGTATACTTCTGAAGGCATAGGTATATGTATTTTTAAAAAATCTTTTTATAACTAGTCTTTTTTTCCAATTACATATAAAGATAGTTTTTAACAATCATTTTTATAAGATTTTTCAGTTCCATATTTTTGCCTCTTCCTTCCCTCCACCCAAGATGGCAAATAATCTGATACAAGTTATACATGTGCAATCATGTTAAATGTTAACTATATATTTGATACATGTTGTGGGTCCAGTTAGTTTTGCATAGGGGAAAAAGGAAAGCTATCTGCCAGCCAGACTCAGGAAACTGCTTCTTATTCTTTTTTTTTTCTGATGCCCACCCCTGAAATTCTTCCTGATGCTTCTTAATTTTTCACAGTAGAAGGAAGAAGATAATTGATGAACTCTTCCTCATATTGGACAGCAACCTGACAGGACAATCAGTTTGAAAATACAGGAGTGATCTCTTGGGAAAGAGGTGATGGACTATAGCATGAAATGAGTTATACATTTTCAGATATGACCACTGTGATTTGTTTCGCTTGACAGCACTTATCCATTACAAGGGAGAGTTACACTGGGGATATGGATGAGCGGAAAGTGACAATGATGTCTTTTAAAAGCATCAATGAAGCTATTTTTTCAAGAAAAGAAAAGATAGGAGTAGCCATTTGTGTCTAGTATCACTGAACAGTCATCCTGATTGATTGTTACTAATTAGCTTTGCATGTATCTGCAAAGCACTGATAGATGATCAAAGACAGTGAGTGGGTCTCCTGGAGAAAACATGCCAAATTTATGTTTAATAGTCATAGGCAGACCATTACTCTAGCTAATCATCTTGCAGGTATGTGCCATGAGTCAAGAGAGACAGGGAGCAAGACAGGGTAGACAGATGGATTCAAGACTTCTTTGCTGCTAGGAAAACTAGACAAAACCACTGTGTACTTCCTACTCACTATAATCTTTGTTCACCAGGACAATAAATATATTTTACATTTTCTCAGAGGGAACACCTGTCATGAACTTTACTACAAAATTAGTAAAGGAAGAACAGAGGTGAAAAGTAGCAATGTCACTATATCTATCCTAGAATTGACCTGAGTTAGAAAAAGGCTAAAAATTTACTTAAGTCAATAGATCTTATGAGGATATTATTGGTGTAATTAGAGAATGTCCCATCTTTCATGAACGAGTAGACTCAGTTTTTCTCATAAGTGACTATATTTATCTGTAGAACAGTCATAAAGGTAAGAAATTTCCCTGTCTCCTCTATTATTTCAAGAGATCCCAAATCATACCTAATCCTTGGATTTTTCATTATCAACTCTGTCTTTTGAGTATTCTTCATTCAAGTATGGAACCAAAATAATAAAAGAACACTGGTAGAGAAATAGATCATTGGAGTTGGGGTGGGTTAAGAAATTGTATTCAGAATTTTAAAGAGACCATCAATATCAATATTGAAGACTGCATTGTTTTTGGGCATGAGGTTAAAAAGGAAACCAAGTAAAAGTTAATGAGATAGCTGAGAAAATGACCTGGAGGGTGATAGTTTATGACAATTAGGATGCTACCTGAAAAAGGTGACAGAAATAGTCTATATGCATTTCAAAAGAGAAAAGGATTTTTTTTTGGAAGGGGTAGATAAAAGGTCTGGAAATGGTAGGGAGGAGCATGGGATGCTGAATAAAAGAAAGAGGGGAAGAGTGACCTTTCTTCCCCACTAGAAAGGTTTTAAGGTTGCCTATGAGATTCTTAGGAAAGAATTACTATCCAGTGACATCGAGGTAATAGAAGGAATGTTGGTTGAAAGTCTAAGGATTTAGGGAAGCTAGTTGAGATCAGAACAGGTATTTATATGTAATACTGGTTGTCATGGAATCTTGGAATCCCATATTCATAGAAGAAGTTTGAAGATGTTGAACTGAGAGAATCCTGAGGGCACTTGAAGTCCTTGGGTAGCTTAGAAACATTAGTATTCAGTACCTAGGTAGCCAGAATAATGAATTCCCCCCATGCCATCCAGTTTCATGATCTCATTCCCATCTCTTAACTGTGAGTTTGCTTCAAACTATTTGCCCGTGGAAGAATCTTGCCTCAATAGAGGCAAAAACTCATGATGGTGATTCTACTTCTCACCAACAATAATAAGATAGTTCATATTTATATAATGCTTATAGTTTGACAAAGTACTTTAAACAAATTGAATCCTTGTACTGGCATTAGAAAATAGGGCTATTAGTATCCTCATTTTCCAGATGAAAAAACTGAGGCTCAGAGAGGAAATGGAGGCTTAAAAGGTGAAACCACTTGCCCATGGTTACTAGACAAGTATAGGTTGCATTTAAAACAAAGAAACAAAGAAACAAAGAAACAAAAACAACAACAACAACAAAAAAAACGAAACCCTTGTAACTTCCATTAAGATGGCTAAAAATTGCCTTTTGCATTTTTATTACCAGGGTGATTATACTAAATTACATAACCAAGAAACTGAATTATAGAATGTCCCTGTATCAAACAAAGGGTACATGTTTCTGGTCTTATTTTCTCTTACAACCTCTAAAAAAGGGTGAGGGATAGGTTAAGTGGATCTGATCTCCCCTCCACTACTTTCTGTCTGACAGAAATCCTGTGTCCTTAAATCTACAATTAATCCTGCCTGCTTTGGGAGACAGAAAGATGAGGCTGCTATGCAGCGACTACAGTGGCTTTAAAGTCTACTGAGCTATTTCTCTGTAATGCAAATTGACAAGGACTCTAAATTAGGCAACTAAGTAGAAAATGAAGCTTGAAAGCCATCTTTAACAGCAGCCAGGAGCCAGGTCTTCAAGACTATAAAGACCAGAATAGGAGGATAGTTACCATGCTGAGGAATATGCTGACAGGAAACAGAGGGGGAGGAGATCAATTGGTAAAAGAACAGGTATTGAAACATCTTTCCTGAGGGGACAGATTTGACATTCAATAGACATTCATTCTAAGATGGATGGTATGTAGAACATTAGGACAGAGATCAGAGTACTGGTTTTTCCCTACTCTATCTGTCTGAAATGAGCCGATTTCCCCTAGAACTTCTTAGGCAGGTTTTTCAAGTTGCTCACTGGGTCAAAGGATAGAGTTGATCTGACAGGTTATACTATAATGGGTACGTGGAAACTCAAAGAAGGTGTAGGATCATAAGATTTAACTGCTATAGGAGGAAATTATAGAATGCTAGGGTCAGAAGGGACTTTTGGTCATCATCTATACAACCTCTCATTTACAAAGAAATAATTCAGCTTGCCAAAACTAAAGCCAATACTGGCTTATTTAAGTGACTGACCAATTATTAATGTGTAAGGCTTGGACAGCTGCTTGGAGAGCAATGAGGGGAGGAAGGCAAAAGCAGCACAAGAACTAGTCAGGAGTCAAAATGGAATGAGAAAGAAGATGAGAATTTCTCAGTGAAGTGGATAGGAGGGCAGAGGGACATTCCTAATAAAAATTAAGATTAGGCAATATGAGGAACAGACAGAGATGTGGTCAGTGAATTGGACTGGGAAAAGAGAAGTCAAATAAGAAGTCAAATAGGATTAAGTATCAGATCAGAAGTGACAGTAGGGTAAGAAATACTGCTGATATCTCCTAGGAAAAGAGCCTTCCTCATTCAAAGCTTTTCAGGCAGTTTTATTTCAGGTAAAGATGTTTTGGCCGGGGTTTACAGGACACTGGTTACCCCAAAGTGAACAGACTCTGTGATAGCAATGTTTTTATTCCTTCCCTGGAGACCTTTGTCATGGGACCTATTAATATATATTTATAAAAATATTTTTTATATATAGCACAGAGTGAATGAGCAAATCCATAAAGCATATTCAGAATTTCCTTTCCTGTTTCCAGTCAACTTTGGGGGAATTTTGATTACTCTGTGAAATGATTGGTTTCTGAACCAGAGGAAATGATGATTTACTTGGTAAATATATGAATGGATTAACCCACTTTCTCCACTTTTCTTCTTTTCTGGATTAGAATTATGTAAAAAATCCCTTGAGCTATTTCCTGAGAGTTAGGTGGAGAAAAAGACATTTCCCTTCTTTTCCAACTAGCAAAAATATCATAATGATGACTTGTATTTTTATAGTGTCTAAGAGCTTACCCAATGTTTTTCTCAAAACTTCTCTATAAACTAAGTAGTGCAAGTATTATCCTCATTTTACATATGAGGGAACCGAGACTCAAAGAGGTGATAAAATGTGCCCATGTATGTTATAAGGCAAGTAAAGATTGGATTAAAAAAGCCAGCTACATGGTACCTTCCTTCAAGATGGCTAACCAGTTTCTTTTTCCAGTTTTCCAGAGCTATCATGGCAAAACCCATAATCAAGAAACTGAATTGACTGGTAGATTTTCTGTTAAGAGCAATAAAGATGTTCTTAAGTTACCATGAACACAACCCTGCCTTGGCAAACTTTTGCTTCTGTTCCTAGTTGTTTTGGATCCTTTTTGTTGTTGTTGTTGTTTTTTTTTTTCTGATTTTAAGAGACGAGCTCTCCCAAGATTATTAAGAAGGATTTTGGAATTAACCTTGTGACTTGGAAAGGTCCAGAGTTCTTGGCAACCATCAAGTTGGAACTGGTTGGCAGCAGGGGAAGAGGCAGTGCCAAACTGAGTTGAAATGTAAAATGATTGATTATCAATCTTGCAAAACTTCGTATTCTGCTAAAGGTTAAATATTAGTCCCCATAATGATTGCAGCAGTTATTATAAGTTATTGAGTTCTATTCTGAATTTGCTTAATAAACACAAAACATTATTGTTTTCTTTGTGTATGTAGGAATAAACTACCTGTCCTACACTTCATTTGTATTGTGCATTTATTATCTCTTTTACTTCCCTTTTTGGAGAAATTCTAGATTTATGAGCCATTCTCTGTTTCCTAAAGATTTCTCTGAGTGAATTAGGTTGGAGGACTTAGCTACCCAATTAGTGTGAGAATAGGAAATACTCTTAATTAGAAGCAAGTTCTTCCAAGGCTGAACCTGGTTCAGTTCAATGCCCTGGGTAACAACCAGGATACAAAAGAGTGAACAATGAAGAGTGTCTCAAGCTTAGATACTTAAGCCCTTAAAAAATTTAGGCTGCAAAATGTTTTACATTTAATCCTAATTTAGGCCCTGTGAGGCAGATAATAGAGAGTATTTTCCTTTTTTCTCAGAGAAGCTAATTGACTAGCTCATGATCACACAGCTAATAGATGTTAGAGGACAAATTTGAACCTAGGTCTTCCTTACCTCAAACCTGGTGTTTTCCCTACTAAATCACACTGCATTTATTGGTACACAGGAAGTTCTACTGGAACCATGATGGTTGGGTGACCTCTGTAGAGTTCTCAAGAACCCCAATTCTAACTCATCTCTCCAGGTTGGAGTCAGAGGGTTGGTAACAGCCTTTATTGATAAAGGGCTTTAAGCTTTTAAGTGCTTAAAGCACATCTTCACAAGAACTCTGGAAGGTGTTATTATTACCCTCATTTTACAGATACAGAACAAGGTAAAATGATTTGCTAAGACTCATATAGCTAGAAAGTATCATCAGATCTCCCTGACTCTAGGCCCAGTACTATCTACTGTGTCACCTAACACAGGTAAAGTTCTATCCTATCTCATTAGTCCTCTTTTTTCCCCCCTTTATAAAACCATAATTTTGCACAGTCACTATACATCATGATCAAAGAAACATTGGGATCTGAAGTTATTTTCAGTTTGGAAAGAAAGAAAATTAACTTAAGATAAGTTCTCAGATGGAAGGGCAAAGATTTTTCATTAGCCAGTGTCAAAAGGGAATTAATGATATTTAATATTGATCAATATATGTTTTAATAATAATAATAATAATAATAATAATAATAATAATAATTTATTTTCTAGTGATCCTTTTTCTAGGTAGACTCTGACCTGTAAATCGATAAGAATAGGAGTTAAAGTAATTTATTAAATACCAAAAAGACTGCATCAGGGAAAGCCCTGACCTGTATTTGCCTTTATAAAGTGAAGTGAATCAGAAAATGGTATAATCTGTTCTGTCCTCAAGAAAGTACACCCATGACTATATAATCAATTTAACCATTCCCATAGGACTCAAGGACACCTTGATATCAAGGATGGTCAAGACTCCAAAGATTTGCTGTGATTGTCTCACATTAGTAGGCTTGTCCTGGGAAGGTCACTTAAACCTCAAATTCAATTGTTTTATGAGCCACCTTTCCACTTATGATTGGGTGTTTAAAAAAATCTGCTTCCACTACAGTAAGAAGGAACTCCAATCAGGAGAAATCCTGAGATAGGCAAATCTGTTTCTTGCAATGAAAATAATAAATTAAATTGCTACTTGATTACTGGCATTCTATCTTTGGTCTGCTCTGTCATGCTCAGCAAAAATTCTGTTAATATTAAATATGAGGGGAGTTTGGGGACTCTTGGGAGAACAAAAACGCAAAGTAGTGCTTCATGACAGCATCGGAGTAGTGTTACCATCCAGTGTCTGCCATGTCTGTAGTTCTCTTCTTCAAGAGTATGAGAGGAGGCAGAGTCAAGATGGTGGCATGAGGGCAGAATTTCCCAGAAACACTCTTCCAAAATATTTCAAAAATCTTAAAATTATGTCTCTAACTAAATTTTAGAGAGGCAGAATCCATAGAATGAAGTAGTATGGGAATTTTCCAACCCAAGGTAACTTGGAAGAGCATGGCAAGGCTCTGTTCCACTGGGGTTGGAGGGGGTGGCAACACAGCCAGGATCAGCTGTGCCAGTCTTCCCGAAACATCTCATGTGGTGTCTGGGTCACTTGGGGTGCTGGCTCATGGCAGCAGAAGCAGTATCCAGACTTCCCAACCCAGGGATCACCAAGAACAATTTAAAAGGTCAGTGGGGAAACCTCTTCCAGAGTGAGTGCAGAGCCAAGGACATCATGGCCCTCAATGCAGCCCTAGCCATGGGAAACAGATGCAGGCCTTCTGGGCCACCCAGCAGGGAGCCCCCTGGAAGCTGCTTCCAGAGTGCTCAGCTCATGGAAGGTAAAGGAGTCAGGGAGACTGTTAAGGCCTCTCCTTTGTCCCTTGGACAGGATGCCGGTGCTTTGTCCATATTCAGATTCTGGCCACAGTCTACCCCATCCTCTCACCTTTGCCTTAGAGCAGGAACCCTCCTCATAGTTCCAAGGCAAAGGCGTATGTTTGTGATCATTCACAGACCAGAGAACAGGCAGGAGAACAGTCAGAGCCTCTCCTAAGACACTGAGGGAACTGAGGTCCTTACAGGGGTGCTCTAAAAACACTCAAATGTTTGGGAAGTACCTCAAAACCAGGTCATAGGTTGGGGAAATGAGTAAATAGAAAAAAAGAAATCTGACCATTGACAATTACTTTGGTTCCATAGAGAATCAAAACACACACTCAGAAGATGACAAAGTCTAGTCTTCTGTATCCAAAGTCTCCAAGAAACATAGGAATTGGATTCAGACCATGGAAGAGCTCAATAAATATTTGAAAATCAAGAAGGGAGGTAGAGGAAAAATTGGGAAGAGAAATGAGAATGAGGTAGGAAAATCATGAAAACCAAGTCAGTAGCTTGGTCAAGGAGATGCAAAAAAAAAATGCCAAAGAAAACAACATGTTAAAACCAATTTAGGTCAAATGGAAAAAGCAGTCCAAAAAGTTAATGAGGAGAATAATACCTTAAAAAGCAGAACTGGCCTGATGGAAAAGGGGATAAAAAAGCTCTCTGAAGAAAACAGCTCCTTCAAATGTAGAATGGAGCTAAGGGAAACTGATGACTTAGCAAGAAACAAAGAAACAATAATATAATACCAAAAGAATGAAAAATAGAAAAAAAAAACCATGAAATATCTCACTGGAAAAACAACTGACCTGGAAAAAATATCCAGAAGAGACAATTTAAAAATTATTGGGCTACTTGAAAGTCATGATCAGGAAAAGAGCCTTGACTACATTTTTGAAAGTCATGATCAGGAAAAGAGCCTTGACTACATTTTTAAAGAGCAGGAAAATTGTTCTGATATCTTAGAAGCAGAGGGCAAAATAGAAATTGAGAGAATCCACCCATCTCCTCTTGAAAGAGATATTTCCCCACTCCACTAGGAATATTATAGTCAAATGACAGAACTCCCAAGTCAAAGAGAAACTATTACAAGAATCAGAAAGAAACAATTCAAATACCATGGCACTACAGTTAGGTTTACATAGGTTTTGGCAACATCTATATTAAGGCTTGTAGGGCTTGGCATATAATATTCCAGAAGGTAAAAGAGCTTGTATTACAACTGAGAATCATCTTCAGCAAAACTGAACATCCTTTCAGGAGAAAAGATGGATTTTCAATGAAACGGGAATCTCAAATGTTCCAGTTGGAACAGTCAGAGCTGAACAGAAAATTATTTTTTCTTTTTTTTTTTAATAAAGATATTGAGTTTTACAGTTTTTCCCCTAATCTTACTTCCCTCCCCCCCAGAAATCAATCTGTGAGTCTTTACTTTGTTTCCATGTTGTACATTGATCCAAATTGAGTGCGATGAGAGAGAAATCATATCATTAAGGAAGAGACAAAAAGTCTAAGAGATAACAAGATCAGACAATAAAATATGTTTTTTTCCTAAATTACAGGGAATAGTCCTTGCACTTTGTTCAAACTCCACAGGCTCCTTATCTGGATACAGATGATATTCTCCATTGCAGACAGCCCAAAATTGTCCCTGATTGTTGCACTGATGGAATGAACAAGTCCTTCAAGCTTGAACATCACTCCCATGTTGCTGTTAGGGTGTACAGTGTTTTTCTGGTTCTGCTCATCTCACTCAGCATCAGTTCATGCAAATCCCTCCAGGCTTTCCTGAATTCCCATCCCTCCTGGTTTGTAATAGAACAATAGCTGAACAGAAAATTTGATCTTCATGTACAGGACTTAGGTGAAGCATAGAGAGGGTAGATGGGAAGGTTAAATTATGAGGGATTTAATGGTGATGAACTGCATGTATTCCTGCATGGGAATATGATACTGATAATACTCATATGAACCATCTCAATTAATAGAGCAGTTAAAAAGGAGCATATTTAGACAGGAGGGAGCTGAATATGAAGGTATAATAAATCATAAAGATGGAGTCAATGGGTGAAAAAGAAATGTACTGGGAGAAAAGGAAAGGAGAGCTAGAATGGGATAAGATATTTTATGTAAAAGAGTCAAGAAAAGGTTTTTGCAATGGAGTAGGGGGTAGGTGAGGGGAAATGAGAGAACCTTCATTCTCATTAGAAATGGCTCAGAGAGGAAATAACATATACACTAAATAGGGTATAGAAATCTTGAGGAAAAAAGGAGAGAAAAGGGATAGGAGAAAGGGGACTGGGGGAGGGGAGGTAGGTGATAGAGGAGAGAGTAGATCCTGGGAGAGGGTAGTGTGTGGGATAAAAATCCACTTAAAAAATATAGAGACTCTGAGCAAAAAAAAAAAGTTTATTTTGGCTTTTCTCAAGAAAAGGCCACACTCCAAGTCTCACAAAGATAGTGAAGATCAAGGAGCTACCCTGAACTGACAGCCAAGCAAGATTATATGGCCTAAAGTGATCCCCTTCTCCTCCCTATTGTCCCTCTCTGTTGACTCATTGGTTAGTCTTCAGAATTACATTCTTTTTGTGAAAATCTACCACAGCTACAGAGAAAAGAATGAAAGGTTTCCATAAAATACTACCTTATCATCCAGATGGTGAGAATAACTATCTTACTGAAGTAATGTAACTTGTCTTGGAATGCAAGGTCTAGGAACAATCTATTTATCATCAAACAAGAGGAATCTTTTAAGCTTCCTTGGAATGCAAGGTTTTTCTCATGGGAAAAGTCTACTCTTCTCCCAGTTAAGATAGTTTTATCATCAAATAGGTGACTAACTAAAAATGCAAGGTCTCTCTGGAAATAGTCCATGCCCCCCCCCCCCCCCCCAACAGAGTCGGGAGAGTGGCTTGGAATGCAAGGTCTCTCTCCCTCTTTCTTCTAAGAATAGTCTAAGAGTAATTGTCTTTGTCTTAATGATTTTTAACCCTGAGAGGACTTCACTAGGAATATTAACTCTTAAGAAGGAATATTCCACTCAGTCGTCAGATACAACATACTTCTGTTTTTTGCAGGGTGGTAGGATTGGATGGTCTGTCTGGGACCACACAGCTGGGTGATTGCTGAGTTTTTGGGGTGGGATGTGGGCTTGGGTCTTCCTGATCCCAGGACCAGTACTCTGTCTGCTATGCCACTTGGTTGCCCCATAGCTTACTTTTGAGGAGGGACAAAGTAGGAGAGAGAGAAAATAAAATAAATGGGAGTGGGGAGATGCCAGAGAGATGGTGATTTCTTTCTGACTCCCTCCTATCTGTGACATGCAACCCATATGATTTCCTCTCATTAATAAATGGAGGGAAATATAATCAGCAATAGCAACTGTGGGAAAAATATGCAAGTAACTTCCCTGATGGGCTTATGATAATGAATGCAATCCACCCCAGAGACAGAGCTGATGGCATCTGAACACAGAGTGAAGTGCAATTTTTTTCTCTTTATTTTATTTTTCTTGATGTTTTTATTTTCGTGGGGGAGAGGGGAGATTATGTTTACTCTTACAACAAGACTATTTTAGTAATGTGTAAATAAATAAAAAATTTAAATTAAAAAAATTCAAAAGAGTAAGAGAAAAAATTTAAAAAAGAGTATGAGAGATAGAAGATACCTTTGTGAACTAAAAAAGATATGTTTTTAACCTGGTGCTCCTTTTAGCAAGAACACTGGAGAGACAAACCAACCAAGAAGAATGGGAGGTCCCTACCTTACTGCTACCTTATGTCTCCTTAATTGTTAAAAAAAAAATCTGCTAAAGAATACATTTGCCAAATTTAATATAATTTCCTATAGATATCAGTAATCAATCTGTGTGTTGAGTGGTGTTCCTTTGTTATGGCATGAAGGAACATTGGGAGCCATATGAGTGATAATTCTGAAGGTAGAATCACTATAAATATACTTATAAAATACTTGTAAATATGTGTATATGTTTATATATATTTATATATACTTAGGAACATATATATACTCATAGCAGACATAGTGATTCTGCATTTCAAATTATATGCACATTTGTATTTTATAAGACCTATTTTATATGTCAGACAGAACTTGGGAGTAATTGGATGTTAAGTGTGTATGTATACTAATGGGTATGTATATTATTGGTAACATATATTTGTGAGATTAGTCAATGAGCTTCTATTAAACAACTAATATATGCTAGGAAGAGACAGGTGAAAACATGCTATGTATGTTTGTTTATGAGTGCACAGACATTCATTTTATGTGGTAAAAGTTGAGTTATTTTTACGTTGTACACTTTCCTATTCGTTTTAGATGTCTGTGATTATAGATGATTGTTGAATTCACAAATAAAAAGTATTTTTTAAAAAAGTAAAACAGAACAAAAGCTTGTTGAAAGAATGAATGATCTCCTATGTCCTAGATATTAACTAAACTCTGTGGGGGATATAAAAGGATGTGTAAGTTCGAGACCCTGCTCTCAAATGCTGCTTTTGGCACATGGGCCTTATAAAAAGTTCAAAGTAGATAAGTTTTTTAAATTACCTGGAGCTCCCCAGAAGGAAATCTTTTCATCAATCTGGGACCAGCATAACTTTCATCTCAGGCCAACCAGCATGTGATCAGTGCCATGTGCAGTGGCTCCTATTCAGCAATGGCCCTTCAAAGAGCAGCATAAGGTTTCTGCCTAGCTCTGCCAAACCAAAGTCCAAGTAAGAGAAAAAAATCATACTAGGAAATAATTTTGGACAATTATTTTTCTCAGATGACAGAGGGATGGTGATTTCTCTCTGACTCCCTCATATCTGTGACATGCAACCCATATGACTTTCTCCCATTAAATTCACTTACTCTTTTACCTACACATAAGAGAAGTGCTTTATAGATTTATCCAATAATACTATTAATGAGGCCAGTCACAGGCTCTATTTCAGAACTAGAGTGAGGTTGGCTAGGGTAAAAAATAGTTTCTTGTCATGATCCCTAGTTATAGGATGAATGGTGAAGTCAAATAGATACTGGACTTCAAAATTCTTGAGAAAATTCTCTCTACCAATACAGGTCACCACTTCCATGCAACTTCAATTTATGTAACTTGCCTAAGGTAATTTAGTATGAATCAGAATAGGCCTTGAACCTGTGCCTTCCTGGCTTTGAGAAAGTTCTCTGCACCATCATTCTTCCTCTAATCATTCTAAATTAGGGAAAATTATTTATTCATTCAGTCAAAGAATTAGTTTGTTATTTATATGAACTTTATATTATATTTCTTTTGTACATGTATACAGTTATATAAATATATAAGTATATAATAACACCTGGCAGTTATCTTCCTAAGTCTATTTGAAACTACTTTTAGGGACATTCATGTCTTTCTATCTTTTTAAAAATTATCCACTGTTTTTTTTTTTTGAGCTTGACAACAACCCTTTGAGGTATGAATCAAGGGATTTCTAGATCTAAAATATAAGGAGACTGAGGCTATTATGTTAGGTGATTTGCTTCAGAATCTTAGTTTTTGTAGGATTCAGTCTCTGTGATGTTTTCCTAGTTGTCCCACAAACATACGCATAGAAGTACAGATAAGTAGTTAGAAAGACATAGAAATAGAACTATAGATATTGATTTAGATAACTTATTTACCTGTAAATAATCATCAAAACCACCAACTGATTTAATAGTCACTCAGGGTTATCATTTGTGCCACCACTCACCCTAATCCCTTTTGGACATTTTACTTTTCTGAGGCTCAGCTTCTTTATCTGTTAAAGGAAAATAATAATTCTTGCATTGACATCCCTGAGGGGTGCTTTGTAATGCTGGAGAATTTTCTTGACCAAGAGAAATGGGACCTCTAAGAAGACATGTCAGCAGTGGTATTATGACTGTGGGTCCAAGATAGGAGGCCAAATTGAAAGCAAAGAAATGTATTGGCAGGCTAAGGAAGATTATTCTTGCTGATAACAGCTTCAACCTCTAGAGTACAGATTTAGTTTTTAATAGCTTTTCAGACTCACTAAGAATACGCAGTTCATCAGCAGCATTCCAATAATAGGCTAGAGAACTAGAACTTTTTATAGAAGAGAGAAGGATAGAGACTTTAATGTGTCCTTGTATAGTTTGTTGTATTTTATTCCTATCTTAATAATAGAGCATTTCCACTGTTAGGCCACCAGCTCATTGAGAGATTGGTTTGTCAAGATGTCTTGAAATTATTGTGACTCTTATTATCTCCTTCCCCTCCATCTCCACCACCACCCACCACCACCATGAAGATCAAATGATAATGAATAAAAAAGGGATTTATAATTGTAACATATAGCAAATTGCAATATATTTAAGAAATACAAGAAATTCTAATAGCTGTGGTTCATTATCCAAAGCTAGCCTCCATAATATAATAGCATGACCACTTTCCAATAAATTTCCCTTTTAGTTCCTAAATTCTAAACATTAACTTTTAGAGGACATCCTGATCAAGACTCATCTTTGGTATGCGAAGGTGGGTGTTTCAGTCTGTAGACTCAAAGCTTCCTTTCCACTGGGTACAGTCAAACCTTAGAAATAAATGCTTTTGTCCTATGAATCATCAAGGGCTTTCTAGATGTCAAAGAAACTCCGAGAATATGAAGTGACCAGGGAAAGGCCATCGCCTGGTTAGAGACCAAACAATTGAGATTCCAGTTCCTCCTTGCTTCAGGGCTTAACCCTGTCTCTTACACACTCTGATTTTATCCATTTATAAAATGGAAATCAAGTGCAGATGAGATTGGCAGATGAAAAAAAAAACCCACTTACTGAACAAAATGCTTTGAGATCAGCAGATGAAATAAGGCCAAGTGGGACCTACTATTTGTATTCAAGTATTTGAATCTTTGTGAAATAGGGATTAGATTTATTCTGCTTCCTGCAAGCAGTGCTAGGAAGAAGTGGAAGTCAAAGAGACACACACACGCACATCTTGCCTTCTGTAACAACCTAAAACCCTACCTAAAAGTGGAATGAGTTGCCTTCAGCTATTGCAAACTGCCAAAGGAGATAAGTAAATTCCTTATATTGCTGGAGATGCTTGCAGAGGCTACCACTTTTCAGAATGTTGTGGAGGGCTTCTTGTTTAGATATATAAATTGTACCCGTGAAATCCATTACAACCTTGATATTCTGTGATTTTAAAGTGCTTTGCAGTTTTAAAATAAAATAAAGTGATGTTGCATATATCTAGCATAGGGGCATGGATCATACCCTTGTTTTTGTGAAACTACTAGCATTATTTCATGTCTCCTCTCTCTATGTACTCATTAATTTTCTCATTTAGAGGGAAAGGAATGCTGGCATTTGGTTTTATGACCAGTCCTGAACTATTCTTATAATCAATCCTTTTCAAGCAAGACAAGAATATCCCTTGGGCCAAGGGAGTCAGATTCTCCATGGAAATTTAGAGTCAAAGAAAAAACCAATATAGATACCTTAAGAAAGGGCACATTATTTTTAGAAAATAGAAGGAATTGCCAAAAAAAAAGAAAGAAAAAGAAAAAAGGTAATGGTTTCCATGACAACAACATACCACTCTATATATTCCATAGGCCTACCTTTTAAAATGTGATGGAGAGAACAAAACGCTGATTTCCCTTGCGACTCAATGAGGGGAAAACAGAAAGTAATAAAAAGCCTGGCTAGAAATAATATCTAATATTAAGTTAGACTGTCATTTCACTATCATTTTCCAAGACCACTTACAATACAGCCTTGTATTAACTTAAAAAACCATTGCAAGAGTTGGCCCAAAATCCATGTTATATGAAAAGTTGGAATTTTTTTCTTATTTTTTGAATCTGTATATTTGTAATGCACAGAAGGAAAGGTAACAGGGTCATAACCCTTAAAACTAGACTTAATGCAAGAGGCAGGACTAAGAGGAAACAGGATAAGGGGGAAAGAAGTCCATAGAGTCAGAAGACAAGGGTTCTAGACTGATTGCTCAACAGATCTGAAAATGAGTAGAACAAACTGGGGGTGTTTGTTTAACCCTAAGAAGATAGGTTGGAAGGGTAGAAACATGAAGCATTTGGCACCATAATAACCAGTCTATGGATCAGAGCACAGTTATTTGTTTATACAACCTAGGTTCAATCTTAAGGATTTTTTCTCTACAATCTTAATGACTTATGGAGTTTCTTTCAAGGAACATCAGAATTTGACTTATGTCTACAAAGATCTCTCAGCTACAACTTAAGTACTCAAGCTAACAAAAATACTATTAATAATATAGTAATTTTTTACTATAGTAAAATATAATAATATAGTAATATAGTAAAGTTTTATTTAACCCAACTGGATCCACAAAAAGACATATAACTGAGCCCACAGTCAATATGACTTCTTCCTATTTGGCTTTGACCACTTGTGTGACTATATAGTCTTTCAAATTTATATTCCCCTTACAAAGGGAAATAGTTTGGGGCTACTAGGGAATTGCTTTTCTTCATTTATCCTCTATCCTTTGTTAAAGATAATTCATCCTTAGTCCATAATTGTGAAAGGTATGTATTGGTTTTCTTAATTTTTTAAATGTTTTTTCCTTTGATTTTCAAGTCATGTATTCATTTCGAGTTTGGTGTGGTAAATGATATACTGGAATTCTATTATCCAGAATACTATGAAACCATATCATACTCATTTACGGGGTATTCATATTTTTAGGCAGTAGTGAAAGAACCTTACTTGAAAATAGCCTGAAGTTTAGAGAAGAGGGGGATGCTTGTGGGAGAAATCTGATGGAAAAGATGATAGAGGATGGCATAAATGTAGACACAGAGGGAATAGTCTTGGGAAGGAGACAGCTACCTCATCACTGAAGACTGGTATGAAGTAAAGAATGGATATGATAACAAGAAATTGTAAAATAAGGAGCACAAAGGAAGAGAAATCAATATTGATATGGTCATAATCTAATTGGTTTGGGCAGACAATACTTAACCATTGTGCGAAATTATTGGCCATATCCTGTCATAAATTCTCCCTAAAGGATATGTCCAATGGTCTGAGAGTTATCTTGTAGGTCTTGCAATATTTTGTGAATAGTAATAGCAAGCATGGAAAATGCTTCTGGTCCTATTAAAGTCTCTTCTACATTGCTAACATTCCATTCAATAGGAGCATTTAATTATGAAAGTACCAACCTTGAGGCTTCTTGGGGCATGATTTTTCATCACTCATAATGAAATGGAATGGATTTTGTAAACTTTTAAGGATTTTTTTCAAGGGAAACCAGTAAAATAATTCTTTTCTGGAGAAGATTCCCCCAAAGAACAGCATTGTGAGTCACAATTGCATAGATTATTAAAATGAAGGGACTTTAAGGCATTGAGTCCAATCCCTTCATTTTACAGATGAAGATACTGAGGTCCAATAAAGTGACTTTCTCAAGGTTATATAGGTAAGAAGGAAGAGATCCAATAGAAATTTGAATCCAGGTGCTCTGAATCCATATCCAGAATTCTTTCCTCTATTTAGTTTCCAAATAATAGCTAAATCACAGTGAGACAAATATCTCTCAGATATTTCTTTCCCTGTCAGTAATCATTCTGATCAAAGTTGGGACTCAGACTCAGGTCTCCTGATTCCAAATCTCAGCTTTTTTTTTTTCTATTAGTTAATGCTTTCACATTTAGCTCAATTTTAAGATGACCATAATTTCAAACCCTGTTTGGTGTTATTTATTGTACTTTAATAGTTTTAAATTATTAGGCTATTAAGTTAGTAGGCTAAACGAATAATCTTCACACTTTTGGGTCACACATTCTTATAAAATTGGAATTCCTAAAAAATATTGAAGCAAAAACTACTTGCTTTCCTCCTCACCACCACCCTGCCCACCCCCTCAAATCCGGCTCAGGGTTGCTCCTTAAATTAGTCTTTTTTTACTTGTATCCTGAAAAAGTAGAGGTTTGGGTTGCTCCTTTTGTACATGAACTGAGTTAGCAGCAGCCAGTTAGGGAATGACTTATCATTGCATAATGCAAATCACTCCCAATCTGTCATATCCAATTGGGAGTAAGCTCAAAGCAAGTTTCTGTGTGGTAGATGGGACCAGGGAGGGGATAATAGAGCAAGGAATGGCCCTTATAGATCAGTCTTTTGCATGGTTTGATATATGTAACAAATGCATATTTATATACTAGCAAATTACAAACATATATACTACTATGTGAAAATCATGAACACTGCTAAACAGAACATTTTTAAGGGATGAGATAAAAATTAAACAATTAACAATATGAAAGATTTTTTGCTCTCACAATATATTAATGATAATAGTATTTTTTGAAAGAAATGTGATTTACTATTCATTAATTTTAATAATCTTACTTAAACATTTTGTGATAAAGTAATATGAAGGTCTAGTCCTAAATTCAGTTTATTTTAATCTTTTGTTTTAATGGTTGTCAAAAATTTTTTTAAAAAGATACCTTGCAATACTATATAGATAGGTCCAAGCTACAAGGAAGAAGACCATATTTATTAAATCACTCATTTTTCAAAATATTTATTTATTTTTAACACTTTTTTAAAAATTTGAGTATCAAATTCTTTTTCTCCTTACAACCCCTTATAACCACTGAGAAGGTAAGTGATGCAATACCTATTTTACATGTGAAGTAATGTGAAACATATTTCCCAATTAAGCCATATTGCCAAAAAAAAAAGGTAAGAAAAGTAAAAGTAAAAAAAAGTAAAAATAATGTGGTTCAGTCTGTGGAGTTCATCAGTTCTCTGTCTGGAGTTGGATAGCATTTTTTTCATCATGAGTTTGTTGTAGATCATTGATTGCATTGATCTGATAGGAAATTGAATAATCTTTTACATCACTCCTATTACATACCAAGCTCTGTTTCAAGCATTTTAAAAAACATTGTTTCATTTGATACTCACAACAGCCCTGTGAGTTTGATGCTCTTATTATCCTCATCTTAAAGTTGAGGAAACTAGGGCAAGCACAGGTTGTGACTTGTCCAAGATCATATAGTTAGTGTCTGAGGTCACATTTGAACTTTCTGACTCCAGGTCATTGTCCATCCATTAATTCTCTATCCATTTTTCTATTTAACTACCTAAAGATTCAGAATACACTAAAGATGAAGTTTATTACAGAAAATTACCTTTCATATTTCATATAATAAATCACATTTCAAATAATTTTGATAACCTTTTTTAGCCTGCTTGCCAGATCTAATTAGATCATTGTTTTTAATCTAATGTAGCAGGCAAAGAATTCACAGGTGACTCAGGAAAGTTTCAACTTTGCTATTTTCTTGTTAATCATCCTCATGTTTCTTAGTACTATCTATAATCTCTGAATTCTTTCCTGGGATATTTTAGCCCCCCTAAACCTATATATAGTAACATCTTAGAGTAGGGGAAGGATGGGAAAAGAAAGTGCATTTTAGCTAAGTTAAAAATCTTACATGACACTTTGATTAAAAATAGATAACATAATCTGTAAATCTACTTAAAAGGATATATAATAAATTGTAAAACATTAAAAACAAACCAGTTGTTCAACAAAGATTTATTAAATGTTCAATAATACAGGCACTCTATGAGACATCACTAATAAATCCATTGCATTGTTGAAGTCTCTTTTTAGTATATCTTACATACACCTGTGACTATCAAACACAGATTGAAATGAGGATGCCAGTGTCAATCCATAAATTTAAATTTAAGAAAACAATGTCTTTTTTCTTTCTGTTCTTCCTTTTTTGAGAAAAAAAGTCACATGAACAAGAAGATGTAAAAATTTTCTCTGATGCTCATGACCTCTCAGACCTCTCCAAAATATAAATTATGTCTAAAGTTAAAGCAACTTGTCTTGAAGTGACCCCAAAGAAGGTAAAAAGTCTATGAACTAATGATAAATTCAACCCCAGTCAGCCTTTGAGTGATCCAGCTAGTGGACAGAGCACTAGGTTAGAATTAGGAAGGCCAGAGTTCAAATCTAGCCTCAGACACTTACTAGTGTGGTGTGACCATAGGCAGTCCAATTAACACTGTTTGCCAGTTTCCTCCTCACTCCAGGATTTTTGCCATGAAAAACCTCAAATTGGGTTACAAGGAATAGTTCACAACTGAAACAACTGAACAAAGTCAACAATAACATTCACTCCACTCTCCTATTGTCTTCTGCACCATTCACATCAAGGTTCATTAGACATTGAAGAAAAATAAAATACCCCATGTCAGCAGCCCTTCCCTCTTTCCAAATTTCAAAATGCAAAAATTTTAGGAGGTCTTAATAGATAGTGCCAGGGCAATATTTGGGGCTGCAGAAAGGAGAGTAAAGGAACAAAGAGAGACATGGTAACATGTATATGGGCTTATAATAGAACCCAAAGCCCCATCACCCCTCCCTAGTGCATGAGATCCAAACTCTAAATGATAAAAATCAGCCCAAGCTGTGAAAGTATTAGCTTGGCAGCCCATTGTACTGGCTGGACAGAAAATTGAGAAACAGAGGAAATGGGACAGTATACAGTGAGGCAACTGACTAAATCTCAGGGGAAAAGTCCAGCATCAAGCTGGGAGATGTTTTGCGCCCAGAAAAGTCACTTTGAGCAGAGACCTAAACAAATAAACTACGAATTATATAGGTGAAGAAACTTTGAGATCCAACCCTAAGGGAAAATACCACTAGAAGGGAGGAAATCAGAAAGTGAGCAATAGTGGAAAATAAAGGGAAAATTAATCATTAAAGTTTCCAAAGATAACAGGAGGAAGGAAACTCAAAGACCTTGAGCCTAAGCAGATAGACTAATAGGGAAAACATTATCAACAGAAGGAAATATGCCCCCGCCCCCAGATCTAGTAAATGAATTCAGGCACCTAGATTGCCCTCCCCAAAAGGAAAATGATCCAAAATGATGATATAGAAGATTTGTGGATTTCAGGAGAACAGACAATGTTCCTGAGTAATTTAAAGAGAAATGAGAATTGTTAGAACAGAATTTATGACCTGCATAGTAGAAATAATTGGTAGAATAGAAAAATTTGAATATGTGAGATCAAATTTTACCAAAGAAATAAAAGTAAGGATAACTGAACAAATACATAGACATAAAGAGTAATCCATAAGAACATTAAAAGAAAACACACTATTCAAGCAAAATTTGTTGATCTCCAAGACAGAATACAAGGAGACAACCTAAGGATTACAGGTCTCCCAAAGGAGGAGAAATAAGTAGAAACAGAAATTTTAGTGTGTTTTCCCCATATTTCAAGAGTTCCTCTTATTCACTTCACTTTGGAAATTATTGGTCAAATCAAGGGATATAGTTAGTCTTTATTTGGAGCATCCTTATTGATAGCACTAATGGAGCCTTGACTTTTTCTTTATGAGCTAAATTTATAAACTAGAGCCTGAATTGATAGAAATTCTATGCCTTGAAGGGTAATGATTAAATAGATCATACTTATGTACCTAACTAGAGAATATAACTCTAACATTGAGCTGGGATTTGAGATTACAGTTTTGTACTAGGAAAGATCCCTCTTTTCTTCATGGCTCCCCATTGCTCCTTCATGTGGCAAACAAACAAAATTTTAAGAAGAAGGTTGACTGGCTGCCTTGTTTTGTTTCTTTTTGAGCTCCTGCTCCTAGGCAAGAAATCATAATAAAACACATGATCTCTCTCTCTCTCTCTCTCTCTCTCTCTCTCTCTCTCTCTCTCTCTCTCTCTCTCTCTCTCTCTTACACACACACACACACACACACACACACACACACACAAACAAAACTTTCCAACTTTTCTGTTTAGGTGGAGGTCATCTTTTAAAGTCTTATAGAAGGGAACTTCAGATTTGGTAGGCACCAGCTCCTGCTCTGGGATGACTGTCACTTCTTTCTTTTCTCCTTATCCTCCTCAAAAGTCCCCAAACTCCTACTGAAGTTGTCAAAAATCACCACTCCTTGCCCTTACTGACTGAGGGGTGGATTTCATTTTAGTTTCCCCTCTTTCCAACTGGGTAGAACTATAAATCTCTGGGGTTAGGGTGAGGGAGGGGGGATTTGTAGCCAGTCATCTTTTAGCCAAGCATTGTTACGCTATGTCTAGCATTTACCAAGTACCAAAAATTTACCTTCTTTGTGGTCCTCAACAACTTTGTGAGGTAGGTATGACACTATTAGACAAAGACACAGAAGCTCAGAGAGGGGAAGGAACTTGCTAGGAAACATTAGGGGTGAGATTAGAAACCAGGTCTTTCCTTCCTGTCTCCAAGTCCAGCACTCTACCCACTACTCTCTTTTATTTTTACTTGGCATCCATATGGAACAGACTGTTTCTTATGCTTCTAAATATATCTATAAAGAAATGAGCCTCTTGTCTTACCAGCACCCAACTATGTTCTCTGAATTGGTTTCATTAGAACAAACCCTTAATCTGGGTTCACAAACCCCATGAATAAATTTTAGGGGATAGGAAAAATTACATCCTTATTTTTACTCATTTTTAACTGAAATTTAGCATCTTCTATAATTTTTTCAAAACATTATTCTGAGAAGAGGTCCATAGACTGTGCCAGATAGAAAAAGATTAAGAACTCCTGTCCCAAGGGATTTAGCAAAATATTTTTTCTGTGACAGCTAGATGAATATAGTAGATATAGTACAGGCCCTGACAGGAGAACCTGAGTTCAAATCCATCATTAGACACTAGCTGGGTCCCTGGGTAAGTCATTTGATTCCAATTGTCTCAGAAAAAGAAACAAACAAAAAAACCACTCAATTTCTTCTTCCCTTTCCCTTTGCCTTAGCCAAAGATTACCCTAGATTCTAGGACCTAGAGGAATTTGTTATTTTTTTATATTGGCTGTTGTGTCTGCTAAAGCTGCTGGTAGTTTATGCTAATGAAAATATATTATTTTTAAAATTTTATTTATTTAAGGCAAATGGGGTCAAATGACTTGCCCAAAGTCACACAGCTAGGTAATTATTACATGTCTGATGCCTAATTGGAACTCAAGCCCTCCTGACTCCAGAGTCAGTGCTCTATTCACTGTGCCACCTAGTTGCCCCAATATTTTTTAAAATTATTTTTTTAAAAAAAGAATGAACATGGATCACTGCTATCCAGTTCTTGAAACCCATTGCTACAGAAATCTTCATTTTCATGTGGCCTGAGAAAGGAAGCAGGTATGTGTGTTTGGTATCCAGTAGGCAATTTCACTTATGATTAATGCCCACAATTTTTAGAGGCTTGAAACTCCTTCCCTCTCTACCATCTTTTTTAATAACCTCAATATTTCTCCATAAATAGTAGGTATAACAATTATCTGCCAAGTATGCCTCTGTTATCGAGATTGTTCTAAAAGGGCTATATTTGTGAAAATCATTTCCATGGCCTAAAAGTATTTTTCTGTGCTATGCCAGACCTGAACACAGCCAGATTGAAAGGCTATCTATTACACATATCAATCCAAGAGAGGCTTCCATAAACCAAGCAGCACCTTGGATAGCATTAGAAGTTTCTGGGCAAAGATCTCTGATCTGGTACTTGGAACTGGCCTTGGCAAGCTTCCAGCACGAGAAGGCATAGCCAAGAAGTTATCACACTGGGAAATCTGGAGATAATGAAATCCAGATGCTTGAGTTAGGATCTCAAATGGTTTTTTAATAAATATTTGATACTATAAGATTCAAATGTAATTTGTCCTGAGGCCTTTTGCTCTGAACTTCTGAGTTAATGCCTTGCAAGAGAAAGATTGTCTATATACCAGTCATGTTAAAATGCCTCTGAGGTGGCCAATATCATGTGACCATTCTATTCTTGCCATTCTTCTCTAGAAATCTGATCAGATCGCCTATACTCAAAATTCTGCAATGCCTCCTTACAAGATAAAGTTGAAACTCCATAGCATCCAAGGCCTTTTACAATTAAGAATTTTCTTTTCTATTCATCTTTATCTCATATTATGACCTAACTTGTACTATTTGCCTTGCCCTAGACCCATCATATTTTTTTCTAACATCTATCTTTTGTTTACACTATTCCCTCTACCTTTATATCTCTGTCTATTGAAATTTTATTTCCATAAAGTTTCTCCCTGTGATTGCATGCATATATATTTTTTCCTTGCTAACTTTTTTAAAATGCATCTCTATTCTGATTTTTATCTTCACATAAAAACTCATGTTTGATCACTAATATTTTAAACTAAATATTGGTTCCACCTGGGGAGTGAAATGGTAGAAATGAATAGCTAGCTTAATTACACAGAATTTAAACAGGTTCAAATCTTCATCTATGGTAAAAATCATTACATAATTATCTCTAATAGGGCACTCAAGAACTACATGATGATGGTTTACTAGTAACTTATTTTTAATAAATTTCCTAAACCAGAAAAGTTCATATGGACCTGAGAGCCATTTTCCTTTAGGCTAAAAACTGAGAGTTATCTCTTTATAGTCAGTCTAGGCCACTTAAAATATAATTTTTTAGTGTTTTAACTAAAGACAGAAGAAAGGGTAAAAGGTAGTCAAGCAAGGACTAGAGGGAAGGTCATACTCAAAAAAATTAGTCTTGTGGAAGAAGACAGATATGATCTTGGAGGAATTAACCCCTCATGTATGAAGAAATACATCACATATTTATGGTAAAAATCATAAGAATAATTAGACCATTCCTTGTTATGTTAAATAGTATCCATCTAAAATAGAGAGTTAACATTATCTGTAAAGGAGAAACACCAGAGGCTAGGGATTTTTCTTGTACAATTTCAAATAATTTTCCAAGTCAGAGGTGAATTTATTTTTATATTTTTCCTTCCAGATCTGTCTCTCTTGGTGGAGTGAGAGACAGAAATTTGCCATTTCGAGGAATTTAAGTTGATAGAGACTGATTACAATTTCTGGAAGTAAGAAACTAGAAAGGACTTCGACTCAGGAAGGAGCAAGAATCACTAGAAGAGTCATACAAAACTGCTAGTCTGACTAGAGATATCAGATGCTGAGCTGAGGGGTCAGAAATAAAAGGTGGGATCCAACCCATGAGGTTGAGTTATCATCAAGGTGAATTGACATTGAAAAGCAAGCAACATGATTTGATCTGGAGATTAGGAGGATACCACAAGAATAAAGAGGCTTTTATTTTGCTATGGCTCTGCACAGTGAGAGCCCTCAGCATCTTTGTCACTGAGGGACCAGGTGTCCAGCTGCAGCTGCCTTCCAGTCTCTCTTATTTAGCTGCAGCTAAACTTTTCCCTGAAACCAAGAGCATTACCCTTTGGGCAAAAAGTCATCTCTAGGGGCTGGTTTAACAATTTCTCTCCCATGAAATTATAATTTAATTTATATTATGTTTCTTCCAATAAAGTTCCCAATGCCACTTCTCAGCTTGGAGAGGATTCTAGACTCTTTAGGATCAGGAGACCAT
Organism: Macrotis lagotis; assembly: GCF_037893015.1. Taxonomy (NCBI): domain Eukaryota; kingdom Metazoa; phylum Chordata; class Mammalia; order Peramelemorphia; family Peramelidae; genus Macrotis; species Macrotis lagotis. The sequence continues at coordinate 228,968,545 of NC_133661.1, read as the reverse complement.
AAAACCTAACATGGTCTACTGAACTGGAAAGATTTTGAGTATGGGCTTGGAAATGGATTATGTGTCTGTGAAATGAGGACCAGAGGGGCTAAGTTTGAAGAGTTTTATCACTAGTCAAACAATAAATCAATCAATGAACACATTACATATATATGTAATGTGCTATTCTCTGGGAATACAAAGGCCAAAATAAATCAGTCACTCACTCAAGGACTTTACATTTTGTCATCAAAGGGTTAGCCATCAAATGATGTTATTTTAAAATAAATCATGAAAGAACATTTCTAAGGAAAAGAGGAACTGTTCTTATACTGCTTATGTGAGGAAAGCATATGATAAAGAACTGAGTTATTATTATCAACACTATCTAAATCTATATTTGGAATCCAATTTATTCAAACTCTTAAATGTCTTCAAAATTTACCATTGGGGAAAATATATGAAGGTTCTTTTTGTAATTAAAGATTTTATTTATTTTTAATTTTACATTTTTCCCCCTAATCTTATTTGCCCTCTTTTCCACTCCCCACAGAAGGCAATCTGTCAGTCTTTACATCATTTCCATGGTATACATTGATCCAAATTGAGTGTAATGAGAGAGAAATCATATCCTTAAGGAAGAAACATAAAGTATAAGAGACAGTAAGATCAGACAAGATATCAGTTTTTTCCTAAATTAAAGTTAATAGTCCTTGTTCTTTGTTCAAACTCCACAGTTCTTTCTCTGGATATAAATGGTGATCTCCACTGCAGACAGCCCCAAATTGTCCCTGATTGTTGCACTGATGGAATGAGCGAGTCCATCAAGGTTGATCATCACCCTCACGTTGCTGTTAGAGTGTACAGTGTTTTCCTGGTTCTGCTCATCTCACTCAGCATCAGTTCATGCAAATTCCTCCAGGCTTCCCTGAATTCCCATCCCTCCTGGTTTCTAATAGAACAACAGTGTTCCATGACATACATATACCACAGTTTGCTAAACCATTCCCCAACTGAAGGACATTTACTTGATTTCCAATTCTTTGCTACCACAAACAGGGCTGCTATGAATATTTTTGTACAAGTGATGTTTTTACCCTTTTTCATCATCTCTTCATGGTATAGACCCAGGAGTGGTATTGCTAGATCAAAGCGTATGCACATTTTTGTTGCCCTTTGGGAGTAGTTCCAATATATGAAGGTTCTTAATCACTTTTATTCTCTGGACTCCTTTGGCAATCTGGTAAAACTTAAGAAATCCTTATCAGAAGGGCTTTAAAAGGATAAAATAAAATACATAGGAATGCATTATATATAGTAATACATAGGAAATGAATTATTTTGAAATAGTTATCAAAATATTGTTTTGAAAGTTAATGAGCAGAGGCAGCTAGGTGGTTCAGTGGATAGAGTACCCTGAAGTCAGGAGGACGTGAGTTCAAATCTGACCTCAGACAATAATTACCTAGCTGTGTGACCTTGGGGAAGTCACTTGACCCCATTTCCTTGCAGAAATAAAAAAAAAGTTAATGAGTCTCAGTCCTGCAAAAGTTCAAAGCCAGGGTAGCCAAAATCAGTGTCATCACTCTTCAAATACATTCTTTGGAAGAAGTCAATAGATTCTTCATCAATGAAATAAAAAACCCAGAAGATTTAGGACTAACTCAGAAATCAAAATTAACCATATCTGAAAAATCCTGGACTGAAGTCAATCCAATAAGTTAAGGGAAAATTGTAGAATCCAATAGACATAATAATACTTTTATGGTAGAAATAAACTAGAAGCAAAGTGAGTGCCCACCAATCAGAAAATGGCAGAACAAATTTTGGTATGTGATACAAAAATATGTTTTGCCACTAGAAAATAATAATAATGAGTAATTGAAAGAAACAAATGAAGGTTTATATGTACTGACCAAAGAAATCATTTATGGTTAAATCAAAGTGCTCTTACCAAATCTGATGTATGTAGTACAAATGATGCCACTCCATAGTTTATCTAATCCCTTGGTTTAAGGGGAATGTGAAAAAAGCCAAAAAATAAATTCTGTTTTTTTATTTTTTTGCCAACCTGAAAGAGGCAGATTTTCTCAAGAACAATTGAAATGGTCCAGAGATTTCCCACTCAGAATATCAAACTGAGATATATTGTCCTTGTGGCATATAAAAACACATATGAAACCATACTTCAGTCACCTAAAATGGCACAGAGCAAGCAGATGTTGGGGGTAGCTCCAAGGTTTTTCAAAGGCATCATGATCATTCTCTCAAGAATCTTACAGGTTACATTCGAATTGGAGACATTTCAGTGAAATGTGACTTGGCTCAATTAGCAAATCCTAGATGAATCTTCCCCTCAAAATTTCCAATGAGGCAGAATACTTACCTATTTTTCCATTTAAACCAGACTTTACCATGTCTCTGACAGCAGAGAATCCTTGGTAGGAATATTACAAACCTCCAAATGATAGGATGAATTCTAACCTTATGACTCAGATACATAATGTTTTGCAATTTAGAAGATGCTTTTCTCACAAGAACCTTATGGATAGGTGTACAAATATTTTACAGAAGAGGAAATTGAGACTCAGAGAAAAGGGACTTACTTTTCATAGACACACAAGTAGAAAATGTCAATCTTATATGAACTTTTGCAAAGTGAAGTGAGCAGAATCAAAACTGTAACAGTAATATTATAAGAATGATGAACTGTGAAAAACTATTAGCTACTCTATTCAAGATGATGATCCAAGACAATTGCAAAGAATCTATGATGAAAAATGCTTTCCATTTCCAGAGAGAAAACTTATGAACTCTGAATGTAGATTGAAGCATGTTTTTTTTTACTTTATTTTTCTTGAGGATTTTTTTTGTCTCTTCTTTTGCAACATGGCTAAAATGGAACTGTTTTTGTATGACTTCATATATATAAAGGATATTAAATTGCTTCTGTCTCAAGGAGGGGGTGGAGGTGCAAGGGAGAGAGTGAATTTGAAACATAATTAAAAAGTGAATGCTAAAAAATGTGTACATGATAGAAAAATATTTAACAAAATAAATAAAATATATTGAAAAAATATCAATGCTGAGACTTTATCTTTGTATTCAAGGTCAGTGCTTTGTCCCAGAGCCAACTAGACATTATTGAGCCAGAAGCAAATACCAAAACCTTCATCTCGGGCCAGCAGCACAACTGAACTGGAGGGAGAGGCATCATTAGTATGAGACTGCCTCTATGAGAACAGGACAGGGCAATGGAAAACTTCATCCTAGTCTGCCAGTTGGACACTTCCAACTTTATCTGCTTATTCTTACTAATTAGGCACAAAGCTGCATTGTTTTCTCTTCTGTTGAAGGGTTGCAAGGATTGGCTTTAGACTCTAAATTTGGAGTTTTGGAGCAAAGTCTTAGTTACCCTGATCTTTTTACAGTAACACTACTCTTGTAAAACAAAGGTCAAGGCAGTTTCTTGAATGCTTATTTCCAAACCATCTTTTAACTCAAGTTAATAATCATACACAATTCTTGATGACTATGGGAGGAATGTTATCTATTTTATTTGAGTTTTCCTAAGTTTCTCTTTAAGGGGGTCAGGAGAGGGTTCTCTGGACTTGGTTGATTCCAAATATCATGAAACCTAGCTCTATAAATTTGGTAGTTCTGTGGTCCGTGATGCCTTGTGATTTAGTATTACTGCCATGACAAATGTGAGTGTGGAGGGTAACAGCATCTATTAGATGGTAATTATATTCTTTTAAACTTTTATTTTTGATAACATTATTTCTAATACATTTTATGGATCATGAAGATTTCATTGCATCCCAATCCAAGACTGGACAGGCTAAGACCTTTGTTTGTTTGTGGAGCCTTGCCTCCACAATTAGGTACCTACCTGAATCCATGATTTCATAAGTGTAAGTATCTTTTATATTTACATGATTATAATCCCTCCAGATCTTCTCAGCCTTGAGTAAATCTTTTAATATTTTCCCATAAATTCTCCATGGAAGACCATATAAAGGGCAGGAAGCATTCCTTTTGTTCTTTTAAAGATCTCAGGACTACCAATGTAGTTTTGGTCTGTTGTGTTTCATTCCCTCTACATGAATAGCCCATCTCCTTTTCCTTTGATACCTCAACTCTCTTTTATATAACTTCTTGTTCTAGGCATCACTGGCAACATGTCAGTTATACCTACTATACATCTTTACAATGTTCACCAGATTTTTAATTCTTCTAAATTCATAATGTTCTGTACTTCATAGCCATGTAACTTCATAAAGAGAAAATTGTATTAAAGATATAGATTTTGTGGATCTTTGAGAGATATAATTTCACTGAAAGTTCTGTTAATTGTCCAAATATCACTCAACTGTCTTTTCTTCCTATTAATAATCCAACTGTAATAACCATCCAAAAGAAATATATCAATATCATTGATAAACTGAACCCAGCCATATTCAGTTGTTTGTCATAGTCTAGACAATATAACATTCACTACAACTCTAATTCAAGCCAGTTCCTTTGCTATAATTTAAAGTCTGGGGCAGCTAGGTGGTGTAGTGGATAAAGCATTGGCCTTGGAGTCAGGAGTACCTGGGTTCAAATCCGGTCTCAGACACTTAATAATTACCTAGCTGTGTGGCCTTGGGTAAGCCACTTAACCCCATTTGCCTTGCAAAAAAAAAAACAACAAAAAACCTAAAAATAAAAAAAATAAAGTCTTAGAGAGCTGTCTTAGCCAAAAGAAGTCATGTGATTTCCCCAAGGTCATATGATCAGTGAATATCAGAGGTTGGACTTGGGTCTGAGGACAGTTCTCTGTTGAAAATGCAACACTTGGGTGGCTAGATGGCATAGTGGATAAAGCACCAGCCCTGGAGTCAGGAGTACCTGGGTTCAAATCTGGTCTCAGACACTTAATAATTACCTAGCTGTGTGGCCTTGGGCAAACCACTTAACCCCATTTGCCTTGCAAAAAAAACCAAAACTAAAAAAAAATACAATACCGCCTCTCCATAAAGTATAAATATAGTTTTATGCTATAATTTCACCTGTCACATGACTTTAAGTATACAATCTAATCTATAAACCAACTACAAAAGTTTTTTTCCCTTCTTTCTTTTTTAAAAAAAGGATACCCTCAAAATAAATGGAGATCATTTCCAAAGATTTTTCTAGGAGTGGAAAAGCAGGTAAATGAATCACAAGTTCCTATCATTTTCTCAAGGGTTTTTTGTTTTAGCTTATTTTTCTTAAAGAAACAAAAGCCCTATCAGGTATCTTTTCTGTTATTCTGGAATCATCCTATCTTTGAGCCATATTAAACATTTTAAATAAAATACTTTTTAACATTTAAAAAAAGTTTTGAGGAAGGAAAGAAGGAAGGAAGGAAGGAAGGAAGGGAAAGAAAGAAAGAAAGAAAGAAAGAAAGAAAGAAAGAAAGAAAGAAAGAAAGAAAGAAAGAAAGAAAGAAAGAGAAAGAAAGAAAGAAAGAAAGAGAAAGAAAGAAAGAAAGAGAAAGAAAGAAAGAAAGAGAAAGGAAGGAAGGAAGGAAGGAAGGAAAAGAGAAAAGGAGAGAAAGAAAGAAAGAAAGAAAGAAAGAAAGAAAGAAAGAAAGAAAGAAAGAGAAAAATAGTATGCTTTATTCTGTATTCAGACAATGTCAGTTCTTTCTCTGAGACAATCCCAAAGGATTCATGTTGAACCATTTAAAATTGAAAATAAATCTCTGAAAATCTTTTACATAGTAGTCCAGTTTCAGATTCTGTTTCCCATTTTTGTATTCTTTAGTGCTGTTGCCAGTTTCTTCCATCACACATTAGACAATAAGTCATCAGAGTTTCTAACAACTATTTTCTATCCAGACACTCAATACTGTTTACAGCCCCAGTCACAATAAGTGCTGCTCCATAGATGTCCCCACATCTGTTTTCTGAAAAAAGAACTTCAATATATGTTCCTACGTCTTATATCCAGATCAATTATTCATGTGCTCTTCTTGCTCCTGCTTTGGTTCTAAAATATGAGCAGTGAAAGAGAACTTGAAGATGATCAAATTTCCCCCAGCGCTTATGTGGGAAATGGAGACCAGATGAAGTAAATGCTTTGTCCTTAGTTCATTCACAGAATTGCAGAATGTTAGAGCTGGAGGGGGCATTAGAGAAAACTTCATTTGATTCAGTTTTACCAAGGAGGAACTGAAGAAAATGATTTATCCAACATCATACATTTAGTTAAATCTTAGGGTTGATGCTCAAACTTAAATCTTCTGGTTCCAAGTCCAATGATTAGTAGTCAGCATGCTATGATTTAAATTACAAACTGTACAACTGTATATATTTTATACTTTGTCAATGTAATAATATCACACAAGAATGTATGTTGTTTGTATGAACAAACATAAATATTCATAGAAAGAGAATAAAACTTCACACAGTTGCAAACAAGGACAACTTACTGCCTAAGGTATGATGGAAGAAATGACAATAGTATTAAAGAATATGAAAATAGGAAACAGAATATGAAACTGGAACACAATTTGAAAGGTGCTCAGGGATCTATTTTTAATTTAATATGGTTCAAAGACATACATATATATGCATAGACCTACATACATAGCATCATATATATCCTACTTTAAGACTTTGGGGATGATATATATACATACACACACATAGACACACACACACACACACACACACACACACATATATATATATAATTTAAATTTATTTATTTTGCAAGGCAGTGGGATTAAGTAGCTTGCCCAAGGCCACACAACTAGGTAATTATTAAATGTCTGATGTTAGATTTGAACTCATGAACTCCTGACTTCAGGGCTGGTACTCTATCCACTGTGCCACCTAGCCACCCCTGATAATTTCAATTTATGAAGTGCTTTACATATTTTGATCCTTACAACCCTATGAAGTAAGTGCTACTGGTATTATTATTATTATTATTATTATTATTTATTATTATTGTTTAACAGCCCTACAAATTGAGTGCTACAGATAGTATTATTATCATTTTCCAGATGAAGAAACGAAGTCTAGGGGAGGGCATGTTATTTCCATGGAACTGGTCAATGGTTTGCTGACAAAGTCACCTAAATCCTAAGGATCTCTCTTTGAAATTATCTCCAATTTATCATATGGAGAGAGAGAGAGAGAAAGACAGAGTCAGAGACAGAGACAGAAAGAGAAACAGAGCCAGTGAGGCAGAGCCAGAGCCAGAGAGCCAGAGAAACAGAGAGAAAAATAGACAGAGGACAGACAGAGAGGGAGAGAGACAAAGAGATGTGAGAGTTGTTTGTTATGTTGTCTTCTCTATTAGTATCTGAGTTCTCTGAAAGCAGAGACTACTTTTGTTGCTGTTGTTTTTTACCTTTCTTTGCATCCCCATTGCTTAGCACTGGGACCTGGCACAGTGCTAAATGAATGTTTATTGACTTGACTTGAAAAAATCTTTTTTACAGATGCTCCCTAGTATAGCAAGCCAAGGCTTGATGTGAGAGAATGAATGATGAAACCCAGTTTATAAACCTTGCTAAAGGAGATGCTCCATCCTTTAATCCAGCTTTATGGAATTCACTCTCTTCCCCTCCTCCCAATTATAGATCCATTAAGGTGATCATTTGACTTTGGGGGGTTAAGCTCAGAACACAAGCAAGAAAATGATCTGAAAGGAAATCAAATTATTTCCTCTTGAAGGGAAGGAGAAAGAGAGGGAGGAATCAGGAAAGACTGGGAAGAAAGGAACTATACACATATATATTATAAATGTAGAAGACTGAGCTAAATCTATAGTAAGCCTGACATATATAAGAAGTTGTATTTTTAAAATAAATCTCTGAATATCAACTTGTTTACTGTCCTTTGTCTCTCAGTATAAAAACTAGTAGGAAATGTGTGCTCCACCTCCCTCCCCCAAAGTGGTTATTTGAGGTTTCTTTCTGTTCAGACTCTGGGTAAACAAGTTTGCTGTATGTATGACTAGCGTTTTAATGGATTTAGAAGATAACATCAGGCCTGGCCTTCTAAAATGCATTTTGGTTATTTCAGCAGAGAATTACAGGACAAAGTGAATATGGGAACTTGGTTCTTTAATGCATAGAGATTTTTCCTCCAGGGAGGAAAAATCAATTCCTCCGTGCTTTTTCTATTTGGCTATCTGCAGAGTGTACAGCATATAGCAATTTGTGCATTCAGATGAGAATGTAATCCCATTACAGACTTTCAAATCTCAAAATACCCACCTCCCATCATGCTCAGGGCATTCCCTCATCAGCAAACAGATGATAGTGTCAAGGCCCCAACTGCTAGCATATAATATTTTCTCAAGTCTTTCTGATCTCAAGAATTTTTATGTTGACATTTACTTAGATTTTTTTTGTTCCTATGACTGAGAATGAGGATAATTCACAGTACCTCAGTTAAAAAAGACCCCAGAGGACACCTAGTACAACCATACTTAGATTGGAAACCTTCCATACCTCTGCTTTAAGACTTCTCTTTAAGACCCTTACTAAAGTGAGAGAAAATTCACTACTTCCTTAAGGCAACCCATTCAATTTTTCGGCAGCTCTCATTTTAAGAAACTTTGTCCTTAGAGAGCATTCACCTATTGCCTGTAGGTAGTTCTATCTGGAGACAAACAGAAGACGCTTGATCCTATACTGACACATGGCAGCTCTTTAAATTCTTGAAGATAATCATGACTCCAAGCTAAATCTTTCCTTCTTGAAGCTAATTATCCCTCATTCCATAATTGATCCTTGTGTATGGCATATTTACTAGACTAGAGTTGTCAAATTCAAATCTGTACTTCAGAATTCCTGAGACTACATATTGACTTAGAAAATCATATTATCATTACCTATGTATTGTAGTATTTTTATGTATTTTGTTAAATATTCCCCAATTACTTTTAAACCTTGTGTGACAGATTGCATGTGAATCTCTGCTCTAGATCCCTAGACAGCCTGTTTATCCTTCTCTGTATTTATTCTTGCTTCTTAATGGTTTAATCTGAAATGTGATCCTTAGAATGGAATACATAATATGTAAGGTTTTTGTTTTCTCTTTGTTCACTTTTTGTTTTGAGACTGGGCTTCCCTATCTTAACCACAGTTGGAAATGCAGTGGCCACTCAGGTGTTAGATTTGACTTCTGATCAGCATGGAGGCTTTGATATGCTTTGTTTCTGATCTCGTTGGGCAGTTAGGGATCCCTAGCTCCCAGAGGCTCATCATACTGACACCAGATTCAGTGCAGACACATGATTGGCTTCAGTGCCACTGTACCTCAAAACTTCCAAACTCAAGGGACCCATCAGTCTCAGCCTCCTCAATAGCTACTGTTCTTGCTCCTATATAGTAGGTCATCATCCCTGGCTATCATAACTGTTTTCAAGGACTAGTATATAACTCATTAGAGTATTTGTGTACACAATTATGTGGATCAGATCAGCTGAACTGTCTGTCACCCTCCCTCCCACATCATCTGACCATAGTACTCTTCTTAATGCAGCCTAATTCTCTGGAATAAAGGGCTATGACCT